>NC_090935.1:1499766509-1500069539 GCF_040938575.1 Ambystoma mexicanum
AGGGCTGGGGAGCCATCCGGGACAAGCACAGCATCCATGGGGTGTGGACATGACAGGAGCAGGGGTCCCATATCAATTGGCTGGAATTGAAGGCCATATGGTTGTCTCTCAAGGCCTTTCTCCCTCTTATCGAGGTCAAGACAGTTCTTATCCAGACAGACAACTCCACCAGCATGTACTATGTCAACAAGCAGGGAGGCACCAGATCACCTCAGCTGTGCAACCTAGCAGTCGACATGTGGGAAATGGGTTCTGGAGAAAGACATTTACCTCATGGCTGTCCACCTCCCGGGGGAATCCAACCTGGAAGAGCACAGGCTCTGCAGACTAGGGAGGTGGGAGGGGGCAGACAATTACAAGTGGCAATTGAACGACCTGGTACTGAAGGAGACCTGCCTCAGGTGGGGGTTTCCTCAGGTGGATCTTTTTGCCTCCCGGGACAACAGGAAATTCCAACAGTTCGTCTCCTGACAGGGGCATGCACAACGCATTTCAGATCCAATTGAACGACATGACGGCATATGCCTTTCCGCCCACACCCCTAATCCACACGCTGATATGCAAGATGAAGGAATCCCGACACCTCAGCATCATTTTGATAGCTCCCTGGTGGCCGGCCAGACCGTGGTTCTCCGAGCTCCTCAGCTTTTCGGACAGACCACCCATTCATCTACTGCTGGGCCCAGCCCCACTACTGGACCAGCAGGGGGGCAGGGTACTCCACCCTGATCCTCACAAGATAGCCCTCACAGCGTGGTTCTTGATCAGGTCACGCTGAAACACTTAAGACTATCTCAGGCTAACCTAGAGATCATCCAGGGCGCTAGAAGCAAGGCTACTAGGAGCCAATATAATAGTAAATGGTCTAGATTCTGTAATTGGGCAGACTCTAGGGAGATCTGGACGATGTGCTCTCCTTTTCAGCAAACCTCACCCACTACGGTGTGCAGGTGGATACATGCTGCACCTATCTGGCATTCAGAGGGGCTTACAGGAACACAGAGGAGGGCCTCTCCACCTCCTCCAACCCGGTGGTCAAGCGACATCTAGCGGGCCTCCACAGGCTTTATCCGCCTATAAAGAAGCCACATCCGGTGTGGGACCTTAATGTTGTGTTGGGCGCCTTAACACACAGACCTTGTGAGCCTATGGCATCTGCGGACATCAGGCTGGTCACCATAAAGACAGCTCTGCTCGTGGGCCTCGCCTCAACTTGCAGAGTCAGCGATATCCTGGCTCTGGTGGCATCAGAACCCTACACCACTTTTCGCAGGGACAAGGTCGTCCTGCGAATGCATCCTTCTTTCCGACCCAAGGTGACCTCCTCCCTCCATCTCAACGAGGAAATAGTCCTACCCACTTTCTTCGCAAACCCCAAGGACGAGCCTCGGAGGGTCTTGCACCGTCTGGATGTCAGGCGCGCGCTGAAATACTTCCTGGACAGAACCAAGGACTTCCGCAAGTCAGACGCCTTGTTTGTCACTTTCGGTGGGTCAAGGCCCGGTTATCAGGCCTCCATAGCAAGGTGGATGGGTGCGACCATCAAGGAGGCCTATGAGGAGCAACACAAACCAGTGCCAGCTAACTTACATGCCCATGTGGTCAGAGCCCAGCTCACGGCCATCGCGTTCCAACGGCATGTGCTTTGGCAGGTCATCAGCAGGACGGCTACCTGGGCCACCCCTTCGGCTTTCTGTAAACACTACTGTTTGGACGCCACCTCTAGGTCAGATGTGGCATTCGTGCAGGCGATTCTAAGAAACCTGTTTTCTAAAGGAGGGGCTCCTCTGCACCCTGGGACTACATTCAGTTGTAATCACACATACAGTATGGAGGAATCACACATACAGTATGGCGGAAAGGAGACGGGACTTAAGAGTAATTAATAGTTACTCACTGTAGTGACTAACGTACTCTTAGTCCATAGTCCCCTTTCCTCCATACGTCCCTCCATCCTCCCCACTAATAATACTGGTGTCATTAGGCAATGCTTAGCATTGTCGACGCGTCAATGGGGACTAAGGAGTGGTGCCAAGGGGCGAAGTCAGGTGAGCGCATACTCCCAGGGCCGTGCCCCCGCACACCTATAAATTTAATGGGGAAGAATATTTTTTTCTGGTGAAAAAGGTTCCATCTCCCGTCCCTCGTGAGGCACGCCCATACAGTATGGAGGAAAGGGGACTATGGACTAAGAGTGCGTTAGTCACTACGGTGAGTTACTATTCATTTCCACCAAAAATAAACTGGATCACACTTGGCTGGCTTTTATATGCAGGCAATGTGTTGCTATTAGACTAAACACCAGTCGGTCTCTAAAGGAAACTAGACACTCTGCAAAATTATGTAAACCAAAACGGTCTGAAGATAAACTCTGCAAAATCAGAAATAATTGTTTTGGAAAATCAAAAGGGCCAGAAGAAGAAAAAGCCAAGCTGGTTATTGAATGGAAAGCGTCTCTGGCCAGTAACCAAGATAAAATACCTCGGGACCATGATAAGTGCAAGTGCTTGTGAATCATCATGGACGGAAGGCCTAAAGGGGAAAGTTAAACACCTAACGCCCCAAGGAATCATGATTGGATGAAAGTTTGGCAACTTCTCGCTCCTTTTGGTCATAAACTTTTATAAACAAAAAGTGACCCCAATCCTCACCTCAGCGGCAGAAGCCTGCCTTGCTCTGCCTTGGGAACTTTGGGAGTACCTCGAGGGCGGTTCTGGAAAAGGGTCTTGCATCTCCCGAACTCTGTACCAATGGCAATTATTAGACATGAGGTTTGCATGTTATGATTATACGTGAGGGTTGTATGGAAATCCCTGCTTCTGTTCAGGAAGGTGGACCTCCCTGCCGCAGTTTAGGGTAATCAGGATAAGACAGTCAGGAATGAACGACTAGCCCCTAAACCTGTTTCTCGATGAAATCAGAACTTGGGCACCTCGACTGATACCATTTGCAAAAGCCCAACATACTTGACAAGGATCCTGTGGGTGGATGACTGGAGAGAAACAGAACAATGAAGATCAAACTCCACTCTTCATACACTCTCAAAGAATATCTTTGCCCTTGCCAATATCACACCACAATACTTGGCCATCGATGGTCCTGAGAGCTGCAAGTGGAACTGTCGACTCGTGCTGGGAAAGCTCAAGTGTGTGCTGTGCTACAAGATCCCATCTAACCCCGTGCTCAAAAGGTGGGGAAGGGAGATCCAAGCTACCTCATCCTAACATATTATTTGTGAACACTTCTTTCTTTTATTGAAAACCACCCCACACCCTTTTTGTATTAGTTGTAAGGTTTGGCAATAGGTTTCTTAGTATAGGCCCTTTTATTTGACACAACTCCACGAGGACTGCCTTATTTTTCATTTGATGGTTGATGCTTGCTCCCATCTTAAATTTGTTTTGATTTGGCGTTTTTTCCATCCTGGATACAGTTTAATAAACACCCCTGAACTGTGATCAGTTGTGTCTGTCTTTACTGTTGCCACCATGAGTTCCTTACAGGGCGTACACCTTCATCCTAACATGGTGGGGGAAGACATTCCTTTTGGCAAAAATCAGCTTCAGTTCAACCAGTCGCAAAAAAGTAGGACATGAGGTACCAATAACTTCTGGCGGAAAAACATTGCGCAATAAGCCACCCCAGCACACTCATTAGCTACTCTTTTCGTGTAGAGCCAGGCATTGTCTTTCTTTACCCCTTTACAAAATCTTCTGGGGCATGAAGACCACCTCCTGGATAATGCAGTGATGAAAGTCTACCAAATCTCAACCCTGCGTCTCAGGCAAACTAATGCAGAAGCAGTTATGGCAGCGGCCAACCTTAAGTTTTGTAAAGAGCTGGGTGACTGCAACTCTCTCCTCTCATCTGAATTTCAAGAGGGGTTCCGCTCAGGCTTGACAGAATTTCCCCAAGTAGCAGAGGACCTCATGGAGGTCTGGGCACAGCTGCTAAGGATATAGCAGGTGGTGGATTTCTTAGGGCGGCAAGCTCTGCTCAAAGCCACCTAGTTTCAATCAGACATGCAAGAGTGAAATATGGGTCTGCCGTTTGATGAGGTGGAACTTTTCAGCCCAGATAAAGACGAGGTGCTGAATATAAAGAATACAGTGCACAAATGGCAAAGTCTTCAGCAGCCTTAACCAAGCCCACCCAGAAGTAAAACAGTCTGTGACGTGAGGGTGCAGATCAACAGTTAATCGGTTTGAGGAACAGTGTGCCATCATCTTGCTCAATGGAGGACCATAGCCTGGGACAGCTGATCCCTGTCGGTAGTCCACAGGAGCTTTTGCCTTCCGCTTCCCACCAATCCTCCATCTTTCCCCACCTCCTCCTTCAAAGAAGCTATGCCTTCCTTATACAGGGCATATCCAAGCTGTTGCTCATAGAGGCAATAGAAAAGATGCCTCCTTCGAAGGAAGAGCAGGGTTTCTATTAAAGATGTTTCACTGTTCTGAAGAACAAGGCTAGCCTGCTGACGGTACTAGGCTTTTCCCCTTCAATCTTTTCTTATGCCAACAAAAGTTCAAGATGATAATGCCTGAGCTAATCCGATCATCCTTTCAGCCGAGCGACTAGCTGGTGGCCGTGAACCTGTAAGATGCATATTTGCTCATCCCCATTTGGCCTCCTCATTGCAGTTACTTGTGTTTCTCCATATGTCATGTACATTATCAGTATAAAGTCTTAACCTTCAACCTCAGTTCGGCCCTAAGTGTTCACCAAGCTGATGTCAGTATTGTGATAATTTCTTTGTCTGAATGGCATTCAGCTGTATCCTTACTTGGATGACTGGTTGATCAGAGCACAGTATCCAGTTCAAACGTCTGCACATCTCCAGTAGCTTCTACTGATGTATGCACTGGGCATATCACTCAACATAAAGAAATCCACGCTCATCCCAACACAGAAGTTGGAATTCATAGGCTTCCTCTGAGATTCTTCTATAGGCAAAGTCTTTCTTATAGAAACAAGCATAAACAACTTCTTTGAGATGGCGACATTGTTCCAGTCTCACTTCCTAGCGACTGCATGGTGGCTTCTACTTCTTTTGGGCCTGATGGCGGCCTGTGTTCTGCCAGTGGCCATGGCCAAATTGCGGATGTGACGCACTCGGCTAAACCTGGTAGCAAGTTGGGCATGGTTATGACTCCCTAAGCATTGCAGTCCCATCCCATCAGGCCTCAAGCAGGATCTTCTGTGGTAGGCAGACCACACTAGCCTCCAGATGGGCACCCCTTTCCACGACCCTCCTCATCCTTTTAGTATCACAAAAGACTCTTCCCTATCAGGGCGGGGAGTATTGTTGGGTGATCTCCAAGTTCACAACATGTGGAACAAGGAAGATTCACAGGCACACATATATTACTTGGAGTTGAAGCTGGCCTACCTTACCTTGCAGGCATTCTTGCCGGTGATGGAAAACTCCTTTGCCCTTATATTGACAATTTATCAATGATGTTTTACAATAACACCCTCCTGCCCTCTCCCTGAAGTGAAGAAGGCAGGAGCCCTTCTCCACCACCATGCTGCTGCAGGAGCTTCCTGCTTCAACAGACTGCTGACCGCTATGCTACCACTACTGAAATCACAACGATCAGTCTCTCCTTCGTTGCCGATCGCTGTGTGCTTGTCTCCTAAGCACCTATGACCATCTCCTCTCAAGGCAATGGTGAGCGCACCCTGTGGGTAAAGGCATCCAAATACTTGTGCCTTAAGAATTAGCCTGGATTTTGATTGCAAATTGCACGTTTCCTGTGTATACTTGAAGTCGCCTGTTCCCAAAATGGCCGGCATCCTTTTCGCCTCATAATGAGGCTGTTTATTGCGTTGCCTAGCAACTAGGTCTCCTTAAGCTGACCGATAGATACCGCCGGCAGGTGGAAGCCGGCATGGCGAAGAAGGCTATAAAAAAAGGCCCTGTCTGCACTCGAAAAAGGCCCTGTCTGCGCAATGGCCGTGCAGCTGCAACATGTCCTCGTTCTGCACCCTTAGTCACCATGCACTGCCTACTCTCAACTGACTTGCTATTTCTGTAGGTAAGCCGCACAAGCCCTCTCATTCCCTACCCACGTCCTACGCCTGCGTGCTGTTACTGACTTTCCACGTAAGCTTACCTAAACTAGGTTATTCGGCACTCTGCAATATATGCTCTTATGCAACCTAGCCACATCGTTCGAAATAAGAGACCCGTCACTATCTGTAACTTGTGTGATATTACTTCAGTATCACTGTCTGTGTTGTAGGACAACCGTGTGTGCCCAATACCATTATTTACATGAACTCTGTGCATAAAATATAATCTGCTAAAGTATTTGCATAACTCTACCCTATATGGCCACTTCTACCATGCTTGTTTTAGTTTTGCCTAGTATTGCATTGTGGCATCACTAAGTGCTCACATGCTTGCCACCTGCTGTTGTCTTGACTTAGCTAATCTAACTGGTAGCCTTATCTCAGCTATGCCCATTGTAACCTATTGTAGTCCTACTTTACCCTGCCTACTCGATACTTACTTCACATCTTGCCTTTGTACGGCTTGTCTAATGCATTCTGTGTATCGCTCAAAGTCATTCTTGTAAAGTTGCTAGATATATTTGGGCAGCAGTATTCGCCTGTTCTAACATGTTATATTCATACTTAGGAGTAAGCTAATGTTCGCCAGTATTTAGATCTATACTCAAACCTTTTTAATTGTATATACCTATTGACAATTGGGATCCTACCCTTTACCTTCTCATAGGTCACTCCTTTGTATTTAGTTACCTTCTGGTAACATAACCATGTATGCTGTCATTATTTTTGCTGCTAGACTACTGGTATATCTCACATGCGGTAGCACATCAGCACTCGTTGCAAACCTACCTATCCAAAGGACTACCTGCCTATCCCACAAGCTTTGGCATGTAATTATAATGATGCCTCCTACTAGACCCACTCCCTCCTTAATCTCAGTGGATTAAGCCCACCAAATTCTTGCCTCCTTTCCAACCATTGGTTCTGCCAACAACCATCAGACCTACTAGAGTCCTGCCTCAGTTAAACTCTGGAGCTAATTACCTAAACATAGATGTACGCCCTTCGGTTGGAGCTCATTGCTCACTAACTCCTAACCAATGGATTCAATGCTTTGCCTCTAAACCTACACCTAACCAACCTTGCTCTAACGCAGTAAGAAATATTAGGCTGGGTTCCAGACTGAACAAAACTCCCTTAATCTCCATTAGCCCCTATGACCATCCTAAATAACACAGTCCGTCACGGAAGAGATCTAAAACCAGGACCAACCCATCTAAGAGATTAGATAGAGAAACCTCCCGAAGCGACGGCATTGCCTTTATCGCTAAATCTAATTTGGGACTCAGAGTTTCTACTTATCCTCACTTCACTTCAGGTGAACTGTTGACAGTGAAACTACCTCTCACTAATTCTCACATCTTAACTATGCACCTCGTATATAGACCTCCTGGCCCTATTGGCTCATTTGAGGAAGCCATCACAACATTACTTTCAACTAACACGAAACCTACTTCACAAATCTTAGTCTTTGGAGACTTTAATCTAGGTCTCAATGACCCTAACGATCAACATGCTCTGGCACTTCCCAACTCATTAACTGAAGTAGGTTTTACTCAAAGGATCAACATGCCTACACATGTCAAAGGTAGAACCTTAGACTGGGTAGCCAACTTTAACTGTGAAGCATTAATAAAATCTATTAAACCCTACGCCTGGCCAGACCATCATCTACTGGCCTTCACCATCCAAAACAGCCCCCTTCCGACTAGGACCAACCCTTTGGCCCCTCCTCTTCTCACCAGGAATAAAAGTAACATTACTGTGGACAAGTTACTTCCTCTTCTCCTCCCTATCTTAAACCCTTTGCCTGTTAACTCAGAACCGGAAATGTTAGTAGACTTATACAATTCTACCATCGCCCAAGTCATAGATAACATTGCACCACAAGAAATGTGCAAAAACAAACCTAAAGCCCACCTCAATTCATGGTTTACCCCTAATCTCAAAGCCTTAGGGGTGGAAAAAAGGAAATTGGAAGCCATATGGCAAAATTGCCCAACAGCCTTAAACAAAACGAACCTACTGAAAATCACAGCCAAATACGAATACGAGATCGTGCAAACTAAACGGAATACATACAATGATAGGATAAACAAAGCCAGTTCTAGCACTCAAGAACTCTTTGTCATTTTAAGAGAAATGGAATCCCCTGTCCCTCCCTCGGATACTTGCACTTAGGATAAATCCTGGTGCATTAATATTCAAAATGCACTAGTCAATAAAATCTCTCGCCTCCAAACGAAAATAGCACCTACGAAACTTAGCATCCTCAACTCTGGTACCTCTCAGAGGCCTCAACCCAACTACATTAAACCTCCCCAGTGATTCAAATGTGCTCAAGTTTCCACTCAAGAAGTAAACGACATTATAGCCTCGCTCAAACCTTCGAGATGCCGGTGGGATATCTGTCCGGCCTCCATAATCAAAGAAGCTGCAAGAGACTTAGCCTCTTTCATTACTACTCTAATCAATTCCTCAATCAAATCAGGCACTGTCCCCAGCAACCTTAAGGAAGCCTGGGTCCTACCACTCTTAAAGAAACCCACTTTGGACCCAAATATCCCGACTAACTATAGGCCTATAACAACAGTCCCTTTTCTATAAAAAAAAGGACAAAGCTGCCTACCTCCAAATTCAGTCATACCTAGAGTGCAATAACCTATTAGGGCTCAGGCAGTCTGGCTTCAGACCTAAGCATGATACAGAAACTGCCTTGATTGACTTGAAGAACCAAATTGACGAATTAATGGACAATGGGAAACTGGCCCTCCTACTCTTACTAGACCTCTCGGCCGCCTTTGACTTGGTAGTTCATGAAGTACTTTGCAAGCACCTGTCTACAGCTGCCCATAGGTCCCCTAAAGCATCAGCATGGATTCAATCATTTCTGAATAATAGGTCTATGAGAGTCTTCACACCTTCTGCCCCAGCTTAACCTACACCCATTACTTGTGGAGTTCCTCAAGGCTCATACGTATAGCCTACCATGTACAACATTTTCACCAAGCCACTGTTCGATGACCTAGATAATCTGGTTGTCGCCTAAACTATGCAGATGACACCCAGATACTCATTTCTCTAACTGGTGATTATGACACTGACTTCGATCTGGTCAATAAAATCTCTCATCATTCAGGCCTGCATGGCCTCTCACGGCCTATGTCTGAATGATGAAAAGACAGAGCTCCTGCTTCTAGGTACACCCGCCAATCTCAACAAATTTAGCACTAAATTCCAATCCTTCAGTATTGACGGCATTGATATCAAAGTGCAAAAGAGGTAAAAACCTTGGGCTTCTACTTAGACGCAGCGCTGAACATGCATAAGCAAGTCAACGCTACGGCCTCTGCGACAGCTTACGCCTGCAAGCTGGTCCATGCCTGCAAACCCTTCTTATCCACATCCAGTTGCATGACCTTACAGAGAGCACTAATTCTCTCAAAACTAGACTATTGCAAAGCTCTCTAACCTCGGATCAAGTAAATATATTGTTAACAAACTCCAAATACTACAGAATAACGCACTAAGAGCTGTACTAAATATTCCAAGAAGACCACACATTTCAGAGGCTAGACGGAAGAAAATAAATGTTTAACTTTGCCCCAGTTTAATGGAAAAACTTGTCAAAAATTAATCTACACGCCCCACTAGAACCTTGCAGTCTTTCTCCCTGAAGGTCCCTAGATATAAGCTGAAGAAAGCAGGGGACCAGAGCTTTCCTGTCATGGCAGCCGAGCTTTGGAACTCCTTGCCTACAACCTTAAGAGCTGACCAGTCGTTCTTTAGCTTCAGGAAAAACACTAAGGATTGGGTCCTTGCAAATGATCTATGATCGGCTTTAGTACCTCACATTTAGTACTAGCCAAAATAATACAATGCTGGTATGTATGTAAAATGATATGTATATTTCTTATGAATAATACTTTTATCTGCACCGTGTAAATAATGTGAAAATGTATTGTAACCTTTCATCCATGTATTATATGCAACTTGTAATCCTTAAAACCTGTAATGCGCCCAGATACCTCAGGGTGTGGAGCGCTATATAAATAAACAAACAAACAAGCATGGAGGCACAAGATATGTGAAACTGTGTGCGCTACCGCTGCTCTTATGTAAGTGGGCACTGAGTCACAAAATACAGACGGTTCAGGCGGACGAGCTAAGCAGGAAATCCTTTGAAACCACTAGTGGGAGTTAAGCAAGCAGGTCCTCCAGGAGATCTTTACCTCCAAGGCTTTACTCCTGGTAGATCGATTCATGACGGAACAGCAAGTGTCGCCATTACTGCTCATGGTAGGGGAGAGGAAGAGGATCACTGGAAGACGCAGTATCAGTCTTATGTAATAACCTTTTCACATATGCATGCCTGCCTCTCCCTCTGATTCTGAAGGTCCCTCAGAAGTTCAGAGCCTCCAATTCCTTCTGATAGTCCCCTAAAAGCCACAATAGAAAAGGTTCTCATACCTACTGCTTATGGCAAATGGACCACCTCTGCTTCTCCCCCTCCTTCTGGATCTGCTTCACCAGCAAAGAGGAGTGGGGGGGCAAGGGGCTATGCCCCTGCTCACAATCATGTGCCTTGATGTTCTGGTACCGGTTGTATACGAACTGTTCATTTTACAACTGTTCGAATTACAATTGACCTTTTCACAATTGACCGAATTGTGAAGGTCAATTGTAACATATATGTGGGGGGAAACCCCCCACCCAATGCCAAACCCCCAAAACCTATATATATATATATATATATTTATTACATGGACGCGATAGCGTCCATGTAGTTATGGTTAAGTTGGTGTTTCCATAGGAAGAGCATTTTTTGGGTGGCTTATAACTTCGCTCCCTCTGGACGAATCCTCACCAAACGTTGCAAAAAAAGTATATGGCCCACTCTGAATTTCTTTGCAGTTTGGAGAGGTTTGGTCCAGAGGGGGCAAAGTTATAGGGGGGGTCCCAAAACTTTTGTTTTTTCCCATAGACATAATGGGAAAAAACTTTGCGCACGCCTACAGCCCAAACCGCGGGACGGATTTACGCCAAATTTGCGGCAGGAGCGGGGGCTTGGTCCCGAAAGCGTGCTTTTGCAAATTTGGTGTAAATCCATCCAGTGTTTTTTTTTTTAAATGACCAAAATGTAAGGCAAACAAATTAGTGATATCTCCGTTCGCTCCGCAGACGGACTTCCTGGTTCACTCCGCGAACATTGCCCTGATTGGCCGAGCGGCTTGTGTGATGTCCGCGGACATACAACGTGTTCGCTGATTGGACGGCGTGGTGCATGAAGCGCGTCAGATTTTCTGTGGCGCCCGCCATCTTGCATTCATGACGACCGCGGACAGCGCGGTGAAACTTGGATTAAAAATTTTATTTAGTGGAGTGTGTTGGTGTGTAAGAGTGTTTGGGGAGGGCGGGGGGAGAATGAGATAGGTTCAATGTTCTGTTTTTTTATATGCTAGACACTTTTGTTGTGTTCGATTTTCTGCGGACAACACAGCTGCTCTGAAATGTTCTATATAAACTAAATGGTGGGGTGTTCTGAGGACGGAGTATGTGGCCGTTTGTTCGCAAGCAAGCTAAAATTGAGCTAAGAACACTCGCGGTGTCCTGAAATGCTCTGATTACTTACCGGTAATCTTCATTACTCCTAGTCCCACTCTTCCTCATCACAGTACTGACGACCCTCCTCACCCTCCCTGCCGGGAAGGTCCCATGCTCCGGCTTGGTAATATGAAATTGAGCGATGTGGATGTGGGGGAGGAGTTATAGGAATTTAAAGAAATAGAAGAAGGTCCTGTGTCGGAGGCAGGGGCCTCATGAAGTAAGTACTGGGACGAGGAAGAGTGGACGTGGAGGTAATGTTTGCAATTAAACAAAATGGGGGTGTTCTGAGAACACTGTTCGTATTGTTCGTTGTCAGGTTGAAAGTTTTCTACGAACCCTCCTTATGTCCGTTGACATTACAATTTCCTATGGGCCTTACCCAACTTTTTGTCCACTAAACAAACGATAAATCAGGCTGCTGTGCGCCGACATTATGTGATAATCCTATCACTTGCCCCATCGACCTGGCTGACCTGCTTTTGCAACATTAAATCATATCTCCCGCCCCTAAGCCTGACATTATCAAAGCATTCATATTCCCCGTCTCTCTCCGTGACGGTACAGGGTACAAACGCGCCCAGTCGTCTCCAGTCCTACGCGACTTTACACAGAACCTGGAAAACAACACAGATCATCTCACAACACAGCGCGCCACAATTCAGAATATGAAACTGTGATTTAAAAGCAAACAGCAAGATTGTACATTTCGTAAAGTACTTTTATTTGACATCAAATGTTTAGAGAATATTCAGCGATTTGCATTTGTCTTTGCTGTCGATCCGCAAAAGTTCATCTTGAGTCACACGCTGTTCCTTTGCGGTACACAGGGTGTTGGTTTATGATAAAAGAAGCACTATGGTCGCACTGATAATCGGAAGGCTGTTCCAACAACAAGGCATTAGACCACCATAATGGTTGGTATGTTGCTTCTAGCCGCTAGTAACGCGTAAGGGCATATTGGTCCTTGGCGATTGTCCCATAAAATGGTGAGGGTCATGAAGTTGTTTAGAAGTAGCTGCACCTGGCAGTTAAAAAATCTGTCGGCCGGGGTCTGAAAATCGTGGCATTGACAGTACGGAAGGCCGTACCTGTTTTAAAAAACATAAATTAGTCTCACCAGCCGATCTTCATTAAAAATATTCATTTTATTTATTAGGGCGTGAAACTATTTGCTAGCGAGGATATTGCAACGGAGTATGTTAACTTATTCCCATTGACCCACCCTCTGTCCTCTGCCTTTTTCAGAGCCCTCTAAGCGACAGGGGACCAATTCGGCGGTGATAGTGCGCGGTAGAAAACTCTATGCCACATTGAATGAACAAGTACAACTTAACCGGGCTTTAACGCCACGCTATTGTTATTATATTCCGGTATAAAATAATCTAAAGGGTTACTTACATTATATTGGCATTTTCCATTGTCTAAGCGTAGTGCAGTCCCAAAATACGACTCTGTCTGTGCCAACGATCTTTCTCATAGTGATATAATATATGAAAGTGGCTTCGTTTCAGAAATGTCATCCTTATTGTGTCTACGATTTTGCAACACTCCTTCAAAAGAAGTCTTTTAGCACGATCCCTGTCTGTCAAGGTCAAAAAACAGTAGAACCTTATAGTGCGAGTTGTGGGCCTCTCCGGCACGCGAGCAAAAAATGGAAGCAGCTAACCTTCACTGTAAACGACCATAAATTCTTAGTTTGCAACATTCTGTGTACAGCCATCTCTGAGAAATTGCTTTTTACACTCCATCTTTGTATATTGTTTGCGTGCTAATAAAAATAATTTGTTAAAGGGACGTTATGGTTCCAAGTAAAACCGGAAAACCCCTGAGATTCGCCAGTTATGGTAAGCTAAGCAACCATAACTCGCGCCACCACCGTGCACTGCTAAGACTAACACCCACGACATCAAAGATGATATCACAATTGTCATTGATGACATCACTGATGACATCACATGTGTATGTACTTTTCATGAAATATGTGTACAAGGGATTCTTATTATAATGTTGCGAAAAAAGTGTCAAGGATCATTGCAATAAATATCATACCCTAATTAGTGCTTTGAACGATGCATTGATATAAATAGCATCTTTATGGGGTTCTGTCCAGTATGCTAAGCTACTAATGCAGAAACGTAGCATTGTGTGCAGCGTACAAGAGGAAGGTATAATATTCGTAATGTTAATATGTTGAATAATGAAATGATAATTGTTTTCTTAATAGATTTTTGTGTACTGTGAAATATGTAGTAAGTAGCTAATAAAACCCATGTATTACATAATTGCATTACTATAGAGATAACACAGAGACAAGAACACATACCAATATACATATACATAGGGTAAATAGCAGCTTTGAAACCGAGAAATCATCATTTATTCGCTTGAAAATAATGCTGTCTTTAAATCTTGTGTCTTCTCCTATGTGTATGATTCATATGATGTGACTGGACTCTAAGGGAATTACTATAAGAATCTACTTGTAGGATATGTCTACAAATAAAATACAATTTTCAGTTTCTGACTGTTACTGAAGAAAACCATGTGGCCTAGATATGTCAGCAAAAGAAAAAGAGTGAGCCAGAAGAACACTCGTGGTGTCCTGAAATGTTCGAAAATAAACAAAATGGGGGTGTTCTGAGGACGTTCTCCGTATTGTGTGACTGCTTAGCTGTATGCAATGAGGGAATGGTACAGAGAGTGAAGTGGAAATGGTAGAAGTGTTGTCCAAGAGTTACGCGGTCCGCGGACACCGCGGCTGTCCGTGGACAGGGCGTGCTACATCTGGGGTTTTCCAGCAAATCCAGCATGGGAAGAAGACTGTAGGGATCAGCCAATCAGATGTTGAGGTTGTGGATTTTTGTTGAAAGAGACTGTGTGTAGTGAAGATGGCAGAAGTGGAGAAAGTCAGGGTGTTGGTGCTCGGAGATATGTTTGTGCATGGTTTACAACAGTATGCTCAATGCAGGCATGTTGCAAAGAATGTTGATGTTAAAGGAGTGGAGGTCGTGTGGAGCACTGTGCCTGATTGCAATGTACAGGGAATTGTACAAGTTTGTGAAGATATGGGCAGGATCAACAGTCCCCATGTGGCAGTTTTGCACTATGGTGCTTTCCGTTTGGGCTATGTCAGTGCCCCTACTTTGTTGACCGATTTGGAACACTTGGTTCAAGCAGTAATGAACATCCTTCCAAATGCCAAAGTAATTTTTTCTGGATTACTACCTAGGGCAATATGGGACAATAGTTCAGTTTTTTGTCCTCAGCAAAACAATGCTAGGTGTGTAATCAACCAAGGCATGTGTGCCTTCATGCTTAGAGCTGGTATGTTCTTCTGTAATAATGAGAATATTGATTCCAGTAATGCTGTTTATTTTAAAGAAGATGGCATTTCCTTATCTTTTATGGGAAATGCCAAGCTGTTTTGGAATGTAAGGGTTGCTTTGGAGAAGGTTATGTGAAGATTTTAGGAGTAAAGTAAGAAAAAAAGAAAAAAAAATACAAAATAACAGGTGTCTGTCAAGCATCTGCAAAAAACCCCCAAAAAAACGTCTCTTTTCAGAGCCAACCTCAAAGGGGAAATGGGGCACACTATTTACATTTACATTCACCACGCTCAGATTTTCGATATGTCCGCGGACATGGCGGTAGTCCGCAGACATCGAAATCACTAGCTAGGGGTTCAGTATGTTCTATGTTACATGTATTTAAAGTCAGGGATATTATGGTTAAGTTGTGCTACAAAAAACCTATGAAATTCAGTAAAAAAAACTTTGTTAAAGGGACGTTATGGTTAAGTTGCGCTACTAAAAACCTATGAAATTCAGTGAAAAAACTTTGTTAAAGGGACGTTATGGTTCAAAGTAAAACCGAAAAACCCCTGAAATTCAACAGTTATGGTAAGATAAGCAAACATAACTCACGCCACCGTGCACTGCTAACACTAACACCCAGGACATTAAAGATGCCATCACAAATGTCATTGATGACATCACTGATGACATCACATGTCTGGCTCTCCCTTTTTTCCCTTTACTGACATATCTAGGCCACATAGTTTTCTTCAGTAACAGGAAGTAAAAATTGAAAAGGTAATATATTTGTAGACTTAGGGCCAAGTCACATCATATGAAACATATACATAGCGGAAGACACAGGCTTCAAAGAGAGCAATCCTTTCTGTGCATGAAGATATTCATTAGGGTTATGTGTCCTTAAGTTGTCTATTGGCCTCACTAATGTAGTCTTGCCGATTCATGACGACTATGTTGGTACCCTTATCTGAGGGTTTGATAACATAGTCATCCAATGTACATATGTTTGACAAGATCGCGTGCTCACGGCGGGTGAGATTATCCTTCAAGTTCATTTTCTCTTTCCTGAATTTCTTCAGGTCACAGATAACCAGATCTTGAAAAGCCTCAACATGCCCTCCTGGGTTGAACATGGGATTGAAGCGTGATTGTAATTTAAGTTTACTTTTGCTGGGCCAATCAGTTTGTATATTCATTAGTTCCCATTGTGGGTCACTAATGTCCTTGTTGTCTTGCCATTCCGATTCGAGATGGATAAGGTCACGCAATATGTGTGAGTCCTCAATTGTCACAGGGGTATAGCCACCCAGAGGTTCATCTTTTTTAGGTTTAGGTGGATTGATGGCAAAAAACTTCTTCAGCCAGATTTTACGCAAGTACTTATCAAAGTCAATTCTTGTTTCAGCGTAATTGTAAGGGGACGTAGGGCAAAAATTGAGGCCCAGCTTAAGTACAGATTGTTCTTCGCGGGTAAACTATCGTGATGTGAGATTAATGATAGACATGTCAGCCACTTAAACGACACCCCCAATCCACGCAGTGCTGGGCTAAAATCCAAATGGGAAGCAGACATAGGTCGAGAGTTAACAGACTGTGAATGGGAAAGGGCCCTCATATTTCCTAAAACAGTATCCAGAAACCATAGATTTAGGCAAATACAATTGAACCTTCTACATCGTACATACCTAACCCCATTCAGGCTTGCCAAGCTCCATAATACTCAGAGCTCCAGATGCCCCTGGTGCGAAATGGACAATGCGGACCTGTTCCACATGTTCTGGCGGTGTGCCAAGACACACTCACTGTGGTCCTTCATACAGCAGACAAGCGAAACTCTGGGGCTGACCAGATATGAATGGACTCCTAAGGAGTGCCTACTCGGCACATACCCCAGACCAGCAAAACTAAAACACCTCATTAGATTAATGGACATTATGAGCATTCTGGCTAAGAGGACAATTGCAATGTCCTGGAAGAAACCATCGGGACCACAACCAAAAATCTGGCACAGAGAACTGAAACGATGGGTGCGAGCTGAAACGAAAGCTTGGGAAGAAAGTGTAGCCAGATCCACGGATGCATCGAGTATGACCCTAGATGCCTGGAGAGGGCTTACAGACCCCCTGTTTTACCCCTCTGATGATAAGCCCCCATGAATCACCACAAGCATGCAGTAGAAGGCCCCGAGGACAGGAGCAGAGTCCTCGAGAAAGTCCAGCCATACCTTCATGTGAACCCTCCTAAAGGAAGTCCCCTCACCTCCTGTAAATCCTGACCCTCCCTGAGCCCCACTTGGTACCGACCCCTCAAGAAGCAGACACCTGGAGATAGTTAAAGTTTCTATGTTAAGTTGTTAAGTTATAAATGTTAATAACCTGAGCCGCAATCTGATTTACTGCTTGATAACAGATTTGACAATTTTTCTGTGCTTGTAACAAATAACAAATGCCAATAAACAGATTTAAAAATAAATTAATGATAGACATGTCTGGTATTTTACTTTGTTCTTGCATTAATTTTTTGTCCCATAGCGTGTTTTTCTGTCTGTCTTGTCTGCTGCTACGGTCTCTGTGGCAGTAGCTCCTCCTTGTTTTTTTGATCCTCGCGACTTGGTTGGTTTTCCTCGCCCCTTTCCTCTGGTTGGTTGTTTTGCCGTTGTTTTTGCTTCTGCCATCCATTCCTAAAAGTCTAATTTCTTCTAAAAAATTCAACTTTCTCTGGGGCTGTTCGCTTTCGCTTTCTGTGGTGTCGATATCCGAAGATGACGGTTCGCTGAGCATGTCATTTTCAGCATTAGGTGTGACTATAGGAAGTTTCTGTCTCAAGGTATCAAACCTTTTAGCAAATGTCAATACTCTCCCCTTCTCATAGTCATCTTTATCCCGCAAAAATGTCCGCTGTTTTCTCAGCTTAATTTCCTCCTCGAATATCTTGTACCCCTTTTCCGTACTCAACCGGATGGCTTTTCCTGCTTCACTTTGACTGATGGCCTGTAAGGCTTCTTCTTTCTCTTGTATTTTTAACAAGAGTTTCTCTCGATCAACTTTAGCATATTGAATGAGAATTCGGAGAAATGTCACTGAGCATGTGTTACTTGATTGCCCCCATTCTTCCAGCATTGCGGGGTCCTGATCTTCATAGGTGAGTGTGGTTAAAATGCGCAGACCTCTCGGGATGCGACCCACATCGATGTAGTTTTGCAAAGAATATTCTTCCCACCATTTCCTGATTTCCCGTCTTTGCAATTTTTCTAGTTCTCTCAGAAGCCTCACTTCGTTGTTGGGCTGTGCCTCTGACACTTTATTACTAGGTTTGTTTGTGACACCTCCAGTTTGTTTCTCACAAAATAAAAACACTGCTTGTTCCTTACACGCACTTTCTCTGTCCATTTGTGTAGACATAATGTGATAAGTGGTGTTCGGCTGTTGGTCTTGAACTCTCTTGGAAAATGTTTTCCGCTTTTCATGCAAATGTTTCTTATAGCTAAATGCTTAGGAAACTATCCTTTACAGATGTCCAGTTAGTGTGAAGCTGATGAGATGCAAAACACAGACCTCTGCTATCAACTTGGGACTCACCTGAACGGATGAACGCGCCTCCACCCTCCGATGGTAATGGCTCCTCCAATCCGTTTTCAGGCAGGCACTTCAGTCGACACAGATACTGTGGCTTCACAATGCCATGATGCCTCTGGCAATCCGGAGCGAAATTCCGCAGCTCCTCAAAAAAGAAAACTGATGTTGTGTAGCGCTACAAATCAGGAGCGGGTGCAACTTCCAACGCCGTTCTTCCCTCGGCGTGTGTAAATGTAAAGTTGCTTTGTACCTCGGCACAAAGCTTTCGGAGTGCACTCCAGAAAACGGACCCACGTGGAGATTCCATACTGGACCCAGAGTTCCAAAAAGACCAACAATGCTCCAAGCATCCAGAATATACTTTAATTAATTCGATGCCATGGACAGAAAAATAGTGAACGATAACGACGCGTTTCGCGGCAAAACTGACTGCTTGATCACGTATTAGGGTACAGAAACAAAAGAAGGACATTTAAACCTCCGTGCTCTCTATGGTATGCAAGGATAGAGTGACGCGCACAATTGAAAGCATGCATTTGCACAAAATCCGCCATGTTTAAACATGTTATAAACCCAAGTGGGTCGTGTAAAATACACTAAAATGCATAAAACACATTTGTTAAACACATCAAATTGACTGGCGATGTTTTTCTTTTCTCAGCATATAAACCATACACAGTAAACATTATGTCCTCCATTTGCACGTACTACGCATATTTGGTTAATGTCATGTTGAAATTTCCACGTATTGAACCTGCTCCTAATATGGAGCTAGTAGCTCGCCATATATATCAACGCGGACATTGCAGACTCTGTATTTACATGTATTCACTATATAGTAAGTGCGCAGACAAATGGCCAGTAAATTTCAAGATGAGTTTGTCGTAAACCAGGTAAATTCACAAGGTAACAATAGTTGTTCCTAAAATTCTAAAGTGGGTTTCTGAGAACAATATCACAATGTAATATGTGTCATTTATTGGAATATTCGTCCAAAAGATTCCTTTTGATCTAGGCAACCTGTTTAAAGTGCAAATGCCTTAAGACTGCCTATGCAATTAAGCCTGAGTAAGCCTGTTACTAATAAAGTGCTGGTGCATGAAAAAAGCTGTTTTTTTAAACATACCACATATAAAAACGCGTAAAGTGCAAGTGCCTCTGTGCAAAATTGCAAAAGCTTACCGTAATGGGTAAGGTGCAAATAGCAATATAGTAGCATAAGGTATCCTATACAAAGGTATATAAAGTGCTTAGAGCATACAGTGCCTAGATATTTAATCAAACAAAGTCCACACTATAATATGAGTAATAGTACAATTAAAAACCCTTAAAAAACATGGCTACGACAATGATAAAACCTTAGTGGTAAAAACACAGAAAATGATATACTGGCCATATGTCCATTAGAAAAAAGAACATAATAAGTACACTATAGAAAAATGCAACCGCAGGTTTAACTAATGTTCCTAAATAATACAGCAATGGAATTGCTTACCCTATGTAAGAAAAAAGAAGAAACATTTAAAATTAGATAGCTAGAGGTAGAAAACGTCTAAGATTCATTCAATTACTGTCATAAAAATATTGAATTGATAGACTCTATGTCCTACAAGCTAATGTGAAAAACAGAGGTGGTGTGAACAAAGTATATCATAGAACCCTGTATACGATATCAATAAATAACATGATATAATCCCCTAACTGTAAGACTAACTGTTGGAACTTAGTCATGTTAAAAGTATAACAGGAAATTGCAAGAAGTTGGTATAAGGGGATACTAAAGTAAACGCTATAACTCAATTCAATATATCTTCATCATAAAACATGAAAAAAATGCATGGTAAAAACACAGGCTATTTGTTTAGGTGCCCAGGAAAGTGTAAAGTTCCTCATCGAAGTTATGTCCCTTCGGTTTCTTAGTTTCTAAGTCCAAAATGTATTTTGTCTCAGTTTGTCTAAGGAGCAATTCCCGGTTACCTCTTCTCGGTGCCTTCAGAATTGTATGTATCCCAAAATAGGCAAAGCCTTGTAGGTTACCCCCATGTTTTTCCTGAAAATGTAAAGCCATCGGATACGTGGGATCAATATTCTTGATGACTCTTATGTGTTGGAGTATCCTAAGTTTCAGTTTGCCAATAGTACTGCCAACGTACCATTTGTCACATGGACAAGTGAGCACATACACAACATACTCCGTCTCACAAGTGACATGAGATTTAATGATCATGTTTTTAAGTAGTATGGGATGGAGGTAGTTTTTTGTGTTAGCAAATTTGCATGCCTTACATTTCATGCATTTCTGAAAACCATTTAGTGTGGCACTGAGCCAACTTTGGCCTGCTGAGACAATTTTAGGGCTCATATAACTGGATACAAGGTTATCCCGAAATGAGGTAGAGCGTCTAAAGGTGATGTTGATGTTATTACCCAGAATGCTTCGTAAATGTTCGTCTTGTTTCAATATATGCCAATGTTTATGCATTATATGACGTATATTATTAGAAGCCTTGCTATAGGTTAGAATTAATCTGGTGTCTCCTGTTTCCAAATTAGTCACTGTTGAGACTTTAGACATCAACAAGATAGAGCAATCTTTTTCTCGTGCCTTATTGTATGCTCTTTCCAGCACTTGCTTAGGATAACCTCTTTGTAAGAACTTCAGAGCCATACTTCTACACTCTTTGTCAAAAGTTTCAAGTTGGGAACAATTGCGTCTTATGCAAATAAATTCACCAAAAGGTATGCTCCACTTCAGAGCTGTGGGGTGGTTACTTTTAGCGTGAAGGGGTATGTTCGAGCTGGTTGGTTTACGGTAGAGTTCTGTCACTAGTTCACCTTCTGCCACAGTAACAAGAATATCTAAATAAACGATAGCAGTCTTGCTATGGGACTCGGTGAACTGTAGATCAAATTCATTGATAAGTAATTTGACAAACTCCAACCATTCAGTAATAGACCCATCCCAAATGATAAAAAGGTCATCTATGTAACGTAACCAGAGTATATAAAGATATATATAAATATGCGGTCAATTGTGACCCTTTAAATTCGGTCAATTGTTCATTCGAACAATTGTAAACAAACAATTTGGGTAATACCCTAGTACCTGAGGAAATGATCCATGGCTACTTGGGTTTATCAGGCATAACCTGAAGGTGATATGATATGATACTTTATTTATATAGCGCCTATACACAAAGTGTTTCATAGTGCTTCAAGGCAAGGGAGGGAACAAGGGAAAATACCATGACATTCTTACAGGCCATGAACAGTAAGGATGTGAAATTAACTATCGTACTCGGCCTGACGAAATTTCTGATAGTGCAAGAGCTAAGACATAGATAAGGAAGAGAGGGGGAGAGTGGGAAGGAAATGGAAACAGACAGGCGACTACCGTACTAGGCCTGATGACATTTCTGGTAGAGCCGGAGAAAAACAAAAGGTGAGGGAGAGGGGTGCAGAAAGGGAGGGGAGGCACAAAACGAGCGACTATCGTATTAGGCCTGATGTTTAAGATAGTGCTGAAGGAAGGGGGGGGCAGTAAGGGGATGGGGAGCGACAGACGAGGTTGCTATCATATTAGTTCCAGGGACAATTCTGATAGAGTAAGTGCAGAGAAGAAAGCAAGGGGAGAAAGGGAGAGGAGGAGAGAACAGACAGTAAGCAGTCAAAAAGAGTGGAGAAGCAAGAGGGGAGACCGAATACAACTGCAGAAGTCAGTATTAACACATAATGTTGCAAGCCAGGATACAAGATGAAGATGGGAACAGCATGATTCAGGGCCACCATGAGTACAAGATGCAAAGGAAGTCCAGCATGAGAGTTCAGAAAGGGTAACGCACCGTGAATTAGTGAAGTCCATAAAGGTAAAATCCAGCATTGGCCACAAGACGGTAATGGTGAAACCAGAATGTAGTAGGACAGACTCATGTGTGGTGAAGGGGGGGGAGCACAAAGTAACAACATGGGAGGACCAGAGAAGTTGGGGATGACCTGTGGGCACAGAGGGTGTAAACACATGTGGTGCATGCTTACCTGCTGACTTAGCTTGTTAAGTAGTGAAAAAGGGTGGCAACCAGGAAGGCACCAGGTGGGCGGGGCTTAGGCGATAGGGGCATTCTGGAAACTTTCCACCTATTCACACTCTAGAGGAAAATGGCATACCTCTGAAATAAGAATAGGCTAGTCCCTTCTGCTAACCCAATAATCAAATGTCACTTCAGACGGCTTGTCCGCCTTGTCCCTCCAGCACGACTCCCTATTGTAAGTTGGGATCTGAACATAGTCTTGACGGTCCTCACACACAAGCCCTTCGAGCCAATGGTGTAATATGATTTGTGTCTGGTCACTTGGAAGACTGCCTTTTTAGCTGCAGTATTTTAGCCCACCCGATCAGCGAACTCTCACCCCTGTTCATTGAGGAACCTTGTCTCTCATTTCACAGAGATGAGGTAGTCTTCACATAAAGCAAGAGATAACGCCCCACATTGTTTTTCATGATCCACAAACGGAAGGTGATCAAATTTAACATGACTTCGATGTTTGAAGAGCCTTGAGGTTTTATCTCAGGAGGACTGGGCGTCATAGATTCCCGAACAGACTATTTGCCACCTTTGGTAGGGTATATATATCCTGGCAAACAAGCGGCTAAAGCTAATAGTATGATATGGATAGTTTCTTGCATTTCCCACACATACCAAATACAGGACCATTTCACTAGAACAAAGAGCATGGCAGTAGTTTTTCAACGTCATATACATTGGGAGGCCATATGCAAGACAGTCACATGGGCCTCCATCAGATTTTTGCAAACACTATGCACTGGACGCCGGCTCCAGGGCTGATGCTCAATTCAGACAGGCCTAAGAAATATCTCTGCAACAGTTTAATTTTATCCTCCCTGGGACAGAGTAGTACTTTATACTCTCCCATAAGTATGAAGGAAAGGGGACGGGATGTAGGAGTAGGGAGAAGTTACTCACTGTAGTGACTGATGTACTTCTCGTACAATGTCCCCTTTCCGCCATACGCCCACCCTGGGCCAGAGCAAGGATTGTTGCACTCTAGGTAAAAGGTACTTTTGCCACCCCCACTACTACTGCTACTATGTTTCCTGACCATGCAATCCCCTCATCCCAGATTTGTCCTCACCACTTTACATTCCTGTAATGCCAGCCATGTTCATGAGCTGCAATTTCTCCATCACGTTTTAGACATTTTCATAACAAGGTCAAATTAAACCATTCTTTTTTACATGCACAATATGTTATATACAGGATGGATTATAAACTATATCTCGAGCAAGAAGGGTTAACAATATAATGGGCAGAAACACGACATCTCCCCCCTCACCACTCCACGCATGCACACCTGTGCCTCTGTGATGCAGTTTTCTGGGCTGTTGTGAGCCACTTTATTTACACAGAGTAGGTGTCAATATAGAAGTTGTTGGAAGGAGGCTATTGTTTTCTTCCACCAACTTCACAGGCTTTCTGCGAGCATCCCCGATTTTGAAAGGGGAACTACCACTGGCTGTGCTTGCTTTATCCCTGCATCTGCCCTGACTTCACCTGCATCCAGTAAGCCTCCACTAGGGAGAGAAACCGCTGTTTGAGTCACTAAAAGTGAGAGGGTGTTAGTGGCTATTCATTTTGCTACCGCCACAGCTAGCTCTGTTTGGTGGTAGTCCCCTTAAATCTTTTTTTCAGATATCAGAGGAGGCAGAAAAATACCCTTTGCTTGACTGCATTCACAGGCGAATGGCGGGAATTCCTTAGGCGTATCAGAGATTGAAAGGAGAACATCAGTGAGCCATTCACAAGCAGGTGGAACGCACCATCTGGTGTTTCAATAAATCCAACTGGTGAACATTCTTTGGCCAGCCTGATGACCACCAATGAGCTTCCATTAGGGACCGATATGAAAATTGGGCAGTGGCACGGCCCCCCCCGGCCAGGGAACCATGAGATGGAGTGAGGATGTGGTGAAAGCTCTGGGGTGCAATTTTACAGGCCCAGTGTTCGCTGCAATGTCCAATTTCTCACACACTTCCCAATAAATGTCCTCCTGGTAGTACCAAGTTTGCTTTGTAAAGTTATTGGCCCTCATTACAACACCGGCGGTAACCAATGGCGCTATTAGCACCATGGTTGCTGCCGGTATTGTATCGAGTCCGCCAATGGTAAATGGGGAAATACCGCCCCATTCCAAGGTTGGCGGGGCGGTAATTCCCCATTTATCATTGGCACTTCCCCATTCACATTTTTGCCCCATAGGGCTCAATGGGACTGGGAAATGCGGTAATTACGGTACTGCAAATTGCGGTACCGTAATTACCTCGAAAGTCCCTTTGCGCGGGTCCTTACTTTAACGGCTGGTCCAAACCAGCCGTTAAGGTCGGGAGCCTCAAAGGGACCTCGTAATCAGGCGTTAAGGGTTTAACGGCGCCAACACCTTTTACGGTGCCGTTAACCCCTTAACCCCAGGATCCTAATGAGGACCATTGTGTTTAAAAAATGTGTGTCACATTGCATCCTTATCTCACCAAGAGATCCATTATTAGCACAGTACTAGCACAAATTGTGCAAACGTTATTCACACGCAGAAAAGAGAAGACAACACATGCAGTCAAATTTAAAGCCTCCCTGATTTACAGAAAAGGTACAATATGGTTATCCGTTCAAGGTACGCTCACACAAAGAACAGGAACAGCATAGGGAGAAGAAATGAAAACTTCCATCACACACTGGACAGATACATCATGGTCTGCAACACTGCAAGTTACTGTAATGCACCAAACAGGTGTACAGCACGGGAAGTAGCAGGTTCAAATTCCTGCACATGCTCCTATAAGTCAGTCTTGGAAGCAGTGCTGTAAAGTATCCAAAAGTACAAGATGTCCTCACAAACGCAGCACATACAGTTGTTATATGCATATGTTATATTTGCATTTATATAGTGCCTTATGTATCATTGGTATGATCTCAAGGCGCTGGTAGGTTGTACGCCCTCAGAACTGTAGTTCAAGTCAGAGGAGAGGGAGAGGGAGAGGGAGAAGGAGAGAGGAGAGAGAGAGAGAGGGAGATATATATATATATATATATATATATATATGTGTGTGTGTGCAGCTGGTGTGGCACTTGCATGATAGCTGCTTCTTAGCGGTTGGTATGGTGGTTCGGAGGTCAGGAATATGTGTTAATTCTGGTGGGTTGATATCCAGACTGATTTCTGGCTGTGTTAGGCCTGAGGAGACGCTTAGGCTAGCGGTGTGCGCTCAGCTAGCTGTGTTTAATTAGGATGATGTGGAGTATGTGGCGGGTGTTAGTACGAGAACAGCTATACCGAATGTGTCATAGTATCGCTGTGTTCTAATTGAGTGGTGGTGTATAGGAAAGAGTAAGCGTGGTAGTGTGATATGCTGGTTTTCGGTAAGGTGCTTGAGATCGAGCGCTCATCTGTACCATCTTTTCTATCCGTTTTATTCAGTCTGTCCGTTCACTCGGTTTCGTCTGTTCATACAATTCGTCTGGTTCATCATTTAGTTTACTAGTCTTTCCATCCATTCCATCCTTCATCTACATAAACTACTCCATCCAATCTGTTGATCCATTTCATCCTTCCCATCTGTTTAATGTGTTCCATATGTTCTATCATTTTTATTCGTTCAAACTGTTCCATTTGTTTGCTTCATCAGTTCTATCCGCTCCATCCGTTCTATCCACTCCATCCGTTCTAACCACTCCATCCTTTCTATCCGTTCCATCCGTTCTATCCGTTCCATCCGTTCTATCTGTTCCATCCGCTCCATCTGTTCCATCCGCCCATCTGTTCCATCCGCTCCATCTGTTCCATCCACTCCATCTGTCCCATCCGCTCCATCTGTTCCATCCGCTCCATCTGTCCCATCCGCTCCATCTGTCCCATCCGCTCCATCCGTCCCATCCGCTCCCTCCGTTCCATGCGCTCCCTCCGTTCCATGCGCTCCCTCCGTTCCATGCGCTCCCTCCGTCCATGCGCTCCCTCCGTTCCATGCGCTCCCTTTGTTCCATGCACTGTATCCGTTCCCTCCACTCTATCCGTTCCCTCCACTCTATCCGTTCCCTCCACTCTATCCGTTCCCTCCACTCTATCCGTTCCCTCCACTCTATCCGTTCCCTCCACTCTGTCCGTTCCATCTACCTCATCTACTCCATCTGTTCCACCCACTCCAATCCGCTCTGTCCATTCCATCTGGTCTATCCATTCCAGCTTTTCGTTCAACTCCATCAGTTTTATCTATTCCATCTGTTCCATACACTCCTTCTGTTTTGTCCATTCCATCTGTTCCATACACTCTACCTGTTCCATTCACTTCATCTATTCCATCTACTCCATCAGATTGATCCACTCCATCTGCTCCCTCTGCTCCATTTGTTTCATCAACTCCATCTGTACTGTCTACTGTATCTGTTTCGTCCACTGCATCCGTTCGTTCCATTTGATCTGTTCCATTTGTTAAAGCTACTCATTTTTTCAATCTGCTCTGTAGTCTCACCCGTTCAATCCACTCATCCTTTTTATCTGTTCGACCTGTACCATCCATTCACTCAGTTCCATTCATTAATTCATTCTACCCACTCCATCCATTCCACGCACTCCATCCGTTCCACCTGTTCCATTCGTTCTAACCACTCTATGTGTTTAGTCTGTTCCATTCGTTCTGCCAGCCAGTGCGTTTACTCCCTTCCATCTGATTCGTCTGTTCCATCCACTTCATCCTTTCATTTTGACAAGTAGACTTATTCCCGCTAGCTCTTCATTCCATCCTTTGCATTCACTTTATCCGTTTGATTCATTCTGTGCGTTCGATCCGCTCTATCTGTTCTGTCCACTCGATCTGTTCCATCTACTCCCTCTGCTCAATTCAGTCCCCTTTTCCATCCATTTCTTCCTTTATTCACTTGATCTGTCTAATCCATCCTTTCCACGCGTTCGATCTACATTTCTGTTTCGTTTACTTGGCCCATACTTTATATTTCATCCGTTCGTTACATTTCATCTATTCAGGATACTTCTTTTAATCCCTTCTTCCTCCAGTTCTATCCAATTCTTCTTTTGTTCTGTCCACTTCTCCCGTTCCATTCACTTCTCCCGTTCCATTCACTTCTTCCGTTCCATTCACTTCTTCCGTTGCATCCACTTCTTCCGTTGCATCCACTTCTTCCGTTGCATCCACTTCTTCCGTTTCATTCACTTCTTCCGTTTCATTCACTTCTTCCGTTCCATTCACTTCTTCCGTTCCATTCACTTCTTCCGTTCCATTCACTTGTTCCATTCCATTCACTTGTTCCGCTTCATCCGCTTCACCCGATCTATCCACTTCGTCCGTTCCTTCCACTCCGTCCGTTCCATCCATTTCGTCCGTTCCAACCACTTTGTCCGTTCCATCTACTTCATCCTTCCATCCACTTCATTTGTTCCATCCACTTCATCCGTTCCATCCGCTTCACCCCTTTTATCTGCTTCATCCGTTACATCTACTGCATCCATTTCATCCATTTCATCCACTGCATCTACATCATTTCTTTCATCCACTTCATTCCTTTCATCCACTTCATTTGTTCTATTCAGTTTATCTGTTTTAAGTTACACTAGCAGTTTGTTTTCAATTTTTCTCAACCGGGTCTCGATGCTGGATTGTTATCTTGTTGTCTTCGGTGAGTCGGATGTCGGGTGGAAGTGAGTTCCACAGAGTGGGGGCCAGGGCTGAGAATGATGATCCACCTAACCTGACTGAGTTGGTTTTTGGTATCAGTAGGAGACGGGCAGAGCTTGATCTTAGAGTGCGTGGTGGATGGTAGGGTTTTAGTTTGTCCTGAAGTTATTGAGGTCCGGTTTTATGCATTGCTCGGTGAGACATGCATAAGGTTTTGAAGGTGCTCTTTGTAGTTTAGTCAGGTGGTACACATGGACTCCGAGGTAGAGGGGGTTAGCATAGTCCAGTCTTGACATTACAATTGATTGGACCGTGGAGAGTTTGTTGGGAAAGGAGAGGTATGGAAAAATGCACCTAAGAATTTTGAGGTGGTAGTGGCAGGACTTAGAGACGTTGTTGACCTGGTACGAGAGGGTTAGGTCTAGGGGTGTCACGGTATTAGTTTTATGACGGTACGATAACCTTCTTGCCAAATGACGGTATATCATGGTTATCACGGTATAGCAGGTGGAGTTGACTAACCTTAACAAATATTTTCTAAAAGGTCATAAATTGTCAGATTTATCATCACAAACAAAACCAGACACCCAGGGACAGAATTGGGGTTTTCAACATACTTTCCACTGAAATGCCACCCCTTGCTTCCACCAAACACAAACACACATGTGGAGAGGAGTAGGGGGGGGGGCAGCCCTGAGGCGACTGGCAAAGCAAACTGAATTGCTTTTCTTAAGTGGTCATTTAGGCTCGGGCCAAAAGGTGTTAAGTAATCACAGACATGTTACCCTTTGGTATGGCAGCAGGGAATACCCACAGAGATTAGTGAATTTCGCAATGTGACTTATTATATGTAAATTCAATGATAGAACCAGGGAAATCCCCCATTGTCATATGTTTAGAGAACATTATCCATTATAAATATACAAATCCCAAAGCCGCCAACCCAAAGTAAACCCTTTTCTTTCTTAACACTGTATCTATTCTTCCTATTGCTAACATATTGATTTTGTGTCAGGCACGTGTGGTTTATGGAATGGCATTAAGAACTGCTCCAACTGAAACTACTTGGCAGATGGCACATCCAACAGTGCAAGACCAAGACTGCACAGCACTTGCTTACTGCAGCCTTTCCAAATCAGATTGAAAAGCACACTTAACGGTATAAATGGTATAACGGTATAAACAATGTGACGGTTATTATTGTTCAATTAAGTGGTTCAAGGTATCTTTAACGGTATACCGTTATACCGTTACATCCCTAGTTAGGTCAGAGTCGAGAGTGCATCTAAGGTTTTTTACTGAGGTTGAGGTTGTCAGGGAATTTCACATGGCAGATGGCTAGGGTAGGGTGTGCAGAAGAAGTTCGGTGTTGCCACATACCATGATTAGAGTTTTGAAGTAGTTGTAGAACAGGATATTGTGCATGCGAAATAATACGTGGGAGGGTGGACATATGGAGGTTGAACATGAGGGCTGATAGGCACACTTCTTGTGGAACTCCGGTATTGACAGGTCGGGCGGGGGAAGCATAGGAGGAGAGTAGGGTTATTTGGTTCCTATTGTTGAGGAAGGATGCTATCCATTTGAGAGCATTTCCACGGATTCCTAGGGAGTGGAGGAGGTCGAGGAGGATTGACTGGTTGATTGTGTCAAAGGCGGCGGATAGGTCAAGAAGGATTAGTGCAGCGCATCCCGCAGAATCTGATAGAGCGGGGTCTGGGAGATTGTTGGCTTCGACAAAGGCATTTAGTTGGGAGTAGGCGGGTCGGTCAATGAGTTTACAAGGAACCTGGTGTTTGAGATGGGGCAGTAGTTTTTGGGGTCGAGAGGGTCGAGGGAAGGTTTTTTTAGAAGAGGCTTGACATGAGCGGTTTCAAACGCGTTGGGAAAAATTCCCGAGGAGAGGGAGTCGTATATGATGGTTGTTGCGTGTTCTCTTGCGCAGGTAGATGTGAATATTTCTTTGAGGGTGGTGGCTGGCCAGGGGTCTAGCAGGGATCCGGATGGTTTGCGGACGGAGAGAAGTTTGAGAAATTGGTCAGTTGATAGTGGAGTGAAAGAGTCGAAGGTCGGTTGGGTAGCGGTTGCAGGCGGTGAGATGGGAGGTAGGGTGGGTTGATTGTGTGGTGGGTGCAAGAGGGCCAGTTTGTTGGTTAGAGAATTTGTTCTTTCGAGAGCAGTGGTGTAGAAGTGGAGAGAGAGTGAGTCACAGAGTGATTGTGAGGGGGTTGATTGGGTGGTGGTATATGATGGTTTGGTGAATTCGGAGATGATTTTGTGGAGTTCTTTGCTATAGCCAATGCAGGCTTCCTTCACAAACAGGTACAGGCGAAACATGGGCAGGACCAGCACAGACTTTCCTCAAACAGGTACAACATAGACCAGACTTTTACAAGCTTTTCTCAAAATCCATCAGGAAACTCATGGGCAGCGCCAGTGGACGCTTTCCACAAACAGGTACAACAAGTAAGTGTCACTACAAGCTTCCCTAACAACCAAGCATACATACCTCATGGACAGGGCTAGTGCAACAATCCATCTCAAACAAATACAGCATTTAAACGGCAAGGGCAAACTTCTCTCACAAACGGTTCCACATGGTGAAGTGGAAGTTGCCTCACATAAAAGTCAATGCAAGCACCCCTATGAAAAGTACAGAGAGGACAGGCCAGTGCATGTTTCCTGTGTAAAAGTACAGCATGGATAAGTCTATTACATGTTTCACTAACAAATGGGAACATGGACAAGCTTTCCCCACAAACACACAGTATGTGCAGGGCGAGTGCAAGATTCCCTAACGAACAAGCACAACACGGGCAGGGCCAGTGTAAATCCCACGCAAACAGGCACTCTCACAGCATGCCAGGGCTAGTATAAGTTTCACTCACAAATATTCACAAGTGCAGCATTGGCAAAGCAACTTATTGGGCATGTGCAAACCACTCATTTGTACATTTCTGGCACAAACCAGATCAGTGCAAGCTACACTCACACACTAATACAGGTACAGCATGTGCGAGGCCGGTGCAGGATTCCCTTCTAAACTAGTACAGGTGCAGCAGGATCAGAGTCAGGCAAGTTCCCTCGGACAACCTGAGCTCTAAATCCATGCAGCCTGCTCGCTCCCATGCATGTGGAGAGCTACTTATTTATATGACCCTCTAACCTAATCAGCAGCTCCTACCATTGACTGACTGATGGCTGAGGAGTGGGGCAAATACCGGGGGGAGGGGCTGTGCAAACTTGCCTGCTTTCTGCACTCTGTCTCGTCAGTAGCTCATTACCAGACTTGCTTGGTTTTGGGTTGAAGGGTGAGGGGAAGAAGATGGGATGGTAAGACCAGATTTTGCTTGATGCCCAACACTCACTCACATTGCCCATTGAAAAAAGTTTCCAATCCGAAGTCTGCCCAGTATTCCAATTAGCCAATCTCAGGCTGTCCAGTGAGGTGGGAGTGCTCCGAAAGGGAGCATGTTCTAAGACTGCAGAGCAATGTAGCTTGGCTGGAGCATATGTGGCCCTTTGGAGCACTGGTGCACTGCAGGTAAAGTGCCATAACTGCCTCTATGTTCAATAGCACCCATGGTGGATTATTAGTTGCTCCGGGCCTGCTTTTAAGTGCCATCAATTTGGCTGGTCAGACCTTTTTTCAATTGCTAGTATGATCTTCCAAAATGTTCAATTTGTTTGATACTTGCAGTAAGTTTAAAGTTTGACGAGCATTTTAACATCCAAAGACCCACATAAAACGTTGATAGGTTGAGTGCTATGCATTTACCCTTAGCATGCATGAATAAACATGCATTGCTTTCACATGAGAGCAAACACTGCAACAGGTCAATAGTAGGGTCAGTGCTCAGAGTCGGCCCTCCAGCATTGCCTAAATCGTGGTCATGCTAATGAAAATGTTTCAGAGAAAATGTGCTGCAAGCACAGCACACTGTGACCTATCGTGGGATTATGCGGATAAGGCCTTTAACTCCTTTTTGCTGAGCTTGCATGGGGCCCTAGATCCACCCCATCTCCCTCCTGCGCTCTTACCTGTGGGGTGTACTTTGCTTGAACCATGCTCTGTGGCCAGAAGTTCCAGGCAGCTTTTACCATGGTGCTTGACTTTTCTGTTGTGAGTCTCTGTTTTTGACCCTGTTGATTTATTAACATTTCTGCAGCATGGGGTCTGGCATGGATTCACATGCTCATGAATATTCCCCGTCGTCAGGCTGGGAATCCTCGGTAAAGAAAAATTAAGTTTCAGTTTCGTTTCTGAATTGTCTTTCTACTAATAACCAATCACTGGTCTCTAGGTCATACTGCCCCCAGCCAATCACTGCACTCTACCTAAGCCCCTCCTCTGGCAGCCATCTTCAGATTTTTACCGCACGTTCAAGTATTGGGAGTCCTTGTACTATAGCTCTCGAGCTTTTACTGCGTTTTGCCTTTTTTCTAAGAGTTTTCTCTTGTTCTTCGGTCAATTCGAGCCTCAAGCTCCACCGATTCTTCTTCAGATCAACGGGGACCAGTTACGAAATTTTTCTACGCCCCTTAAGGGCGAATTTTCGTCGAGTTTTCTCTTCTTGGAGGATTCCGGAAGATCTTTGAGGCGTACCCCGCATGGACATGGCCCAAGACAAAGGAGACAAGACGCCAACTGGATCCAAGCTGTTTAGGAACTGCCCGGGATGTGGATTGCAGAAAGTCTTTAAGGAGGATGAGCTCTCCCGGTGCCTCTACTGCCTTCACGCCGACAAATCGCACGTGGAGGAGGACTGTGTGTTTTGCGAGAACATGTCCCTCCGGACCATGAAGCACCGTCGTAAACGACTCGCTGACTGGCTGGAGGCGAAGAGTCCAGCAACAGGTGAGAAGAAGTCCGAACGGTCTTCCAAAAACTTTGAGGGTGCCCCGGCGTCGGGGGACCACAAGTCCGCGGGCACCGGGAGCGCCGTTGGTTCGGGCTCCTCGGCTGCCAGGCAGGGCGCGATGTCCCCGACGCCATCAACCACGAGCCAACGCTCTGGCTCGGGGAAAAGAAAGTCGGAGAACCCAGGTAAGCTTCGGGAGAAGCCCGGTCGATCCCGACAGAGAAAGCCAATGGGGGGGCGAGGAGGAGACCCTCCCCCAAGGTGAATGCCCAAGACGCGGGCAAGGTCGTGAGGGCCCTGATTCACCCGGCGAAGGCCTCGATTGAAGGAGTTGTGGAGGCGCTGGCGAAGCCTGTGGAGGCTATCCCAGTGGAACCGACTCCTGGGCCTAGAGTTTCCCTGCCACCCCAGAGGGAATACTCTTTTCAACCTATCGAGAAGACCCCTGTGAAACCCCGGGACGAGAAAGAGGGGGGGCATGGTAGCCATAACGGACACAGATACCACCTTCAAAGATGAACTGGTTGGCATCACAAAGATCCTGGACAAGAAGTTTTAGGAAGTCTGGTCCTACGGGAGGGATCGCGACGAGGCGGATGTAGAGAGCAATGGTGGAGCCACGGGCCGTGGAGGAGACCGAGGATCCCACGCCCCAGCCGTCGCTCCCGTCAAAACCGATGCCTACGCCACGGGACAACGCAGGAGCGATCTTGATGGCCATCCAGACACTGTATACGGAGATAAGGACAGGTTGCCCTTACCCCCAGCGGATGATCCAGCGGCACCCGGACCATTGGGGAGCCCACCGAGCAAGCGGGGGCGAATCCATCCACCCCCTCCTTTCCAGCCTTTACCTCCCTCCCCTCCGCCGAGGGATGAGACGGGAATGGAGACGGCGACTTCGGGGATGGACAACGATGGTGGTGACGACGGGATTGGCTCCTTTCACGCCCTGATCGCCCGGGCATCAGAGCTTTTCCAACTTCGTCCCGAAGAGCAGAAGGGCTTCCTCTACCAACGACGGGAGGCCAAGAGAAAGACGGTCCTCTCAGTCCGATTACTAGACGACATCCGGGACGAGGGCCTATCGCTGCTCAAGAATCCGTCCACGGCTCCTGCGAAGAGGGATCGGTATGAGAAGAAGTACCGGGGTCCCACATTCTGCCCCGATGTGCCTCAGAGCCCAGCCGTCCCCGGATTCAGTGGTCTCCCCGGCGGCCAAGAAGAAATCAGCATGGGCGACGGCATCAACTTCCACTTCCCCACCGGACAGCGAGGGGAAGAAGCTGGACGGCATGGCACGACGAGTCATCTCGTCAGTGGCGACAACCATCATGGCAGCCAACGTCCTCGCGATCGTGGCACGCTACGACAGGGAGCTGTGGTTCAAGATCGCTCCCCTCCTGGATTTCCTGCCAGACGACAAGAGGGCGAAGGCCCTTCAAATCCTCCAGGAAGGCGAGGTGGCGTCGGACCACGGCATCACGGTGGCCACGGACATCGCCGACACCGGTTTTCGCCAGATGGGAAACAGCTTTTTCCTCCACCGGCTCGGGTGGCTCAGTAGACGAGTCCCTGCAGGCCATCAAGGCGGACACCCGGATGGCCTCGGCCTTGGGTTCTCTCAACGGGGGGCAGTCCTTTCGGACCCATGGAGGCAGGTCTCAAGGTGCCTCCAAAGGATTTGGTGGCGGTTCCACATCGTACCGCCAAGTGGCCCGCTCGTCGTCGCAGGAGGCCTACAGAGGCCGCAGCAAGGCCAGAGGACATCGTCATCGCCAAGGAGGCCAAGGCAGCAAGGCCTCGGCAAAGCAAGATTGAACCGGCCATGACGTCGGGCACTCACCCGAGCACCCTGGTGGTAGACCGGCTGGCGAATTTCGTCATCACATGGGAGTCCATCTCCACCAACCGTTGGGTGCTGGATGCTCTGGCCAACGGGCACACTCTGGAATTCCAAAGAAAGTGTCCCCGTCTACCACCCGTGGCCAGGAAGGAAAACCACGTGCCAAAGCTACTTCTGGAGGTACGAGCAATGCTAAAAAAGGGTGTGATAGAAATCGTCCCGAAGACGCTCCGGGTATACTTGCGGTACTTCCTCTTCCAAAAGAAGACCGGCAGTTGGCGACCCATCCTGGACCTTTGCCGTCTCAACAAATATATCAAGTCCCAGAAGTTTCGGATGGTCACCCTTCAGCGCATGCTGGGACAGCTGGAGGAGGGCGACTTCCTGTCGTCACTGGACTTGGAGGATGCTTACTTCTACATCCCCATACGCAAAGGACATCGAAAGTTCCTACGGTTCGTGGTCCAAGTGGGGCACTACCAGTTCAAGGCCCTGCCCTTCGGGTTGAAGTCGGCACCAAGGGTCTTCACCAAGTGCCTGGCACCAGTGGTGGCACGGCTGCGCCTTCAAGAGATCCATGTATATCCCTATCTGGACGATTGGCTCATCCGAGTGAAGTCAAGAGAACTCGCCGTCGATCATGCAGCGAAGACCGTCCGCCTGCTCACGGAACTGGGATTCTCAATCAACTTTGCAAAGTCCCACTTGGTAGCGTCGCAGAACGCCCTGTTCCTGGGAGCCTGACTCGACACAGTGGCACGGTTGGCTTCACCGTCGGAGGAGAGGACGAAGGCCATCCTGGGCAAGGTACAACGGCTGTTGAACATGGAAGTGGCCATTGTGAGGTCCATCAAGTCCCTGCTCGGCATGATGTCATCGTGCATCTACCTCGTGCGTCTGTGCAGGTTGCGGATGCGGCCACTATAGGAGTTCCTCAACGCCCGTTGGATGCAAGCGGCGGGCAGCTTCGAAGACAAGATCTCTCTCAACAAGACTTTCCACCAGGCTATCCGGTGGTGGGGCAACCGCACGCATCTAGAGGCGGGCATGGACTTCCAGACCGGAACATCAGGAAACAGTGATGACAGACGCCTCCCTGGAGGGATGGGGAGCGCACACCGGAGATCTCGACGCAAGAGGTCTTTAGCTCCCAGAGGAGCGGTCACTACACATCAACGTCCTGGAGCTCTGAGCCGTGTTCTGGGCCCTCAGGTCTTTCCTCACATCCCTCAAGGGCAAGGTGGTGAGGATCTTCACTGACAACACCACCACGATCTTCTACATCCGGAAGCAGGGGGGCACCAGATCCCCAGCCCTATCCAAGGAAGTGCAGGATCTGTGGCACTGGGCCGTCGCCCAGGGGATGTTCCTGGTACCCTTCCATCTGGCAGAAATAAAGAACATCATCGCCGACTCGCTGAGCAGGATGCTGCGCCTTTGCCACGAGTGGGAGCTTTGGCAGGATCAAGTGGATCTCCTATTCTGACGATGGGGCAATCCCCAAATTGATCTATTCGCGAGGGCGACAAATGCCAAGTGCCAGAGGTTCGCCAGCAGGTGTCCCCAACCGGGGAGCATGGGCGACGCATTCTCATTCCCCTGGGACGGCCTGTTCTTGTATGCCTTCCCACCGATGCCATTGCTGCCACGACTCCTCAGTCAACTCAGACAGTCCCGGTGCAGGATGATCCTCGTTGCACCGGTGTGGCTGAGGCAGATCTGGTTCCCGGTCCTTCTGGCATGTCAGAGTCCCCCCCGGTCAAACGGACGCGGATCTTCTCACCAGGGAAGGAGGCGCCATCCTACATCACGATCCGGGATCGCTTGAACCTGCATGCCTGGTTCCTGCAGCACTAGAGTTTGGAGGGTACGATATCCTGGTGGACTGCAAGGAGGTGCTTGCAAAGGTCATGGCGTCCTCGACTCTTAAGTGCTATGGACACAAGTGGAAGAGGTTCTCTGTATGGTGCCGTGCACAGAAGACCAACCCCATGCGGATTACGGCCCCTCAAGTGCTTCCATACTTGCTGTCGCTGGCCAAGGCGGGGCTGGCTCATGCCTCCATCAAAATCCATCTGGCGGCTATCTCCGGCTACACCAGAACTCTGGGGCGGTCGTCTCTGTGGTCTCATCGCCTGGTGAAGGAGTTCATGAAAGGACTGTTCCGCTTTTTCGCACCGGTGAAGGCACCGGCCCCGGCGTGGGAGCTCAACGTGGTGCTGACCAGGCTCATGGGTCCCCCATTTGAGCCCTTGCATTTGTTCTTATCGTGGAAGACAGCGTTTCTTGTGGCCATCACCTCCGCACAACGAGTGGGAGAGATCCAGGAGCTCTCCTGTAAACCTCCATACCAGACATTCCACGAGACGAGGGTAGTGCTGAGGACGCACCCCTCCTTCATGCCCGAGGTGCCGTTGGACTTCCATCTCAACGAGCCCTTGGTGTTACTTGTTTTCTTCCCATCACCTTCGTCGCCGGCTGAGAGGACTTTGCACTCGCTGGATGTGGCTAGAGCGCTGAAGTTCTACGTGGACCGCACAGAGAGTTTTGGAAGGACTTCAGAGCTGTTTGTGAACTTTGGTCCTGTGAATCTAGGGAAGGCCCTCTTGAAGGCTTCCATTTCCAGATGTCTCTCCGGCTGCATCATGTACTGTCACCGGTTGGCAAACCGACCATTGCCCGGCCGTCCGAGAGCCCATTCAACCAGAGCGATCGCTGCTACCACGGCGTTCCTGTCTGGTGTGCCCATGCTGGACATCTGCAGGGCTGCTATGTGGAGGTCGACACACACCTTCACAAGATTCTACAGCGTCGACCGGGATTCCAAGGAGGAGTCCAGAGTCCGCCAAGCAGTGCTGCACAACCTGTTCGCTTGAAGGTGAGCCTGGTGAGGAGGTAAGAGATGCTTAATGTTGAGTTGTTGAAATGCTTAATGTTGAGCCTTGCCATCTCCTGTGGTTGAGCATATGTGTACTGCGATGTATTCTTGTATTCATGAGCATGTGAATCCATGCCAGACCCCATGCTGGAGAAGGAACAAGTTACTTACCTGTAACTATTGTTCTCCAGCATGGGTCTGGCATGGATTCACATGTGAACCCTCCCTCCTACCACTCTGCAGCTCTTCTCTTGGTCCTACTGCCACTTTACGTGCTATCAAATCTGAAGATGGCTGCCAGAGGAGGGGCTTAGGTAGAGGGCAGTATGACCCAGAGACCAGTGATTGGTTATTAGTAGAAAGACAGTTCAGAAACGAAACTGAAACTGAATTTTTCTTTACCGAGGATTCCCAGCCTAACGACAGGGAATATTCATGAGCATGTGAATCCATGCCAGACCCATGCTGGAGAACAACAGTTACAGGTAAGTAACTTGTTCCTTCTTCCTGCTAGGCCACCGTGATTTTATTGGAAGCAGACTATGTACTGTGCTGCTCAAAAACATATGTCAATAGGCAATCGCTCTGCTTCAGAGACTCCTTGAAACGTGAGTACTGTGATTTGCAGCAGGGCACCGCCTATTTGCAGGAAGACATTATGCAGCTACTTTAAGATATGGTAGATCTGGCGCACTTATCACAGCCAAACTTTGGGATAACCTTTTGTGTGACTTACGCAAAATTTCAGACCTTTTTCTATTTTGCAAAAGCATTAAGACGTATCTATTTTAATCTTACTCGTCCCGCAATATCTCACTGCTAGTAGAGTGCTAAGATACACTTGGGTCATTGTGCTTTACCCTTCGGCCCTACCTTCTTCCCGATATGACCGATTCGATACGAGATTGGTTTATATCTCTTTTGTAATTCATGAAAGCAGAGGGCAAAATCTGCCCTTTGGGATCCTTGCTGGCCAGCCCCATAGGCAGCGGCCTAAATGGCCTACTGCTTGCAACCAGCCTTACGCCTGCCCTAGATCCCCCTAAATGAGACAGGTCCTCCCGGTCCTCTAGGTGGATCAGGGACACAGGGGAAGGAGCCTGAGTCTCGTGGTTCAGGGCATGGTAGTGCTGCGGGCACGTGGTCAGCACCATCACTCTCTCTAAAATCTTAAAGGGGAAGCATGCTTGGGCTTACCATGGCCACGGTCCCGCAGGATCTACACAGGAATTCCCATAACTATGGAGGAAAGGAGTCATTGGACTAGGCATCCAGCAGTCACTAAGATGAGTAACCTTTCCTTTTTAAAACATAGCTGTTGAAAACATTCCTTTCAAAAACACCATCAGCATGCAGAAATACAGCGCGTAACACAGGCAAACACATATTTTGCCAGTTTAAGGTTTTAGTAGGGTGCTGGGGACTTTGAGTCCAAGCCCGTCTAGCATTGTCTAAGTACAACCCGCTCGCAAGTTGAATCATACAGTGTCAAGTCACCCAAATTAAGTTTGCGTCATGTAAGCATTAGTACTAGGAAACTATTGTCAGTATATTTTTTTTGGCTTGGATAAACACTATTGCCAATCACATTTTCTGGTCTATGCTGTTCATTGTGGCATGGAATCTTCTCACATTTTGGAAACAGATAATGTTAGGCATAAGAATAATGTTACTATTCTCTCCTAATGTCTGTCCATCATCCCAAAATAGAAGCTACCTTCCATTTCCACCCCACCGATCTAGTCCTGTTAAAGGAAGGACGAGAAAGCAACGGGTGCATAGAGAGCAGATCGTTGGCTGCATGTCTACCTTCCGTGACAATACTACTTCATAGTATGTTACCCAGCACAATGCCCCATTGTTCCCACACGTTGTGAATGGAAGCCATCAAGAGTACAGACATGGTGGGGCACTCAAAATTCTAGAGCCGGCAGAATAAGGAAGATGCAGTGTTGAGTATTGCAGTATGAATCCTGCGACGGGGCGTGGGGGGGGGGGGGCATCCTGCCGTCATCGACAGTATGTTAATGTGGAGTAGACTATAACCCATGCAGCTTAGTAAATTAAAGAGTCTTGCCCTGTTATTTGGCAATATCAAATGTAGACGACACAACTACTACTACTAAGACCATGTAAAGGGATAATGGATGGAGGCGAGGGAGGCGTTCTGTCCTTTGGAATGATAAATTGTTGGGCAGGTGTCCTTTTCTAAACTTGACATGGGTATGTCACTTTTGTGCACCCAATTAAACACTGCTCCTAAAATCAGTCATCCAAGAGGATGTTGGTCCCACAAGATATTGCCTAAAAGAAGCTGCTCTTTTCCTATAATTAGACCTGAGCTGATAAACATATGATTCTGGGACAACTTCAGACTCCATATCTGCACACTCGACATTCCCAATAACAGAGGAGAGCATTCGTGTAATCCTGCAAACATTTAATAGGTGAACCATTTAACCAATGTGGAAGCTCTAGGTGAATGACCTAGTCCTGTTTCCACAAACCCCCAGAATGCACGAGTCCTCAGCCACAGAATGCAGACAGTACAGGTATTCCTGCTCTTGAATATGCCACAAGGAGAGTGGGACGAAAAGACATTGAGTGTCTTGAACTAATATGTGTGCCCTTTGATGTCTTAATAGAATGTGAGCAGGTTGATGGGAACAAAGGGTGCTTTATTCCTCATCCAAAGGAAAGGGGAAAGGGAGCAGGGGCACATGCTATCCTTAAGGCGCATCCGCTCATTTTGCTCCTTAAGACCTTCAGACGTCTCTCGCCGAGGAATCAAAGCCAGTTAATAATTGTTAGAAAGCACTAGGAAAACCTCGGCTTCTGGGTTATTTCCATATAGATGCATTTCTTCGCTTCACCCTTAATTGCTTTTCTTAGTTGATGAGTTTTTATTTTTCATGGGTTCATTTTTCATATTGGCAGCTGCTGTGGTTGTGCTCAATTTACTCTGCTTGATCTTAGAACTCGAGTTAATATTTTACCTGGAAAAGGGAGCTTCGGCTTCATTAGGATTCTCTTGATGCAGCAATGCATTGGCTTTCAGTGGGATTGCCTTAATCATAATGGAGTAGGGTCAAGGCAAGCTTTTATATCTCAGTATGAGCATTTCTGCGTTATATCGCTGTAGGTTGATGAGCGTAATCCACCAGAAACTGTGATTTAATTGGGGAAAGCAGTGTTTGGAAGCAAATGCACAACCATGTCCCCCAGGCCTCTGGTGACATTGTTGAGATTCTTATTGAGAAAATGTGCATGACTGTGTTATATTTCGGACAGTTAACTGTAGTCAATACCTGCTCATTTAATGCAGTTTACAGCTCTCTGGGCCCAAACATAATACTAATTGCACATTTGATTAACCGGTTGTAAAACTTGACCTATACGTTGTTTTTTTTCCGATAAAGGAGTCTGCAGGGGGTTTAGCTGGGATGGGCACATGAATGGGTTTATATCAAGATTTCTGATGGGGACAGAATAATAAACAGGAACTCATGGTAATCGGGGATTCAAGCAGCGTGTTGTGTTCCTGGGTTATCGCTTTGCATCCCTAGGCACAGTTGTAAGGTTGTGGTGGCAGCGCTGTCAATAAAGCGTATAATTTGGACACCCAGTACAACAGTTTGTGACTGAAAGGTAAGCGATGTGCACCTTCAGTCCATGGGTGGTGGTTGATGTGGGTTTCTTCTGTTACAGTCGCGCCCCCAGACCTTTTTCATAGGGGTGGCCCGATGAGGTCACTGGGGTGGCACACCAAAACAAACGCATAGAGGCAGGCAGGCAGGCCGGTGGGGGGAGGGGCTGAGGGGGGGTTCAGCGTTTTTATAAGGGTCGCCACCCCTTGGTCGTACCACTGCTGTGGGGGATGACATACCAGTTTGTAGCAGGAGCAAAGCAAACTGGAAGGAGTGGAAGTGCCACCACTCTTACCACTCATCAGTATGTCCCCCACACCATGCCATGGGTGCTTCTGATCCCAAACACTGAAACAGTAAGCACTATTTATATGTTCATACACCCCTTATGCAGCTGCAGCTTTTTTATACAGTAGATAGGAACACTGAATCATCTTGCACAAGTGCTACAACCCGGTCCATTATTTGCTGCCCTTGCAACTCCAAAAACATATAGGCAGCTATATAAGGTATAGATATACAGGCCGAGGATGAATTTGTTTGAGATGCCTGAAGAGCAAATGTTTAAAGCTTATTGATGGGACAGAGCTACAGTCTTGGACACTCTGTAATATGATTTTGAGGCAAACCACACACCTCTCCTTGCAGTACCACTTGTTGTGAATGTCCTCGCCATGTTACATTTCTTTGCTACTGAAACATTTAAAGCAACAGTTGTAATGGCGCACAGTGCGTCACAACCTATGTTTTCACATTTTCCATCTGAGGGATTGTGTGCCATGCTGAAGAGTTTGTACACGTTCATTGACATTCCAAGGACTGCAGCAAGACTTTGTGCAATATTTTAACCAGATCTGATATTAATTGTTCTAATCTCCAATCATTTCACTTCCTCCAGACACTCTTGACAAACTCCATCAAGAGCTGATGATAAATCACTGAATCTTTATATATAAAGCTGAATGTATGTATGTTTGTCCGACTATACAAATCCACACTGTTGAACCCATGTCTACCAAATTTTACATGGATTCCTCTTGTGTCTGGGGCAAGATCGGAGTCTATGTTTGGATGCAAAAATCTTATATGCAAAAAAATGTTTTGGATGTGTGTATTTATGTCTGTCTGACTATACAAATCCACACCGTTGAACCCACTGCTACCAAATTGTGCATGTATTCCTCATTTGTCTGGGGCAAGATTGTAGTCTGTTTGGATGCAAAAAATTCACTCCGTAGACGCACTCATTTACTGGTACTTATCCCGATTCACTAGAATAGGTATTCGAAGGAGGCCACATTTGGAAGTTTCTGCAGCAAAATGTTCGATGTGCTGGTTATTCCTTTGAAATGTATTACTACTGTATACAGTTCGAAAGTGTTTATTAAAGCATTTCTTTTTATCATGCTACGAATTAAGTTCATTAACAAGAAGAGAGCACAATCAATCAATCTTTCTTGGACATTTTCTCAATTGTGCTGAAGCCATTAAGTGACTGAAACATGCAGCACAGAAAATAAACATCACTTGGAAAAGCTTCATCTGATGCTAAGCTAAAATCAATATCAAGAGCTTCTGAAACACAACAACAAACAGCAGCACCACTTGCCGATCAGAGGGCAAGAGCAACAACCTCCAGGGCACATGAGACACCACTCGATCAGGACACTGGCAACACTAACGCTGGGTACCCCAGCTAGTGCTCCAGGTCATTAAAAAAACAGAGAAGAAGCATGGAGAAAACCCTGACTCCCGTGATTTAACCCAAGGGTAAAGAAACCCTCAGAAGCAAAGGAGAGAAGTGCGGTGGAAAATCAAGCCCCACCCTAGACTACCGAGACATCCTTTTTAAGAGAAGGGGAAAGCAGGTTGTTGACTCCTCTTTTAAACTGGTTTTATTTTATTAAGCATTTGTAGGGCGCTTTATATAGCAGAATTGTGTTTCAAAGCACCACTAGAATTAATGGGAAGGGAACAGGGGAAATGATAAAAATTGCAAAAACAGTTTAAATACAGTCATGGTCCAACTAGGCCCTGTGGCATTGGGGCGTGCAAGTGCATTGAGAAGAAGTACAGGGAATGGGGGTGGAAGGAGGATTGGACAAGTGCTGGAGGAGGGCCCGGGTGGGAAGTGCAAAGGGGAGTCAAGGAGGAGAATCTCAGGCTAAATGCTAATACAGGCAACTCTAAAGGGTGGGATGTGGAGCCGCCTACCAGGTGCTGATTTGACTGGGAAGAAGAGCCTGGGATCCTGTGAGATTCATGGGGATCAGACCATCAGTCACAGCGGAAGTGGGGTGATTAGCAGGGAGGGGGAAAGAGGTAGAGAAGAGCAGTTTTGTGCAGTTTCTGGATCTTAAGGAGGTCCGGTTCAAGTCTGAGAGGAACACGGCTATTCCAGAGGGAGGCACCAGCTGAGGAGAGAGACCTGCCTCCCACTTGCTGCTTGGAGAAGTATTTGACAGTCTGAGAGATGGAGTTAAAGGAGCCTAGGGCTCAAGCAAGGGAGTATTTGGGGATGGAAATTTGGAGATAGCGTGGGCCCAGGCCCCTGAAGGCTTTGTGGATGATGCAGATGGTCTTGAATTTGATCCTTGCCGCCACCGGGAGCCAGTGGAGGGAGTTTAGGGCTGGTTTGTCCCATGTCACAAGAACACTCATTTTGTTTTTATGATTTACGTTATAAGTGCCCACTAGCTGTTTTTGCTATTATATTCTATGACTAGTGTACAGGCCTGTGTACACAGGCCAAAGTGCAGGTTTTCACTGACACAGTAGGAAAACCATATATCCTGAGCCTACAACTCCCTCTAGCGTTGACAACAGGCAATGCTATGCGAATGGGACCACTGTAACAGGCGAAGCTATGCGACTTGGACCACCGTATATCCTAAAGCAACAGCTCCCTTTATTGGAGCATTCTGTGTGTGCGGGCACCCTTTACTGTGCATGACAGCATCAGACAAACATACGTCTGGCCTTTTATTATATTAAGATGAGTCAGGAATAAAACTCAGACACAAGTTAGCCATGAATTTGGTTAAAGACTTTTATTGAAAATAAAAGGGTTGGGAAAGGCCTCTCTGACCCTGCTCTAAAAGGAATGTCCCTACCTAAACCAAAATTAAGGATCTGTCTGTGTCAGGATGTCAACAACAAAATTGTCATCTGTCAAAAGTCCTATTCTGACCCTCATACTATAAACTAAACTCTAAGGTGGAAATGTACACATCTTTAACATTGGATGGTTTAGAAAAGTGTTAAAGAAACAATACATGGCTCTGCCACAAAACTTCTTAAAAGATAAAGGTCCTTGCTCCAGAGGGTGGTTCCCTTCCCCTGGATTACTCTTCAACACAAATGTTCTTCAAACAGTTTCATGTGTCTTACTTGGCCCACAATAACACTGTCACCTAAAGCTGTTTGTCTTTATCATTCTATTTCTTTCAGGATTCCTGTTATACTTTTCTGCCAGAGTTTTGCTCCTTCTCTTTTGGTGAACACAGTCCTGATGTTTCTTCTCAAGACTTTTGGTATCTACACACACACAATTGCCTGGTATATTCTTTTGCCAGGACTTCTTGTAACGTGTAATTGCCTGGTGTACTCTCCTGCCAGGGCTTCTTATATTCACAAACTTGTAATGGCCGGTATTCTCTCCTGCCAGGACTTTGTATCATACATGGTCTCTGCCCGCTCCCACAGTTGTACATCTTCTTGATTCAACAATATATCCTCTTGATATATTATTCTTTTAGGGTTTCCCATGTACTTGCCCTGCATACATTCACATATTTGCAAGGGTTGTGTTTGGAATTCAATTCTGCCTTTTAACAATAAGTCTTTTCATATTTTATCTTTCTGATGCTCTGTTTATGATTATTTGCATTCGGTACAGTCATCGCTATGCCCCAATGTCCCGCTGTCACTGGGTGGACTCACTATTGCTCGATCCCTCTTCCTCTTCCCAGTATTTGGGTACTTCTGGGAAAATAAGCCCATTGTTCATGATTGGTTTGAAAAACTTGGATAGGCCCTTTCAACGGTTTTAAATGGTAAATCAGTCCTGGATGATTGATAAGTGGAACTGGACAAGGCGATTTCGTCAGTTTCACAAGGGAGACCAAGTTGTGCTTTGAAACACTTGCTGTATAAGCTCATAATAAATAATCAATGCAATTTAAAGTTGGAAGGTTGGCTTGCAGGACTGGGGAAAGGCGCTCCTTTCTTAGGAGGAAGAGAGGTATGACAATAGGCCATGAGGGTATTAGACATGGGAGGGTTATCTTCAAGGGAAAATGGGGGATACCATGTCTCACCGGATGAAGCTATGACATCTCCCCGGAGGTTGTCTCCCTCCATGTGATCCTCCCTCATATAGCCGTCCCCAGGGTCAGGATCAGGTAGCGGCTGCCGTCCCTTGGCCACATGGGAGGAGGTCACCACCGGGAAATCACCGATGACTCCATCGGATTCATCACAATTTCCAACAATAACCAATTTAGGACCTTATTACAAGTATGCCAGTAAGTGGTAAAATTGGCGGTAACTCTGTTCCTCCAACTATGACATACAGAACATTTGGCTATAATTCCCGCGGTAGAATTATCTCCAGTGAAATTACCTTTGGTGTTAACTCCTCCAAAAATGAGCGGAATTAGCGCTGGGGCAAATTACCTCCAAAAACAAAAACCCATTTCCGCCAGATTACAAGATTACAAGATTACAAGTCCAAAATCAGTAGCAATACGTCCAAAAATCAGTGGTAATTCATCAAAAAATACAGCGCAGTTACCTCCACAAAGAAGATGGAGGTAAATGCATACAGGTGTCACAAATCAAGGCACAGTGGCACCAGAACCACTCAGGAGGAGTATAAAAGTGCGACACGTACCCCCAACACACATCCAAGCAACATGCAGCCACAAGCAGACATAGATTATGGCCTCTACAACCTGCTACTCTACATCCAGCTACAGCAGCATGCTGGACCACAGCAGGGAAGGTGACGGGTACCACAAAGGTGCAGGAGACGCATGCTGCAGAGGGCACCCATACCACGCCTCCGCCGATCCCCATGGACACTGGTGGATAGCCAATTAGTGACCCTATACCGATTGGACGTCCCACCATCACTGAACTGCTGATCCTGATACAGGCAGAACTGCAGAGTGCCCTTGCCACCAGAACTGCCACCCCAAGCCCCTAGCTGAAGCTTGTGGCAGTCCTACACTTTGGCATGGGTGCAGTGGAATGGGTGCATTCCAACACATAGGGGGTCATTCCGAGTAGGGCGGTAAGGGTTAACGGTCACCGTTAACGAGACCGGTGCCGTTAAACCCTTACCGCCCTATTCCGAGTTCCCTTTGCGGGTTGGTACTTAACGCCTGCTTTAAATACCAACCCGCGAAGGGACCTAGGAGCTAATTACGGCACCGTAATTTACGGTGCCGTAATTGGTGCCTTCCCCATTCCCATTGAGCCCTATGGGCCAAAAATGGGAATGGGGAAGGGCCCATGGTGAATGGGGAATTACCGCCCCCGCCAACCTTGGAATGGGGTGGTAATTCCGCTATTCACCATGGCAGAGTCGGAAAGATAACGGCGTCAACCAAGGCGCTAATAGCGCCTTGGTTAACGCCAGGGTCGGAATGAGGCCCATAGTCGGGACACTGCGTGGGATGTCACAACCCACCTTTTCCAAGGTGCTGGACCAAGTCCTGGATGCTCTAATGAGGCATGCCCATCAGCCAGGTGCAGGTGCATGCAGTTCTACAACATTGCCCATTTCCCCAATACCATAACGACATTGGATTGTACACATGTGGCACTGATGAACCCCCCCTGCCTCCACCCAACAGAACAGGCATACCGGAACAGGAAACAGTACAATTCGATGAATGTGCAAATGACATGCAATGCCAACCTCACCATCAGCCACTGCTGTGCCCCATACCCTGGGGCCACACATGATTCGATGATAATGCACAACATCACCCTACCTGCGTACATGGCGAGGCACAGAGGACAGCTCACCTGGCTTGTGGGTAAGTAGTACCTGACTGCCAAAATCACTGACACACACCTGAGGTACGTAAGCATTAGCAAAGTGAAACTACATGTCCCATGATGCAAAACAGAAATGTATAGAACAGGCCTACAACCCTGACTGACCCACCCCAGGACACACACTTGAAACATGCGATGACACAGGGCATCCGGCCATGCAATGCAGCAGAACACAATCAGGGCACCGTACAACCCATGAAAGCTTTGCCACAGACCCTGCATGGCGTACTGCCACACCATAGTTGAACAGTGCATTTCTAATGACATAGCATTGACAAATACCTCATGACTGCCGACTCCCACAACGCGAATGACAGCAAGTGAACCATGTAGCCAAAGTCCAGTCAACCCTGATGCACACAAGGTACAGCATGCACAACCACTGAGTCATTCACATAGGGATAGACATGTCAGAACCATTAACTTGTACCCCGACCCACACACCGCCATGTCTCACACAATCCATTTGTGTTTTGCAGGTGATGCAGGATACCCGCAGTTGCCATGGCTAATGACCCCTGTGAGAAACCCTGCTACACCACAGGAGACCGCCTACAATGATGTGCAGAGGTGGACCAGGTCATGCATCGAGCAGACGTTTGGTCTGCAGAAATCAAGGTTCAGGTGCCTACAACACACAGGTGGTGCACCCATGTGCAGCCCCGAGAAAGTTGGAAAAATTGTAGTGCGCAACTTGTGCATACGTAGGAACATCGAGATGCCTGCAGATGAGGACCGTAACCCCCCTAGCTCAGATGAGGAAGACGATGAAGGTGAACAGGGCACCATGGGACGTGGAGATATGAGGGAAGGACCTCATGGACAACAACTTTTGACTTGTGACACATCCAGCCCATACATGCAATGAATGGACCCCTCTCAATTGCATGTAATAAAAACCATTAAAACAGTCATAATTCAACTGTTTATTTCTGGTAACAAGGAAACCCTAGCCCCAAAACCAACTCCCAGCTCCACTACCAACTCCCACCCCCAACACCAACTCCCACCCCCAAGAACTATTCCCACTAGCTCTTGCGCTTTTCCCCCTTGTCTGCAGCCTTTGCAGCATTTGAGGCATGCCTTTGTGAGCGCAAGGGTGTGGTGCTCGTCAGTGACCCCTCAGTAGCGGTAGCAGACTGCAAGCTCCCCTGCACACTCCCCCTTAGGTGATCCAGGCTAAGGTGTATGGCTCTGGCTATGGATTCATGGGACGAGGACAATTGTTCACCCAGCTCCCGCACCCTCTGGCTTGGGAGGCACAGGCTTGCATTGCATGACAGTGTGCTCCTGCAAAGACGGTCAATGGACTTGGACAACTGTCTGGAGGCCCCCTAAATGCAATCACGGAGGGCTGTAGAAAGCCCCAAATGTTCCTGGGCCATGGCATGCATCTCTGCCTGCCTCTGTTCCATCCGGTCCAGACGGTCCCAGAGGGCCTGGAGTGTGGGGCCAGGCACTGCATGTGGGGAATATCCACTGTCGTGTTCATCATGGTGACCTGGATGGCGAGCATCCCTGGCCTGCTCATCAGAGGACTCCTCTGCATAGTGTAGAGCATGGCGGGATGCCCAATGGGATGGTGGTGTGTGCAATGGAGAGAGGCTGCGAGGGGGGAGGATTCCAGTGAAAAATGGCAGACCGAGGAATGTAGCTGTCTAGATGCAGGGTATGCACACTCAGACTGCACGTCTGTGGTACTTACGGTGGCCTGCACAGGTTGACGGCTGTCTTCCACACTCTGCCCCAGGTGTGCGTCCAAGTCAGACCAGCTGTGGTGGTGTCTTGGCCTGTTGATGGTAGCACTGATTCCACGATTGGGGTCTTTGGAGGCCCCATGGCCGTGTCCATCTGGACAGCCGCTGTGCCCGTCAATGACTTGATGGCATGATGCCTCTTCCTGGGTGGCACACTCCCACTCCCCGAGCTGCCTGAGCCTGGCCGCTTGCTGGCAGTGGTTGGTGTAGGTGTCATGGAGGGGCCAGCCTGCTTGAATGTTTCCTGGGTGCCTTGCGTTACTGTTTTGGGGCAAATTGATATTTGCGTTACCACTTTAGTGCTGAGGTGCATGACGAATCAACATACACTGTCACTTGTACTATGTCATCACTGTGTGATGAGCCTCCTGGGAGAGGAGGGGCTAGCATCATGTGTCAGCTACTGTGATCATGGCATGCATTGCATCTGTCCATCCAGGTGTGGGTTGGCTGGCTTGCTTCAGTCGTGCATCCCTGGGAAGGGTTGGGCTACAGAGTGTCCTATCCAGAGGTGTGTTGGGACTGTTGGTGACAGGTTTCCCGTGGTGCAGTCAGGTGGGTGCCGTGCATTTAGTTGTGTGTGAGTCAGTAGACCATGGTGTCAGACATGTATTCCTCAATGTGTCTCTACATGTAGTGTTGCAGTCGAGGGGCTAGTGGGTCTGACATAAGTATCCGCTGATGTGCATCCATTGCCATGGGCATGTCATATGATTGCATGGTGGTTATGTTACAGGTGCATGGGTGTCATGTAAGGGGGATTCTGCCCCCACTGAATTATGTTGTTGTGACATGATGCCTCACATGGATGGTGTATGCTTGCTGGGGTTCACATCGCTTGCATGGCAGCGTGGGTGTTCATGAATGCCTGCTGGGTTGTCCATGTATGGGAGCATTTTTCACTGTGGTACTCACCAGCTTGGCTCCTAACGCGGCCATGCCCACACCCTCGATCCTGACCATATGCAGGATGCTACTGACCATGTCCTCCCACGTTGTCAGTTGCAGTGGTTTAACTGACCTACCCCCCTTGGCAACTGTCTCCCAGGGCGGTGGATAGAGATGAGCCTACTGACCCTGAGGTCCGTCCACATCTTTCATGTCATCAACCTCACGGTGGACGTGGCCTACGGCCACCAGCATGTCCCAGATTCCTGCCCACATGCTGTTCTTGCGCTGTTGGCCGGTCTTCCCATTTTGTGCCCCATGCAACTCTGCAGAGTGGGCGACCACTTGCTCTGTCAACACCGTGAGCTCCTGCTCCATGAATTTAGGCTTCCGCAACCTCATTTGAGGCACCCTGCCTTTGTTTTTTCTTGATGACATGTTTGGTCTTCCTCAAGATATTTAATGAATTGTGGTTTTTAAAATGGCCACTGCAGTGCTTCCTTATGTCGCAATGGCGGATTACCTCTGGCAGAATTTCCGCTGGAGGAAATTCCGCTGACCGGCATGGCTGTAACAGTAATTCCCCCTTTTTTTGGCAACAATTCAGGCTTTTTCATATTGGCCCCATTATTGATTCCTGTCACCTTTTTGACATGTCTTAAACACCAAATATAAACACATGAAAGTGGGCTAAAATTAAAGGACTGCTCCTTCCATTACAATCGCACAGGTATCATTACAAATTCATAATTTCTTTAAGATTGGGGAAAAAAGGTTTGCATTTTGTATTTGTAATGCTCAAATGATAACTGATGAAAATATAGACATATTGTGGTCAGTGTGTTTCATGTCAGCACTCTGTGTAGTTTCATCTTCAGGCTTCAATTTAAAATGTTTTCAGATTGGATTAAAATTGGAGGGAACAATTTAAATCCAGTTAGATCTTATTTGATAGTAACGTCTTGCTGCACCATTGACGTCTGGCATTTCAATGTGCAAAGTTGCTGCCTTACATACTTAGAAATGGTACATTCTAATAGATATTGACATTTTTGGAAATTGAACTTCTCTAGAACTAGAGAATCTCTGCCTTCTTTACAAAATGATTGTATTTTATTTTACCACTTAATTACTTATTTAGGTCTGAAGGAATTCCATCTTTAGTGCAATTCCACTCAAGCAATGTTTTTATTTGAATAACTACTGTTGAGAAGTATAGGTTTGATTTGATGAAATAACTAAGTATTTCAAAACAATATGTTGCTCTTTTGGAAATTGATGTGTTATTACTGTCACTATCTCTGTCTTAATGTACAATGTATTCATCACATTAATGCGTTGGGTCAAAGTTGAACATTTTCAACCCAAAAAAAGGTGTGATGGCAGACTGACTTTCTCTTTTGCTCTTTGCCTTGCAGTTCAGTGTCACCCTGAATGCCTGACTTGTTCTCAGACATATGACCATTGTGATATCTGCCGCGATGCAGGCAAAGTGCTGCAGATGGGAAGCTGTGTACAAAGCTGCAGCCCCGGTTTCTATCAAGAAGGCTCCATTTGCTTAGGTATTGTTGTTTTCTCACCATTTCCTATTGGAACTTGCTTTCCAATTGCTTTGTGCTTTACTGTAGGAGGTTTTCCGGGACTATTTAGGTAATGTGTGGATTTGGAACTATTCTTACAGAAATGCCTACTGTAAAGTCTTTCACAAATGATGGTGAGATTGTACTGCATGGTATGGAATTCAGAGTCTAGGAATTGCATTCCCTAATCCTCCTGGCCCATCTGTAGCCAAAACGAACACGGAATCCTAGCTGATCTTGGTTCGGATGGTCCTATGCAATGATTCCTTAAACCATTAACCACGACCAAAGACATCTTTTTCTTGCTCCATAGTACTATTAAATACGCTGCTACCTTAGATGTACCCTCACAAAACGGAGAAGTTATAGAGGATCAGAAAGACTACAATAGGGCCACACTGTGCATGCAACTTCATATTTTGCCATTCATGCTCTGTCACAGGCTTTTCCATCCCTGCAGTTGTTAATGGGAACATTTGAGGAATCGCATAGCACCTCGCGTGTGCTGTTGCTCCGGTTTATGTGTTGTTGCAGTGTTGTGAAGTGCGTGCGGCTTGTTGTGCGAGGGGTGGTTGTGAGTTTTTTGAGTGAGATAAGTATGCAGAATTTGAGTTTATATTGGTTAGTGGGTTACCTGACCTTTAGCATGCTAACATTCACAGTTTTTTCTAAGTGTGGCACTTGTTGGCCTTCATAATCCCATCTAGATGCGGCATAGGCCAGTGTCACAAATCTGTCTAGGTTGGGGCATGCTAACATTCACAACTTTATCTGGATGCTACGCAGGCTGGTGTTCACAATTCTAAGTGTGGCACATGCTAACATTCAAGTTTCATCTAGGCGCGGGCATGCTATCCTTCAATCAATCCTATCTAGATGCGACGCAGGCCAATGTCCACAATTCTAAGTGTGGCCTATGCTAGTCTTCAGGTTTCGCATAGGTGCGGGCATGCTAACATTCAAAGTCCTATCTAGATGCGACGCAGGCTAATATTTACAAATCTATCTAAGTGTGGGCAAGTTGACATTCAGGTTTCACCTAAGTGCGGGCATGCTAACATTCAAAGTCCCAGCTAGATGCGACACAGGCCAATATCCACAATTCCATCTAAGTGTGGCCATGCTAATATTCCAGGTTTTGGATGCTTGGTGAGGGAAAGAGGATCCATCCTTCTGTTGTAGGGTTTTGGTTCCAGGCGTATGTCGGTGCTTGATCTTAGTGTTCTTGTCGGTTGATGTAGGTGTAGTTTGTCGCTTAGGAATTCTGCGCCTTGTTTGTGTATTGCTCTGTGCGTGATGCACATGGACTTGAACATTATTCGCTGTTTTAGTGGTAGCCAGTGTAGTATTTTTAGCACGGGTGTGATGTGTTCTCTTCTGGGTAGCTTGAGGAGGAGTCTGGCTGCTGCATTTTGTATGCGTTGCAGTTTTTTTAGAAGTTGTTCTGGCATGCCCAGGTATAGGCTATTGGCATAGTCTACTCTGGACGTGATCAGAGCGATGATGGTAAGTGTTTTGTTGGCGAACGACAGGAACGGTAGGATCATTTTTGCTCCTCGCAGGAGGAAGAAACATTTCTTGATTAACGAGTTTACTTATGGCTCTAGAGTGAGGTTGTTATCCATCAGGACCCATAGGTTTTTTACAGTTGATGATGGTTCTGGTGCCGAGCTCTCTTGGCCAGGGGATGTAGGTGATGTCTCCTCCCTTTTTTGAAAAAAGTACTTCTACCCCTCTCAGGCTCATACAACGAAGACGCAAAGGCACTCCACTCTATCTACCCCATCATCAAGGCATGGATGGCAATTAATGGCCTCTGCCTCAATGGTGACAAGACTGAAATCTTGATACTAGGTCAACAAAACACCTTAGACAAACTGGACAAACTGTACTCTAACTTCTCCATTGACAACTCCATCATCCCCGTGTCCACAGCCGTCAAGACACTGGGAGTATACCTTGACTCTTCGCTATCAATGACTAGACAAGTCAGCGTAATCACTTCCGCATCCGCACACACCACCAAACTTATAAACGCCATCAAGCCCTACCTCTCTAAACCTAACTGCCTCTCCATAGCGAGGGCAACCATTGGAGCCAAACTGGACTACTGCAATGCTCTCCTAGCAGGCACATCAGCCAAAAACATAAATAGACTACAAATCACACAGAACAACGCTCTCCGGGCCGCTCTTAGTATCCCAAGAAGAGAGCATATCCCCCAGGCCAGGCTCTCAGCCCAATGGCTCCCAGTCAAAGAACGGATCACCCTCAAAATCCTCACCCTCACTCACAAATGCCTCTCCTTCTCCGCCCCGTCCTATCTTTCAGATACCATCCTCAAACCTTCCTCCACACGTCCCACTAGGACGCAATACGCCAACCTACTCTGCACCCCACGCATCAAAAAAGCCAAAGCCGGAGGTCTAGGTTTTCCCTACATTGCAGCACAGACATGGAACGCTCTCCCCTCAGATATCCGAACGGAAAACTCACTTCCCATCTTTCGCAGGAAACTGAAAACCTTGTTCCTTGCAAAATAATTAGCAAACTCTCAGGAAGCCATGTAAATATACTGCCTTGCTATTGTATATATTTCCTCTGTAACTTATGTACTGCTTGTAACTACGGTTTCCTTTGCAACTAAGATGTCTGTAACAAGCGCCACGATGCTTCTGGGCTGATGTGCGCTCAACAAATTTGAATAAAATAAAATAAATAAAATAAATAAATTTGTTTTGCCTGGATTGATTTTGAGATGGTTGAGGTTCATCCAGTTGAATATGTCACAAAGGCAATTCTCTATTGTGGTGTTTTCTTCTCGGGTGTCTTGTATGTTGAAGATTATATGAGTATTATCGGCGTAGTTGTAGCATGTGAGGCCGTGTTTTTTGATGAGTTTGATTAATAGGTACATGTAGATGATGAATAGAAGCGGGGAGAAGGATGATCCTTGTGGTACTCCACACGTGGAGTCTCTGGGTTTGGATTTAAAAGGTTTCATCCATAATGTTTCTGTTCTGTTTGTTAGGAAGGATTTGATCCATAGTAGGGCAGTGTCTATTATCCCTAATCCTTCTAATCTCTTTATGAGGATGGCGTGGTTGACCGTGTCGAAAGCTGCAGACTGATCAAGGAGAATCAGGGCGGTACTGTTGTCCGAGTCTGCGTTTGTTTTTAGGTCGTCCCATATTGAGAGGAGAGCTGATTCTGTTCCTCTCATAGGTCTGAAACCAACTTGTGCTTAGTCTAGTAGGCAATGCTCTTCTATGAAATCTTGGGTTATTTGGTAGACGTTCGTTTCTAGCAGTTTGGATATGTAGGGTATGTTGGAGATGGGTCTGTAGTTGGATAAATCCTCTACGTTTCCTGTTGTGTCTTTGAGTAGCGACTTGATGTAAGCTGATTTGAAGGCCTGTGGTACTTTACCTGTTGAGATTGAGAGGTTGAGGAGGTTCCTGTGGTATTCCATGGGGGTTCCTTGTTTGAGAATTGTTTTGTATATGTCCTGGGGCAAGGGTATTCAGGAGAGCCTGATTTGTTGCTTTGGTTTACCAGTTTGACGAAAGCCTCAACTGATATTTCTGGGAAGTTTTGTAGCTTGTTTGCGTATTCCTCGTCGGTGTCGGTGGGATTTGAGCTGTGATCGCTTGGTCTGGTTTGTATGGTGTGTTGGATGAAGGTTATTTTGTTTTTTAAGTGGTCTCCGAGGTCCTCGCAAAGTTTCATGGATGGAATTGGCGTGTTGTTGCAGCCCGGTCGGTTTTTTATTTGGTTTATGATTTTCAATAGTTCTTTTTGAGGGTTTGGTGCTCTGAAGATTCGGTTGTCGTAATGTTTCCGCTTTGCTTTTTGTATTTCCTTTTTATATGACCGGATCTGTTGTAGGAATTTCAATTTGTTTGCGGTGGTGTTGTTGGTCCTCCATTCAGATTCTAGTTTTCGATTTTTTTCTTTCCATGGCGTTTAGTAGTGCGGTGAACCATTTGCTGTAGTTTTCTTATGTGTTGGGGTGAAGGGCTTTTCTTTGTCATCTAGGGTTGTTGCGATCCAGGTATGAAGTAGGGTAACTTTTTTTGTCTAGCTCTGCTTCTTCCATGGTTGATGCTTGTGGTTTGCTGAGTTCTAGGAGCTCGGTTAGGTTGGAGTTTTTTATGGTTCTCCAATTTCTTTTCGTCATGATGGGTCATTTTTCTTGTTGCTTTTTTGTTGGAGTGGACTTTATGATTATGAATGGAATGATGAGGTGGTCACTCCAAAGTTTTTAAATTGGGAGTGCCGTGGTGATGAGATCCTTGTTGGCGAAGATTGCGTCAAGTGTGTGCCCTGCTGAGTGGGTTGCCCCTTTGACTAGTTGTTGTAGATTCATGGCTGCTAGTTGGGCAGTTAAGGATTTTTGTGTGGTTGTAGTTTCTTCGTCGAACCAGATATTTAAATCTCTGAGGATGATCAGATGATTGTACTTGATGGCTAGGATGGTGATTGCTTCCGTGAAAGCGTCTATGAAAGTCGCATCGTAGGCTGGTGGTCTGTATGTCAGTATGAATTTCAGGTTAGTTTTGGAGTTTTCTGAAAGTCGTAGTATTAAGGATTCACATTTATCCATGATTAGTGGATCTTCCATTTTGATGGCCAGTTCCTTGTGGATGATCGCTAGTCCCCCCCCCCCCCTCTTTTGGATTTTCTGTTTGTTTGGATGCATTTGAAGTCTTCAGGCAGGCAGTTGTTGAGAGTGATCTTGTAGTTGTCGTCTAGCCATGTTTCGGTTACAAATAGGATGTCTATGCCTCCTTCTGACAGGAGGCCATATATTTCAGTTGAGTGTTTGGACATTGACCTTGCGTTTTTTAGGCTACAGTGGATTCTCTGGTTGAGATTTTGTTTTGAGGTTATTTGTTGTTCAAGTTTGTAATTGTCTGTTCGTGGTGTTTCCGCATTGATGTCAGTAGGATGAAGAACAGTGACGGCTGCTTCATTGAAGCGGTCCAATAAGTTGATAACAGGGCTGATTAGTCTTGGTGTTTCTGCTGTGATGCTGCTCGGATGATCATCAGTGGTGGTTTCTTCATTGAGTCCGATTGTTGGGTGGGAGGTAGCATTGCTGGTTGTTGGTGCTTCACCGTATTGTGCGGGATGTAGTGGAAATCGATGTTGGCCCTCTGTTCTTGTGATGTAAGGGGTAATGGGGTCGGAGCCCTCCCACTCTCTTGAGTGCTCCCATCTTTTTTCTGCATGTTTCAGGAAATTCTTTGCATGTTTCGAGGTTTCCGTGTTGGGGTGTTATTGTACCGTGGTTGTTGCGAGGTAAGGTGTGAAGTATAAGGATTTTTCTCTTGTAGATTTTGTTCCGGTTATGGCTTTTTTAGGCATGTTTCCTTCCAATGGAGCTGCTTCTTGTGGGTTCTGTCGGTGTTGTGTGTTCGCACCTCTTGTTGCACGATCTTGTTCTCTTTCTCCGCGTCCTTTTCTGGGTCAGGCCATTTTCCAGTTTAAGTGCAGGCGTAGTAAGGTAGTTGGTCCTCTATGCTGTGTTGTGCAGTCGCAGTGACCCCGGTTTTTCTTTCTCTGGATACGCTGGGGTGTTCTCTGGCTCAGTGTTTCTTTCCTGTTGGTGGGTAGGGTATGTTTCCTAAGGGTGCACTGTCGGGGGCGGTTAGGGTGTTAGCGGTCTGCTGGAATGGAACTTAATTGAGTTAGGTTGTGGTGGGTTTCCGGGATTGATAGAGTACTGAACTAAGCGCAGTTAGATTATTTGAGAGACCTGTATAGTGGGAGAGAGTCCTATCCGTGCAATCTAAACATCACATAATGCAGTTTGGAGACAGAACCCCTGCTAGAATTGAGAGACCTGTATAGTGGGGGAGAGGCCTATCAGTGCAATCTAAACATCATACAATGCAATTTGGAAACAAAGCCCCCGCTAAATTTGAGAGACCTGTATAGTGGGAGAGAGGCCTATCGGTGCAATCTAAACATCATACAATGCAATTTGGAGACAGAACCCCTGCTAAATTTGAGAGACCTGTATAGTGGGAGAGAGGCCTATCAGTGCAATCTAAACATCATACAATGCAATTTGGAGACAGAACCCCTGCTAAATTTGAGAGGCCTATCAGTGCAATCTAAACATCATACAATGCAATTTGGAGACAGAAACCCTGCTAAATTTGAGAGACCTGTATAGTGGGAGAGAGGCCTATCAGTGCAATCTAAACATCATACAATGCAATTTGGAGACAGAACCCCTGCTAAGTTTGAGAGACCTGTATAGTGGGAGAGACCTATCAGTGCAATGTAAACATCATACAATGCAATCATCTTCTTTACTTTGGGTTTGGTAAGTGGCTTGGAATCTGGGGTAGAGTAGTTGCTCTGCTCCTGACCCAGGCAACTCCTACCTTACTGATCCTTGTAGATGATGGTTGACGGCCGGCCACTGCTTCCCCTGCAGACATGGGCTGACACTTCTTGGAGCTGCCTCTGTTGGAGCCACCCTTGGCCTTGGGCCCTTAGCCGCAGGGCCGCACGGGCAGGAGGGCTGCCGTGGGAGAGTCGGTTATGACCTAAATGGGGTACCAATCGGGGAGCGGGGCGGACTGAAAGGCGGGCTTAGGAGAGGGAAACACGGAAGGGAGGCGAACTAGGGAGCGGGGCTGATGGGGCTGCACACTGGCCTGGGGGGGCCTCTGGGCTGGTGGGGGATCAAAGGTCTGTGAGGCCTACAGAAGGTCAACAGAACACGATGTACTCACCGGGCTTCCAGCTGAAGAAAGGAGCCGGTGCAGGCACGTGAGCTGTTAGGCTCACAACACAGGTCCTAGCGACCAATCGGATGCAAGTTGGGTGGGTGGGGAGGCGGGAGGAGCGGGGATGCGGAAGAGGGTGTGTGGAGGGAGGGGAAGCAGCAACCAGAGCTGGAAGAGGCTCGGGGTCAACAAAAATGGGATCAAAGGCCTGTGAGGCCTACAGAAGGTCAACAGAACACGATGCACTCACCGGGCTTCCAGCTTTACATTTTCAAGGTATTCTTTTTTTCAACAAACGCATGTGTTAGTTTCAGGTTAAATTCATGGCAGTTTCAGGTAGGGGAAACCTTTTCAGAATAGTCATTAGAGAATGCCATAACCTATCGTGCCAGCATAATTGTAAAGGTAACGCAGTGACAGTTTACAGGGCTAATGGCTTGCAGGTGTTGCTGTTTATTTATCACCATTAACTTCGTTTTAGCTGCCAAAAAGATAATCCTTCAAAAACATTGACTGTAGAGTGGAAACCTATGTGCTTTACTGGTTTGCACTAGGTACAAGGCTGCTACAAACTCATAAGCTTCTCTGTCTGCATGGTGTGTGATTGGAGGGCTTACTTAGTCTGACCCAGCAGGACTATGTGTTCTTAAGATCAGTTGATTTTTACCAGAGTTATTGGAGGATTTGCCATGAAAATGCTCATTCAGGTTCTCCTAAGCAGCTGTACTTGTTGTCCCTTTCTTTGGCCGTTTCTGGGTCACGGTAGTGTTTGCTGTCCTTTTTGAACCCTCTTGCCCCAAGCATATTGAGGTAAGGAGCCTTTGTCGCCCGAAAGAGTAGTGGGCCACCATTACCCTGTTTCAGCTCTGTGTTGGGCTGTCCCTGGGTCACCCCCAATAATTGCAGCCATCGTGGGACTATCCCTTGTTGGATGGGTGCCCTATCATGCCCCTTGAGCTGCACAGATCCACTTGGTTGTGTTCCTAGGACTTCCTGGTGTTCTTCATCATTGCCTTTGCTCCTGGCTTGTGAGGTACCAAGATGGACTCTTCTTTTCCTTTGTCCGGGTCATGCCTGGTCCAGGATTTAAGTCCCTGCAACCGGTCCCATGCCCTAGCCCTGTAAGAGAAGCCCTGTATTTACAAGGTTCTCCTGTCATCTCTGAACCAAATCTTCATGGACAGGTGTCATAGGTGCGTGTTCTAGGGTCCTGGTACAGTCTTCAGATTTTCCTCCAGGGTTCGCCTGGGTCCTTGGGTAATGAGGGGCTGAAGGTCCCCCCTCTACCGTGGTTTTCCATTGGCCCGAATCCTGCTCCACTTCCTTCCTCCTTTGGTCATCTGGGACTCGAACGTGGGATTGGAACTCTGTAAGGGTGTCTAGTTGGGTGTCCCCTGCAGTTGGTTGCTTCTTTGTCCACACCTGTTGAATAAAACAAATACTTATTTCATCCTAAAACCGTGGTTCCTCCTATTGAAATAGTCCTGTTGATTTCTATGGGAAATGTATCTAATTGTTGTGACAGGGGTGACCATGTTAGGGGAGGATGGGGACCTTTTCAACCTTGGGAAGACGGCCTACCAGGGTCTTCACTAGACCCAGTCCTGCACCAGATGCGGGATGAAGGAATTGGGAGGCCCCAGTAGCTGCACCGCCTTTATCTGCCTTGTTACAGGTGAAAGGTACCACTATCAATCACCCAAAGCCTGAAGTACCTTGCCCTGGCCGTAGTTTTATTTCTTTCCTTTCAGGACTCTGTGTACCACGAAGCACCACAACAGATGGAAGTTGCCATGTTCTGGGAGAAAGACTTGCCAACCTCACAAATGATTTGTATTTGTATTTGTTTTATTTGTAAAGCGCGCCTGGCGCAAAGGCATCTGGGTGCATATCTTATGTTACAGTTACCTGTGGACAACAGTGTACAGTTACACATATTTACATGAAACATGTGCGAAAGATAAGCAGTCTAATAAACAGTAGGCAATAACATAGAAGACTGTACATAAGGGAAGCAACGAGAAAAAAAGGTAGAAAAGACGTAACAATTTAAATATTAGGACAGACCAAGAGGATCATAATAGTAGATCTACAGTATAAATACAGAGTTAATGTAGAGAGTGCTGGCTTAGACGTCTTGGGTCGCCAGCCATGTCTTGGCTTTGTGCTTAAAGGAGTGGAAAGATGGTTAGTCCCTGATAGGGTTTGGCAGAGAGTTCCATAATTTAGCTGCGAAGACAGGGAAACTCGCCCCGCCAGCTTTTTGAAGTTTGTATCTAGGTACGATGAGACTGTGAGTTTGGGCGGATCTCTGAGGGCGTGTCAAAGATGAATGCAGAAACATCAGCAAAAGACCTGCAATGTAGCATCCCGGGTACAGCAGCATTTTACTTGGCATAGGTGGAAAGGTATTCAGGCCGTTTGTCTTCACCCAAGATGGCGCCCACTGCGCCGTGTGCAGGCCTAGTCGTTTCGACATCTGGCTTCCTGGTTCCCTCTCGTTCCAGCGTCAGAACAAGTTATATTCAGTCTCCACCAGCGACCCGGCGCGTTCCTACTCTTTTCTCTGGATGTTCCGTAAGTTCGCCTTCTTTGTATGCTGCAATCTATACTTACCTAAATACTCCTGTTCTTTATATCCACTTCCTTCATTCTTTGTTTTAGAGCCTCTGCAGAATCTCAGAGACCACCCTCCGTATTGAACATGACGCAGAACTTGCAAACCATTCGGTATGATTCCTAGAGTAGAAAGCTGACTTAAACCTTTCATTCTTTGTCTGCTCAATCTTGCCTTATGCTGTTCGTTCCTATTAGCACGATAAGGCCAGGATTTATTCCAGGATCAAAACACTGCTCTGGCAGCATACCCGCGTAACATCCACATTGACGACATCACAAAAGGCTGATCCAAAGTCCTACAGTTCCCAATACCAGGGTTTTCTTCACCAGAGGGCTTCCTGGGGGCTGCTGTATCCCCACCTTCTTTCTTTTACAAGTAAGGGGTGTCCAGAGGTCTTGGGGAATTATTCATTATCCACCACTCTGTACCTGATCAGGTTAGTTGCCTATTGTATATATCTGCATATATGAAGTTCAGAGGGTTCATCTGTAGTTTCCTACGCAGTATTCATGACAGTTAGCGATGCCTAAAAGGAAATATATACGATTTTCAACTATGGATCAGATACAGCAACTGGTGGCTGCTGTACAATCCTTGGCTGTAGAAGTACAGACTTTAAAACAAGAGAATGTCCTGCTTCGTCAGCAGACAGCTCGCCCCTCCCCTATCACTGAAATACCACCAGGGCCATTGCCTGGGGGTAACTGACGGAAATCCCCAAAAACTAAAGGGGTTTTTGGATGCCTGCACTGTGCAGGTTTCCTTCAAGACTGCCTTTTTCCCTACTGATAGGGATAGAGTTGGCTACATGAGTTCTCATCTCATGGCTAGAGGGCTACTCCTCTAGTCGCCACAAACAACCCTTTTCTAGACTCCTATCAAGCCTTTTCCCACAGCCTAAATGTAATATTTGGCTGACAAGAGATCACTGTTTCCTCTCAAGAACACCTTATTAACTTCAAACAAGGGTCCCAAGATATTTTAACATACATTACAAGATTTAAACAGATGGCTTTTGACACATCATGGCCGGACAATGCCCTAATCACTCTATTCCGTAGGGGATTATCTGACGATTTAAGAGACGAGATTGCTCGTATCCCTATATCTGTTAATTTGGCAAAAATTATTACTCTCACTATGCAGCTTGCCTATCGTCTGCAAGAACGACACGCAGAGTGGAGAAAAACCAGGACTATAAAACCACCTATCGATCCACCTTGTGTAGTCAGGAAAGCAAGTGAACCCGACAAACTCCTGCAGTTAGGGGTTATCCGTGGTCCCCTGTCTCCAGAGGAGCAAAACCGTAGAAGGTCAATAGGTCTTTGTATCTATTGTTGGTCGAAGGAGCATTTGGTCAGAGAATGTCCTATAGCTCCTCCTAGGTGACAGGGAAACACTTCTTCCCGATTTTAGGGGGAACCACGATCAAGGGAAAAAGGCTGGTTGCCCATTAAAATGTGCAGTGCAGCCTCCTTTACCACAAGGATCCTGTCATCTGGATACTGCTATGGTTCTTAACGTGAAGTTTGTTCTCCCTGGTTCTGAGAAATGCAACATTTCCGCCTTGCTAGATTGAGGATGGTGGGGAACTATATCGATGGCCATTGGACCAGTATGAATGGTATTTCACGTACACCTAAGGAGTTTTCTATTCCTGTAGAAGGGGTTGATGGCATTCCTTTAGTTTCTGGTTCCATAATTGAACAGACAGTCCCTATCTTAACTTGCATACCTCCCACAAGGAAAAACGAACTTTTAACATCATCAATGCCGCTCACTATCCAGTCCTTCTGGGATTACCCTAGTTGAGGTTACACAATCCTTATATACATTGGAGAGCTGGCTCCCTGTTCTTATGTTCCGAACATTGTATCAGTCACTGTCATTCTGAAGGCTCTGTAGGTTTTCACCCCTCTTTGATCTCAGTGACCGGTCGTTCAGTTAACACACAGATCCCAAACCCTACAGAGAATTACAAGGGATTTTTGCTCCTTCTGAATATTCAAGATTGCCTCCATACCGTTGAGACGATTGTGCTATACCGCTCCTTCCAGAACATCCAATACCCTTTGGACGAATGTATATTCGTTCCAAAAAAAGGAGAGGTCGGTTCTGAAGGAGTACTTGCGCATCAACCTTCGGAATGGGCTTATTACCAAATCCACTTCTCCTGCAGGAACCTCATTATTTTTTGTCTCCAAGATGATGCTGATGAACTGTGCTCCTGTATCGACTACCGTGGACTGAATAAGTTAATTGTGCCAAACCGATATCCCATGCCATTAATTCCTGACATCTTAAAAGCTGTCAAGGGTGCATCTATTTACACTAAATTGGATCTTGCCATCTCATTCGGGTCAATTCCTTAGATGAATGGAAGATGGCATTCCTTACCCCCTTTGGACATTTTGAATGCAGGGTTATGCCCTTTGGCTTATCCAACACTCCTGCCGTCTTTCAACAGTTTATGCACCCGCCTCTTTGCCGATTTACTACTACATTCCATCATAGTTTATCTAGATGACATTCTTGTTTTTTCGCATACCATGACCGAGCTTATCCCCCACGTTCGTACAGAGTTATCCAGACTCCAAGACTAACATCTGTTCTGCAAATTGGAAAAGTGTGAATTCCACCAAGTCACCTATCTTGGATATGTTTTATCCAGCAAGGGCAACTCTATGGATCCAAGGAAGGTGACTGCAGTCATAGAAACACCCTGCTCGATTACAACAGCCACCACCTAAGGAGTCTACGGGACAACCTCCCATATGGCCAATTTTTGAGGCTAAGAAAAAACTGCACAGAAGTGGACCAATATAACAAACATGCCAAGGTTCTACAAAGTAAACTGGAAGAAAGAGGGTACCCCAAAAAACTCATCAGGAAAACTATAAAAAGAGTTAAAAAAATGCCTAGAAAAAGCCTATTAAAACCTAAAATGGTCAACTCTTTCCAGGACGACACTATCACATTCGTCTCTACCTTTGGGCCTGAGACAAACAAACTGAAAGGTATATTGAAAAAATTCTGGCCTTTGGTTCAATTGAGCCTGCCTGACGAAAAAGTTCCCAGAATGGCGCTAAAAAGATCCAAAAACCTTAAGGATATGTTATCACACGCCAGAATAGAGAACAAGACGCAGAGGTCCACCATCTGGAACATGCGTGAAATAAAGGGCCATCACCCTTGTGGCACATGTACAGTGTGCAGATTCACCAAGAAAATGAACTCATTCAGAATCGGGGACAGAGACTGGCAACTCAGAAAGTTCACAAACTGCAAAACTGCAAACTTGATATACATAATTGAATGCCCATGTGGCCTCCGTTATGTAGGCCAAACCACTCGCCAAATCCACAAAAGAATAGGAGAACATAGATCTCGGATCAGATGCAAATCCTTAACAGCGCCCATGGTCCAACATTAAACTGAAAATCACCATGGACCAGATGACATACTATGGTGGATAGCAGACTCCGTACCCAACACTAGAAATGCCATCAACTCACTCAATCATAAAGAGGCGTGGTGGATATTCAAATTGAAAAGCATTACCAATGGACTTAATGAGACAGAAACAGGGTACCGCAGATAAGCCAGCCACCCACTTGCCCTCTCTCCCACTACCTAAACATCCCACAACGGACCACGTCCTGTAACATAGCTGACTCCTTCCTCCCTACACTGAACAGGGACTCCAGTCTAGGGTGCCCCCTCATTGCCCCGGCACCTTTGAGGCCACAGTTTCTACGCTTCATGCCATACTTGTTCCAGGCAATTATATATTTTTTTCGACCGACTGTTCATTCATGCATTACACCAGGCTCCCCCCGACTGGAATATCACCTTTGCCTACTTTTCCCTCCGCTGATCAACATCAGTAGCACCTGTGGCTCTCTTATTTGTTAGGCACATGTGTATGCAAATCCCTCATGTCCAGATTTCCATACTTTTGCCTTAGTAACGCTGCATCCCTGTCGCAGTCCCATTTCTGAAACTGATACGGACCCATCAGCTTCCTTAGCCATGCATTGCCCTCAGAATACTACCAGAGACACTACTCATGTCCGCGCGTGCGCAGTAGTGTACCAACCCAAAAACTACTCCCCACGCACACTCACAAACATCATGGCCTCGCCCGGCCGCACACGACATTTCCACGAACACTAATCCCTGTGCGCATGTGCGCAATCCCCCGCTACGTACAGCTCGGTACTTCTTTTTATACATGGCGCACAAGCCACAGTCGCAATCGCGGCTCCAGACGAGAACCAACACTTGCCCCGGACTTCAATTCCAGGTAATCCCATAACCAGACTCATTTATCTGGGCACCACAGGGCCACCTTCTGCTATTAGACTATTTTCAAACATACCCTTCTTTTTCACCCTTTAAGATAGCAGCCATCGAGGAATCATTTTGGGATACCAAGCTTCCATCGCATCTTTGGCCCCCCATACTTCTAACAGATGCCACACAACTAAGCATTCACCTCCAGTGTCTCCCCACCCTGAGGACACTGAGCAAGGTGAGCATCTGATATCTTCATCCTCTACTACCTGCGTATTCCAGTTTAACGCATGCCATATACAGGTACCATCTGGTACATTAGGTGAAATTGCCAGTCTGTGTATTCTTGCCTTTTTAGCCGATCACAGCCTGCTGCCACACCTAAGAAGTTAAGACCAATCTTTTCTTCGCCTCACACCCGTGATACAGCAATTATAAGACCTGCCAACATTGCCGCCCCCCAGGTCAGTCCCTACAACCCTTGCTTTTATCTCAACCCTTGCTTTTATCTCAATTTTATTAGTGGTGTACTGCATTTCAGGACCTTGCTATGTCATGTTCTTTAGTTTTTAACCCCGACTTCAGGCACTAAAGAGTCCCCCTATCTCTTTTCCAGGGAGACCTATTCCAGGCCCAAGATGAAGGCACCTTGCCGAAACATCTAAAGGACCAGTACTCTCCACACCACTGGTCCCTCCAATCCCTTGATTCAGATCTAGACGTCGACCACGTTAGGTCACCATCCAGCCTGGCTACATTCAACCGATTGTCATGCTATTCACGGTTTGCAGTCTGGTTGTCCTGTATTGAGTACCTGTACTATCACTTGTCACTATAGGTGGTGGTTATTCACTGATATCGAAGCACTATTTCGTTCTAGCTTTGTACATTTGCCAATTCAGTCACATTAAGAACTTGAGAATACTAAAAACTACTCTTAATGGACTGTACCTTTTACTTCTAAAGAATTACTAAAAAAATCACAAATGCAAGACTACGTATTGCATTAACAGCATAATAAAACAAAAGCTGTACTTTTTACATCTATTTCTGTCTGAATCTCTATTTCATGAGCCCTACTCCATTTAGAGTGTTCATGCTTATATGTGACATGACAGAATAAATCTAAGCCTACTGTAACTAACTGGTAGTCCCCAGAATTGATGACGTCAGAGTAGCCCCTTTCGTATACCGTGCAGTCATAGACTGGCCTCCACCCTTTACAGTAAAGGGAGTTAGAAAGCTTCTTGGGCTTCGCTAATTTCTATAGGAAGTTCATTTCACACTATTCCTCTGCGATTCACCCTCTTACCACTGTTGAAGAAGGGAGTCTCCATTCTCTGGATCGATGAGGCTCAGCTCGCCTTTGTCACTAAAAACGCTATTCTCTTCAGCTCCCATACTGAAGACTCCTGATCAGAACAGGAGTTTCATCGTAGAAACACACGCTTCTCATTATGCCTTAGGGGCTATTCTACTGTAAGTCTCGGATGAGGGACTGGAATGCCCGGTGGCATATTTTTCCATGATTTTGTCTTTGTCCGAATTGAATTATTCTGTTCTTGAAAAAGAACTGTTGGCGGTTAAACACGCCTTTCAGGAGTGGAGACATCTACTGTTGGGAGTCAAACATTCTGCGTTGCTCAGGACGGATCACCAGAATCTGAAAAGCCTTCAATATGCCAAAACCCAGAACAGCTAGCAAGTTAGATGGGCTCATCAACCCCCCCCCCCCAACAACATGACTTTCACTTACATTACTGGCAGGTCCAACCTTCTGGCTGATGCATTATCAAGGAAGGACACTTAGGCCACTCCCCGTTTCCACCCGGATCGGATCTTTCCCAAAGCGGTCTTTATTCATGCAGTTTCGGATTTCTACAAACTGCTGTACAAAGGTAGATAGCTTTTTCATGAAGGAAAGGTTTTTCTTCCTACCACGGCCCTACATCGGCCCTACATCAAGAAGCTCTACATATGTGTCATGACTCGGTGGCAGCGGGTCATCGGGGATTCGTTAACACCCTGAATCTTGTCCGTCTGCATTTTTGGTGGCCTTCTATGATTCCAGATGTCGGAGACTACGTCCCTGCTTTACCAACTGTTTGCAGACAAAGGTTCCCAGGAACCTCCTCTAGGACACTTGGCAGATCATCTCTATGGATTACGTGGTGGATCTACCCATCTTTAAAGGTTCCACTGCCATCATGGTAACCATTGATTACTTCACTAAACTCGCTCACTTGCATGCATTACCCACGGTTCCATCTGCCGCTAGCATGGCCAGGATCTTCATTGACATTATCTTTTCTCGACATGGTTTACCGGACACTATGGTTTCTGTTAGGCAAGAATTGAGGTAGTGACCCTGTGGGAGACTACACCATCCTTGTCCTCTTGGTATTAGGTAACCCACCTATTGGTATAGGTCTGTACTACACAAGTTGGTAGAGTGTCTGATCAGCTAGACTTATCTCAAGAAGGGTAAATGTCAGCTGTAGAGCTGTAGCATCGAAATCCACAAATACAAGTATCCAAATAACACTTACACTCAAGGTTTTCTAGTAAAATAATTATTTATTTAAGTCAGTTTTAAATAAGCATTCTTTAAAAAGGGCAATGTGCAACAATAAAAATACACTTCAAAATACGTTCTCAGAATCAAGTCAAGCAAGTAGTTACTCTTTAGAGATGCTTCCTACACCCTGAGGTGACGTCACTAAGTAGGACAGTATTGGCATTGATATATCACTTTTGTACTTTGTAAATTCTGAGGTTGGTAGAAAGGAAAGGTTAACAGAAGGAGAACGGTTAAACAGGTTCTCAGAGCATGTGAGCACTTTTAAATCTCACAATGAAGTCTAGATAAAAACCTATCCTAGCAATATTAGTTAAAAACCAATGTGTCACCTATGAGGGACAGTAAGAATCAAAGTCAATGGATTAGAAGAGTCTGCAGGGAGCCAGGACAGCCAAAGTCAATTGGAGGAAAATCTATGGATCTGAGGCACTTCTTAGATAGCAAAAAAGTCTTGCACAAACTTAGTTTGTTGAAGAAAATCACGGTTGGGCCACAAGCTGCTAACTTGTGAAAGTTAGAGCTACAATCAACTTTAGAAAAGCAGCTACTTCAAATCTCAACTGAGAAGAGCAATCTACAGAGAAAGATTTAAATACCCCCAAGTTAGAACAGTACCTTTGGTTAGAAGAAGAGGATACAGCTGGCTTCTGGCTGGTTCAGTGGATCAGATCCTGTGTTCCTGGACCTCAGTCATGGGGACAAGAGGGAGGACGTGTGGAGGACTCCTGCCAGCAATTCAAAGGTCAGCGGCATCTACGGGCGTTCTTCAGATCAGTGGCACTTCGCGGTTTCAGTGCTCGGTAAATGGCACCACCGCAGATCTTGGGCACTGGTTGGGCTTCCTTCACTCCTTGAGTCCAGCACTCTGGTGAGGTGACTCGAGCTTGGGTCGTCCTGCTTCGGGAGGGTCTTCAGGAGACTCCTGGGGCTTTTGCCAGCTTACAGACTTTGCAGTCGACTATGGATTGCTCAACCCCTGGCACTCGGTTCCAGCAGCAGCAAAGAAGTACAGCCAGCTGGGGAAGGTCTTCCATCAAAGATCGTCTCGGGGTTAGTTGGTCGCACAAACTAAAGGGAAGAAGTCGTTCCGTCTTGAGCTTCTTTTGTCGATCAGAACAAGGAGTTTTAGCACAGCAGCAGGGCTTCACCGGGCAATTCAATGGTCCAGGAGGGTGCAGTAAGCTTCGCTCACAGGTTCTTTGACGGGTTGTTATTCCCAGTCGACTCTCTTCAGTCTAAGAAGCCTCGCCTTTTAAGCAGGTTTCTCCCATTCATGCACAGCCTAGCTGTCACTCACACAGCAGGGTGGATGTACTGCAAGGACAGACAGTCAGCTAATCAGGACTGGGTGCACTGGGCCCCTCCCTCACTTCCTGCCCTTCCAGACACACTGGAGCCAGAGGCAGGTTTCAGCACTGAAGCCCGCCAAAGGCAAAATGAACAAAGGGCTCAATCCTGGTTTGGTGCGCAGAGTAAAACCCAAGAAAGACATCACAAACAATTAATGGCGAAAAAATAAGACCAAGGCCGTTTTGACACAATGGTCACCAATGGGTGCTATACTGCAGCTGAGGGGTCAGTCTGCAGTAGAAAAACACAATGGCAGGAAACTTAAACCACTGCCACCATCCATTTAAAGTAGTGAGGGTAACCTATATTTTTTTACATGAGTAAGTTAGGAAAAGGGGCTACTAAGTAACCCCCAGCACTCCACATAAAATGGTGTGTGCTGGACCTACAAAGAGAAAAGGTAAGTAAAGTCAATTTCACTTGACTATTCCTGGAAACTGTAGTTCACTCAAGAAAAGGTATTTAAACCTGAAGAGAAACCTAAAGGATTTCTCTGTGACACTACACTGAAGGTGCTGTGCCTCACCATTCAAAAAGTAGATGCCTATGGAGTTTTGTCACACTCCAAAAACTAAGGAAACAGATTGTCTAAATTAGATCAAAATACATGAGAGAGTGAGGAAAAATGGCTCTCTCTCTCCAGGGTTAAAAATAAAAAATCCTGCAAAAGAGCTGGGGTTCTCTAAGGTTGAAGGGAATTGAATTCTCCCTAACACTTGTCTCTCCCAGACTGAGGGACAGGAGGATTTGATCCACTCCTGGATCAATCTCCTAATCCAGTCGGTCATACTTTCTGGAGAGACCATCAGCAGTTTGGTGATTACACCCTGACCTGTGTTAATCATCTCAAGGTTTGGTAGTCTGTCTGAATCACAATTGTAGAACCATACAAGTATGGCCTAAACTTCTTCAGAGACCACACAATGACAAAACACTCACTTTCAATAGTTGCCAACCTTGTCTCACAGTCCTTCAGTTTCCTACTAATGAAGCAGATAGGGTGTTCTCTGCCTTTCTCATCCAGTTCACTCAAAACTGCACCTATCCCTGTTTTAGAAGTATCTGTTTGTACAAAGGGATTGGTTGTAGTCAGGAGCTCTCAAGACTGGAGCTTGACAAAGGGCTTTCTTCAGTCCTTCCAAAGCCTTAGTGCTCTCCTCATTCTACCTGACCTTCTTGGGGAATCTGGATGAGGAGATCACATTCAAGGGAGAAGCTATGGACCTATAGTTTTCCATGAGGTTCCTTTAGTACCCAGTGAGACGTAGAAAGGCTCTCACTTGGGTCTGAGTAGTGGGGGTGCCCCAGTCTTGTACAGCTTGTACTTTGCTAGGCAATGGCCTTATTTCACCTCCTCCTACCTCATGTCCAAGGTAGACCACTTTACTCTGACCAATTTGACATTTACTAGCCTTTATGGTCAGATGGGCCTGTTCAGGATCCTGTAAAACATGTCCTTGGCAGTGAAGATGCTCTTCCCAAGTGGGGCTGAACACTGCAATGGCATCCAAGTATGCCATGCAGATGTCCTCCATTCGATTCAAAACTTGATTCACCATCCTCTGGAATGTAGCAGGTGCATTTCTTAGTCCAACAGGCATAACCTTAAACTGGTAGAGGCCTCCTGGGGTAGAAAATACAGTTTGGTTTTCTCCTTGGCATGGTCTGTCAGAGCTATTTGCCAATAGCCTGAGGTCAGGTCAACTGTACCGAGGAACTTGGCTGAACCAAGTTTGTCCACCAGCTCATCTCTCCTGGGTAAAGGATGGGCATCAGTTGTGGTGACTGCATTAAGAGCTCCAATTCCTTGCTTCCTGCTTTTGGCACTAGTTCAACTGGACTAGCCCATGGACTGGTAGATGGCTCTATAACCCCAAAATCAAACATCTTCTTGACCTCTTCCTTTATGTGGGATCTGGTGTGATCTGACATCCTGTAACCCCTGCTTTTGACAGGGAGAATATCCTGCTGGCCCCAAGGGGTCAAGCCTGGTGTCAGTGAAAACAGGGAGGCAAACAGATTTAACAGAGCCTTGCACTCCTCTTGTTGTTGCAGAGTCCAAGCTGAAGAGAGTTTTACTCCTTCAATTGTCTCATCTGATGGTTGCTCCCTGAGGAGATCAGGGAGAGGTTTTCTCTCTTCCTCTTGATCAGAGGCTAAAAGCAAAGCTCCTGCTTCTGGTCTGGAAACCTAAGCCTTCAGACGGTTAGTGTGATAGACTCTGGGGGCCTTCTTGGGATTGCCCAAGACCACAAAATAATTGATCTCTTCAAGTTTACCCACAACCTTGAAGGGTCCAATACATTTTTCCTGTAAGGCCCTCTGCCTTGTAGGTAGCATAACCAATACAAGCTGGTCTGGAGTAAACTCCACCATGTTGGCCTTCTGGTCATGCCAATGTTTGACCAGAGCCTGACCTGCTTCCTGGTTATGTGACGTTTCTGTCATCATTAGTGCCATCCTCTTCCTGAGGCCTAGCACATAGTCAGTGACTCTCACTGGCTGTAGGGAAGGCACACTCTCCAACCTTTCCTTGATCAGGGCCAAAGTACCTCTGACCGGTTGACCATAGAGAAGTTCAAAGTGGCTGTACCCAACCCCTGCTTGAGGAACTTCTCCATAAGCAAAAAGTAGAAGGTCCCACTTTCTTCTAAGGGGTTCCTCTAAAGCACCTATCATGCTCTTCATAGTTCTGTTAAACCTCTCCACCAACCCATTGGTTTGTGGATTGTAGGCTGTTGGAAACTTGTAGGTCACTCCACAGTTTTTCAACATGGTCTGCATGTAATGGCACATACAATTTGACCCCCTGTCAAAGATAACCTCCTTAGGAAAACCTACCCTGGTAAATGTACCAAGGAGGGCCTTAGCCACTGCCTGAGCAGTAACAGTTCTCATAGGTAAGGATTTAGGATACCTGGTAGCATGGTCTACCACAACCAATATAAATCGGTTGCCTGAAGAAGTTGGCGGATCTAGGGGACCAACAATGTCAATCCCTAGTCTCTCAAAAGGGACTCCCACCACAGGGAGGGGCACTAAAGGTCTATATGAATGGGACACCAGCTACTCCTCCCTTCTCCACCTGCAAATATGGATAATGCAAGCCACTATAACAGATAACTGAGTTGGTCTGTATTTTTCATATAGCAGATCATCACTTCTTGTTATGACTTTGTGTGTTGTTTTTGTTCCAATACACATTTCAAGACTTGAAATGTGTATTGGAATAAAAACAACACACAAAGTCACTGTTTACTAACCCCTCTTTTTCACTGCATGTTCAAAAGCACCCTGTAAAGCACTATATGAATGTGTCAGGCTGGACCTCCTCCTCCCCTGACTCCTCCTCATCTGTCTGTTCGGGAATCTCCTCCACGCTGACTGTACTCTTCTTCTTCGTCTTGATCCTTGCCCCTTTACCAGGCTTCTTCTCTTTTTTTGACGTAGGAAGGGCCGCGCTCCCTCGGTAGCCTCCCTGGTCTGAATATACTACAAATCCGGAGGTGACCCGTGGCGCACGCCCTAAAACGGGGAAAAAGCCGATTGGCAAAAAACCCCGGTTGGAATCCGGTCCGTATTCAAGGAGTTAGAACATACTAACAAGATGTCTTGCTGCTTGTAGAGGATCTGGTCAGCCAACCTTACGGATACAGAACTCCGATGATGTAGGGGGAAACAGGTAACTGATTCCACTTGTTCAGATAGAGGTAAACAGGTGGGTAGTGAGACCGTAGGCAAGTGCGGTCACACAGTCTTCCGGGAAGAACTCCTGACTGGCGGAACGTAGAAGAGGCGTTCCGAACAGGATACAAGCTTTAAAGAAAAGGAAACAGAGCTGACAGAACCAGACAGGTAAATAAAGAAAGAGAGGTTAACAACCCGCGAAAGCGGATACTTATTGCTGAGGCTAAGAGAAGTCGCCGAGAGACAGACACACACGGAATACGCGTAGTGATTGGAAGTATGCGTTGTGACTGCAAGCACAGTTAGATAGAACCCGGTCACCTTACCTGCAAGCTTAGAGACACCGCGAGTGGCAGTATAAAGAAAGGTCAGGCAAGACTTGAACAAAGGGAAATACGGGAAAGAGGAGTAAGGCTAGTCGCTATGAGAGACTGGCAGCGCACGTAACAAGGAATGATACAACGCACAGTGCGCTGGTCTGATTCGCCAGTTATAGGTTCCGTCGGCCATCTTGAAATGAGATAGACTGTTAAGGTTGGGAAACCGGAAGCCATGTTAGTAGTACTTCCAACGGTGAACCAATTTCTAGGGCTGGTGCATGACAGAATGTGAATATGGTATTTCCAGATGCTCAGAAAAAACTCAATGTATATAATGAATGTGTTTGTGTTACATTCTTAAGCCTGAGAACAGGTTGTTTTATTGTGTATGATGACAAATAAAATTGTATTTTTGTATTAACAAGAAGTGATGATCTGCTAAATGAAAAATACAGACCAACTCAGTGATCTGTTATAGTGGCGTGCATTATCCATATCTGCAGTTGGAGAAGGGAGGGGTAGCCGGTGTCCCATTTACGTAGTTCCTCATAAAACAGGCTACTCCAGAACAGAAAAGAGGGCTCTCTACCCCATACTTTATTTAAGGTGCACTAAAGGTGCCACATACTTGGCTCCACTCTTGCCAGAGGTCTGACAAGTATGGCAGCTCTTACCGAACGTTTCTACATCAGCCCCCATCTTGGCCCTGTAGAAATACAGACATAGTTTCTCTTTCATGCTCTTGAAACTCAAGTGGCCAGCCAGAAGAATCTCATGGGCTAATATAAGAACTTCAGTTGCACCTCCTGGGGCACTACAAGTCTTCTGTAGTCTCTGGGCGTAGACTCAGTAGGTTTACTGTAGACGAGACAATCCTCCCAGTAAGGCCTATGCTTCCTGGCTCTTGCCCTTCCAGCTGGGAAGGTGTCTGTTGGCGAAGACTTTCTAGAGAGGGACACTCTTTGACCTCTGCTGAAGTCTGCCCTAGAGGGTCCACCTTCTGCAAGTAAAGTCTGCAGCTCAGCGTCGTCTTCAGGATCCAGATCTCCAACATAGGGAAGGTTTTCTTCCAGCTCTGTCATCGGTAGCTGACTCTTCTGAGTTTGGTTGGTCCTCCCACTCAGCCTCAGCTGGGGAAGGCGTCACTGGGGTGACCTGGGACTGTCCTCTCTGGGATGTCCTTGTCCTATGAACAGGTTTAGGTTCAAGACCTTTCCTTTTCCCAGAGACCTTGGGTTTCCCCTTTATCTCTTTCTTTGGCTTGGAAATAGAAGGGTGGCCTTCCTGTGGACTGGGGGTATTGGAAACTTCCTCCACCTCCCATTGAAAATCTCTCGGTTGGCAGTCATCATGGGGTCTCTGCAATGGAACAAGGTTGACAATTACGCGTCTACAAAGATAAATCATAGAGGCCCGTGTAATTGATGGAACTTAGATATTGTTCCTATGCTGGTGGGTCCCTCTCATGCCATCGGATACAATCTGATACAAATATGCCTTTAAAATTCAATAGTTACCTATATGTTTAGCCTTTTCAATGGCTATTAATGAGTCACAGGGACCTACGCGCCTTTCCTGGAAGGGATCGGTGGTAATTCTGATATTTAAGAAGGGGGACAGAAGTGCTTACTATATTGACCTTTAAAATATGCTAGAACAGCGTATGTTACGCCAGCAATGGGGGTGTGGTGTGGTGTGTGGTGTGTGTGTGTGTGTGTGTGCATATATATATATATATATATATATATATATATATATATATATATATATATATATAATAGGTTATCGGTCGCTGCCCTATAGTTAAGACGAAATCTATTTACATTGACTTTTGCCAAACTTCTCTTTCTATTGACGGTTGACTTGCTAGTTGGATTTAGATGAAATTTTCCCTTCCCAAAAAGGTTTGCCATGGGTCCCTCCAAACTGGATATTTTAGGGGAAATTTGTTAAAAGGTAAAAAGGTTATTAAGAAAACAGACCACTGTTTCTGGTCTAATCCCATCCATTTTCCCATAGAGAAAAAGTGCTTTGATTGAACACCTGAAGCGCGAAAACCGCTAGATGGATTTTAACCAAATAAGAGAGAACTTGGGCACAAAGCATTGCAGATGTGCCTTTTGGTGGTTTTGGCTAAATCTGTACAGTAGTTTATAAATTACTTGACGGAGAACGGATGGGTGCTCCCAACTCTAGTAAAATGTTTATGCATCTCTATTAAGATGGATTTCCAAATCGAGTTCTGGGGTGGGTTTTGGGAGGTCAACCTATTAAGGTGAACAGGAAGACACTGCAGCAAAACGGCAAGGCTTAGTCTCAGGTGGGTGTGAGAGTGATCTATGTCTACCATGAGTCCACAAAGAGCAATACAATAATTCCAGTTAGACAGGTAAGTACAACAATGTAAAAATTTTTCTTAGGCCTTTAAAATACAAACAAAGCAAATGAAACCTTTAGGCAAATAGTGTCGCACACTTATTTTAAAATACATATATACATTAACCCTCAGGAGAAGATAGAAAAGCATATGATTCAAAATACAGGTAAGTTGTCAGGAGCATAAAATACAGACGGAGCACTTTAGAGCAACACTAGAACAAATCCCTAGCACTTATAAAGTCCAGCCCTATGATGAATTGGGCTTATGCCCTAAAGTCACCATGATAAGGCGCGACAAAATGCAGGAGTAGGTGTCTTGTAGTAGAAGTTGAAGATCCTTCTAGTTCCAAGGATGCACCCTGAACAGAGACAGCTGCAGTGAAGTAGCCCAGAGTCAGTCCACCAGTTGGTCAAAAAACACTTCCGAAGGGATGGATCCTCGACCAGGAGTTGAGACTGGTTGTTCCCAGGGTTCGAAGCACCGACGTGGGTCTTCTTGAGATCTGGCAGAGGAGCAGGGCTTCACTGGGACTTCACTGGAGCAGATGCTAATCGGCTGCAGGAGTCGTCTCACTTCTTCACAAGGGTCTTGGCTCCAAGAATGATCTGTCGAATGTCTGCAGGAGACCCCAAAATGTTAAGGATACAAGGTATTGTAGCCGCACTTCACTTTTGAGTGATGTGTGCCGTTGTGACAATACAAGAAATACATAAAATGAAAGATAGTATCTCCGCACTGTTAGTCTTATGGACTGATCAGTTTCCCTATTACAATGAGCAAAAAGACAAGGGAAGCAAAGTTATAAGGCTTTACTTACCTCCAGAAAGTCAGGTCATGAGTCCAGCAAAGCAAAAAGAAAGTGTCCCATTGAAGTATATGGGAGGAATGCAGCTAAAAGCAAATCTTTCCCATCAATCTCCCATGGTGCTTTGCAGTAGAAAGGCTAAAACGCTTTTCTGAAATGAATAGCTGCCATTTTATTTTGCTTAATTCTAGCGATTCCTGCAGTAATACCGAGGGTAGCAGAAACAAAAAGGTCTCAGAATTATATTTTGAAGGGGGAAAGCGTTGTATCCAGTTCAGGCTACAGGTGGGAAGGGTCACAGCGGACAGGATGTGCTGTTTTGGGTGCTTTATGGTCTTTCCATCTTATATTTACCATCGAAGGAAAGTACCATCGAATTTCAACCAACGAAAAATATTTCATCGAATTCCCATACATAAAGTGCAAAGTGTTTATGCATCGAAACCCTTTAATCGAATAGGGTGTCATTATATAAACACTTTACATTTCTTTGCATGGAAATTCGAGGAAACATAACGTTACAGGGAGCTGTCCAAGTGCTGAAATCTCTATTTGTAACACTGGACAACTCCCTGTAACTTGGGGTATTTATTGTTTATTGGGGGTCCCCCCAAACCCTCTTCAACACCCAGAGGCCCCCCCCCAAACCCCACTTTAAAAATGTAACCCTTGTCCAGTGCTGAAATCTTTAATATATTTCAGCACTGGACAGCTCCCTATAACTTGTGATATTTATTTTTTATTCGCTCCCCCAAATCCCTTCAACCCCCATGGCTCCTCCACCCCTACCCCCCCAAACCCAATTTAAAAAAAAAATTAATTAACCCTTTCCTCAACCCATCCATCGAAATTCATTCAATGAATATGCATTTGGATGGAAATGCGTTTGAATGGATAATTTCCGTTGGATTTTAATTTGATGAAACAGTTTTCTATGGAAAGACTGGATACCGTTTGGTTTGGGGGTGGGTTGGGGAGCCCATTTGGGAAAGAAAATGTTTAGCATATCAAACTGAAGAGTGAAAGGGGTTAATAGGAGAGGATCAGAGAGGTAGAATACAACAGAGTGGGAGTTTAGGGGGGGGGCAAGAAAAGAGGGGTCACATGGTGAGTGCCAAGGAGAACGCAGAAGACTTTTTAATTTTCGAGCATTTTCCTTCAAACGTAACATTACCATGAGAATGATTATCAGGAAAAATGGCTGTGGTGATAGAGGATGGCATCAAGTTATTGTAAGCACAGGAAATGATCACTGGATTCAAAAAAGAGAATAAAGGGGGTATAATCAATAGCCTATGGACCACTGGAACTTGGTAGTAGTCTTGTAAGCCTGCACTGAGGTGGGGAAATGGTCCTTTTTAAATAATTAGTGCAACATGTACGGTGGACATGGCTGAAGGCCATGGCCAGTGGACCCTGAGGCCACCGGTTAACTCATCTGTGTTTTTAATATCTGTGGCAACATGGATAATGGGCATGGCCAAAGGCAGTTGCCACTGGCCATGGCCGAAGGGCAATGGACTCTGATGCTGATGGCAATTGGTATGTGGTGGTTTAGAAGGAACAAAATAGATAGTGGTAAGTTTGATTGACCTTGTTTTTGGTACAGAGTTAAGGTGATCTGACTTAAATCTGACAAAATCCTAAAAAATTCAGTGGATGTGGAAAGTGATGGGCATCTTAACTCACTGTCCCGTGGTGCACATCCCATGAGCACAAACAACCTATCACAGAAGGGAATCAAAATGAGGTACAAAATGACATAATGGTGGACATCGACCAGGGAGGACATTATTTAAGGTGCCCACCACTTCCCACATCTGCCGAATTTCAAGGGTCTTCTTGCGATAAACCAGATCCACGTAACTTTCTCTTAACTTTTTTCCACAGAATATACATTGGGTTGAACTATCAAAATTAGGTCGTATGAATTTACCACAATCTATTTAGTTTCTACTAAATCAACATATACAGATTTAATTACAGGAGCCTATGCATAAACCGGATTGGATGCTTACAGGTAAATCAAGTATGTGTTCTCCTAGCCTCTGTATTCTGCTTTACCTGTGAAATACAATTAATGTGTGTATCTAATCATGTTTATATTGTGCTTACAATATAGATTGTCAAAAGAAATGTGTGTATCTGGCTATGTGTCCTAGTTGCTTCGTTTGAGATGATGCTTTCATTAAATTGCATGAATTGTGTTTTGGACAGCCTGTAAGAAGACGTGCTCCACGTGTGAGAATGCATTCGAATGTACCACCTGTTCTGGTTCTCTGTTGATGAAGTCTGGAAACTGCGTAGCGTCATGTGGCGATGGATACTCCCAATATCAGGGAAACTGTGCAGGTACTGTCACACCAAAAATTATTTGCAGGTTTATGTTAAGCATGCAAACATGAGTAGCTTAAAGTATTTAAACATTATTTTAAAGCATTTGCCACCTTTTAATATGATGAAAGATGCACGCTTCATTAAAGCAGTAATCCCATTATGGGAAAAGGCTATAAAATGTGTGCTTAGGGTGTTGATGTACGCCTGTGCAGACCTAGAATTCTTGCTTAATGATGCCATAATTCGCAGGTTTCCATTTCGTTCAGTGCAGGTATCTATAAAATACCATTTATTTGACTTTGAAATTATTTGAAATAAACAATTGCTACAATAGTTAGGTCTGGTCAGATTCATTAAATCTAGTTTGAATTCACAGAAGGGTGAAATGTAGCAAAACCTGACCACCTTGATGGAGCAGGACCACACTGACAAATCCCTCTGTGTCTTTGACAGAACTCCTTTAAGATTCGGGGTACTACGGCCCCTGTCTTCCAGCTCTGTTCTGCTGCATCCTTAGGCACCCTGATAACCATGTCTCTATTCTCCCATAACCCCACTGTGGAAACATATTCCACTGTCAGGGACGGTTGCAAAACCTGACAACACTGATGGCCCATGCCTACCTGAATAACACTTGGGTGTTGGAGCAAGTTACAAGTCTGGAACCCATTAGGGATCTGGCTCCTAATGGAAACCTACTTGTGGCTGATCCTAATCTCACTCACCAAGATGCAATGTACATGAGGAGCGATGAACTTTATAAATACTATATAACATAGCCTTCACACACACTGCCAAATATTGTAATACCCAGCATACCGGCAATGAGTACAAATTTTGCTCGCAATGGTCGTTTCATGACAGGACTATCTTAACACCTTTGGCCCCAACAGGCCTGCAAATGCAGGGGTGCCAGATCACTGCCGTGGACTGTTGCTTCTCGTATTTATTTATTTATTGTTTGCTTGTTAGGCGCTTACACAGCAAGTAAAAAATCCTGTGCACATAATTTCTGCCACCAGTACACATTTCCCCTTTTCCCACATCAATGTACGTTTCCAAATATACTTGGCTGCCAAGACATTTTTGGAACTTTTCCTCCCCAAAACAACACCCTCTCTGCCCTCCCTCATCCCCCCAAACACCAAGCAGGGTCATGTCAACCTTTCCAACCTCAACATTACTAATCTGCCCTTGAACTTGGCAGACCTCAATCAAACTTACAACAACGCAACTTTGCATGGGGAGCTGTTGCTGAACTCCTTGCTCGCATATGTTACCAAAACCCTCCACCATTTGCCAGGATAGTTAACCATAATCATGTGCTGTAGCACCCATTTCATAGTCATAAAGAATGGGGTAAGACCAGCCATGTCTGGCCCCTCCCCTCAAGCGTGAGCCAGAAACCGTTATATGCCCACTGGTCAGGCCAGGATAGCCATCGTTATCCCGGCTGGGTAAGGGAATGTTCACCTCGATGTAAGCCACTGCTTCCTACAGTTTTGGGAAGAACAAGGTCTCCCCATCCCCCCCCCCCCCCATATTGAAATCGTAGTCGTTTTGGAAGAGCATCTCGTACTGCACTCATCTGTCCCAGAATAGTTTTTTTAACTCCAATCAATGATCTGCGCCCCATCTGGACTGCAGTGGAGACGTCCGGGTGTATGTGCACAGTAACTGACTCATAGCGGAGGGGGCCTTTCTCCCTAGCTAGGTGCAGAATGAGGTCTTGGTCACAGTAGTTTAATGGGCACACTATCGACTGGTGGGCTCTCTCCTCTACAAAGAAAGTCGAGAACGGCAGATTGCCAAGCCGTTCCTTGAGCAAGGCCTCTACTGCCATTTCCATAGGGCCCCTGCCAAACCCCTCCAGCAGCCCAACCACACGTATGTTGTTTGCGCGGGGGGGGGGGGTTCATGTCTCTCCAGTCCCACTCCCAGCATGCAGGCACGGCAATGATGATTTGTATAGCACGGCTGTCACTGGGCCCACCCGAGGAACTCCGCGCCTTCCACAGCACATCTGCTGTCAGCGGGCTGCAGCAGCCCCGCTCAAGCCGCAGGCCTCCTCAGTTCCCGGTGTTCGCGGATGGCCTTTGCCTGGCGCAGGGACGGCGCACCCGGCTAATTCCACTCTTTTGCTTCCCATAAGTGTGGCTGGCTACGGGTTCCCATCTGGGCACCATCTGGCTCAGTTATCAGAGGCTATAGGGGACCCCAGTCTTCCGGTTTGGACTGGGTGCTCCCCTCGGATTCCGGCACCACTGGATATATATATGAAGGCTGGATGGGTGGCAATACGGGTCTGCAGCCGCGTTCAAGTATCTGTGGATCGTGGAACTCAAGAAGAAGCAGCCATATTGCAGGCTGCACAACAGCGCCCCCCTTACTAAGGTGCCTCACAACCACATAGTTCAGATATAGTCTCCTCAGAAACCAGCAAAGGACTTGGCCTTTTTACCAAAACAGGCAAGGCTGATGGGAAAGGTCACAGATTCTACCAGTCTTAAGGATCCCGACAAAGGACACTGAACGCTCACTCACCCCTACACACCCAGACACACGCCAAAACACATGCAGGAAGGCCTGTCACCCCTTACCCCATGCAGCAACCTCTAGTAAAAATCCTGTAGGGAAACCACCTATCAACACTGAAACATCTGATCTGGGACATAGCATATTGCCCACCACCCTTTCAAACACACAACGTTAAGGGATGTCCTCTACACATACGGCACAACTGCTTGGAGTCTCACTACAAGATATGCATAATATGCCCCAACCCGGAAGCCTAGTTTGTGAGAAATCTACTATATTGTGGAAAATATTTCATACATCCCAATTATTGAGGAATGACAACCCATATGACATACAAACTAAAGTTTCAAACATTTTTTTTATAAAAACACGGTAGTTATTTTGGGATAGATGCCAGTATGGTCTAGGGTTTTATAACACAACTTGGAATTCCACTCTGGTAACAATCTAATTTAATAGTGTTAGGATGGGGCAAATAGTGTCAGAATTCTTGGAGAAATTATACAATAGGTCCTTGGCAAACTGAGGTATTGTCTCGCTCCTTCAGAGAGTTCTTCCCCAAGTAATATTCAGTTGGCTTTCCTCTGCAAAAAGAAAGTGGTTTGCAGAAACATCTATGGGCATTAAGGTTTTTATAAACAAACTAAATAAATGTTTATCCTAAACCAAAAGGTTTAAGTATTGGGCAAAATATAAAGTGCCAAGAATCTTTCTTTAGTGGGGACACTGGTCTCTCCCAGCTTCTCCAAAGTATGCAGTCTAAGAGATAGGGTGTGCAGCTGCTTCTTGGTTCAAACACAGTGTCACAGGGTTATTGAGCAAAGCCAATTCTTTGCCACATTTACTCTTCACTGCAATCTAGCTCCCAAATCACTGTTTGTAATCCATCCAGGGGGGTGGTTGCCTAACCACCTTCTGCCTAATAAAGGGTTGTTGTGCCACAGTTCACTAATAAGTGTGGTGCACTTTGTCACTCTCTGTAGTTGATATGGTGGAGATATGAGGCCTTTCTCTGTCTCAGAAGGGGATAAGGCACCCGCCACACTCTTGGAAAGGACTATGTTGGCCTTCTTACGCTCAGCAAGGGCTATAGTGCTCTTGCCACTCTCTCGGTAAGAGATATGGTTATCTTTCCAAGCAAACTATGGAACACTAAATATGCCAGGCAGTTTATTATGTTTTTGGCCGGCGTGTTTGCCTTCGAGCACATCCCTCTGTTTTCATTCATCACTCGGTTTAATATTAATTCATTATTGCCTGGTAGAATTATTAATTTATTTACAACAATCTGTTCAATGATCTTAGGGTACAGTTCGTAGAGATGTCCCTTTAAATGCCAAACAGGCCTCTGGATGGGTAAACATTGGTTATATAATTATTTAAAAGCTCAACAGGACCTTGCCAGTCAGGTCATAAATGGCCAGTTGTTGGTGTTGTGTGTGGGCCATGTGGTAGGCATATGTACGATAGTTGATGATATTGGCTGCATTGACGCCCTCTAAATGGCTAATCTTTCATTTGACGGATTATGTAGTCCACTGCTCCCGCATAACCAGAATATGCAGAGAAAAGCTGCTGGGAAATGTGTTCATTTGCCCCCGAGGACAGAAAACCAATTTGCTTCAGTCGAGGATGGCTGCATTTTACAGCAGGAAATAAAACCACTAATGAATGCTTACCATTTAATAATTTGTAATTCAGTACCATAGTCCTCGGGTTAGATTCTCTAACACTCGTGTAAGTAAAAAAAGCACAGAGAATGTGCTGTGTTTTTGGCCCTATGTGAAATGTGCATGCCATCTTATGCACAAAGGCGATTTGCATATTTCTGGTTTTGGATACCGCATTTTGAATGGTGGAGGTGGGACTTGAAGCTGTGTTACCTAAATGATGGTATAGACATGTACTCCGATATTCCACTGTGTTTTTAATAGGTTGTTTCTCAGCAGCATGTTTCCCACGTAGCCCCAACTGTACATTATAAGGAAAATAAGTCCTCCAGAAGGTAATCTATTAATTGCTACCGTTAATCCTTGTTAGGGAGAATTCTCAGAAATGTGCTAATTCCCTCCGCCTTATAGACCCCCAGCACCTTGCTGGATTTTGAGGACTTGATTTTTTTAAAACTGGGGAGAGTGAGACCCTTTTCCCCACTCTCTCATGTGTTTTAATGTGATTTGAACTCTGTGTTTCTTTTGGTTGTTGAGTCTGACAAACTCCATAGGCATCATCTTTACATTGTGTCACACAGCACCTTCCGTGCACTGACACAGGAAGTCTTTCAGATTTTCCAAGGTTTAAATACCTTCTCTGGGATAAACTACTGTTTCCCAGAGCAGTAAAGTGAAATTGACTTTACTTACATTTGTAACTTTCTAGACCCAGCACACACTATCTTACAGTGCTCAAGGGGTTACTTAGTATCCCCTTTGTCTAGCTTCTCATGTAACATTTTTATGTTTCCCTTTCTTCACTGAATGGCTGGTGGCAGTGGTTTACTTTTTATTACCATTATGGGATTTTTTTTTAAAACCTTTATTTAATTCTGACATGGCATTTAGGCAATAAACAGACATAATATAGTCATACATTTGGGTGAACAATGCTAACTTGAACGGCTTAGTTAAATGGAAATTGCACAGTTTATCAGTTTAGCCCTCAGTATTCCTAAAAGAGAACACATCTCTCAAGCAAGAAAAAATGCTCACTGGCTATCAGTTAAAGACCGAATCCCTTTCAAGATTCTCTCCACCGCACACAAATGCATCAACCTAACCGCACCCTCATACTTATCGGACAGACTAGTCAGAACTCAATCCACTAGACCCGCTAGACTAGAGTACACCAACCAACTCACAGTACCACGAATTACCAGGGCCAAGGCAGGAGGAATAGGATTCCCCTACCTGGCACCCAAGCTTTGGAACACGCTACCCACAGCCCTCAGAGCTGAAACCTCTCTCCATGCCTTCCGCAAAAAGCTAAGAACGACTCTCTTCAACTAGCTGCTAGCTCTCTGTATGTACTTGTTCACAGCCTTGCCACAATGCCACTTCATGCTGTATATGTTAACATGACCACTGTAACTAAGAAATGAACATCTACTGTAACTAGCGTCACAATGCCCATGGGCGGCTGTGCGCTTCATGTTAGTATATGTTTTACATGACCACTGTAGCTAAGATATGTACATCTACTGTAACCAGCGCCACAATGCCCACGGGCTGCTGTGCGCTTAACAAATTTGAATACATAAATAAATCACTAATTAAGTCTTTCTAGTTGTCCTCTTCGTCTGAGCTTGATGCCTGGGCTTGTAAGTATGTTCTCAATTGGGCCCATATGTCTTTGGGTCTGGAGTGGGGTCGTACCCCTTGCATCTCCTCACTTTCCTGCGTGAGGGCCAGCTGTCTAATCCATGTTTGGAGCGTGGGGGATGAGGTAGACTTCCATTTCAGGAGTATTTGCCTCTTAGCTACCGCTCCCGCCACTGCGAATAGTCTGCACGTCTTAGTTGAAGCCTTTCCAATGTCTCCAAATAAGTATATTTGCGGGACTGCCGGTATGTGGACCTTCAGTATGTCACTTATCTTTTCCGCTACATCTGTCCAGAACCGATGAATTGGTGGGCAGTTCCAATACATGTGTATTGCGTCTGCTTCAATTGCCCCGTGTTTGGGGCACCCTGGTTGTTTGGTGGGGTCGAATTTGGCAACTTTTTTTGAGGTGATATGCAGTTGATTTAGGATTTTGTATTGAATTAGGCGGAAACTGGTGTTGATAGAGATGGTTTTCGTATATCTGCAGTAATGTGTCCACTGTTGTTCACTAATTTGGATGTTAAGGTCTTCTTCCCACTTGGTTCGCATTGCGTTGGTTGAGGGGGTATGCAATTGTACTTTCTTGTATATTTTTCGGAGACACTGCTTTTACACCCTTCCGGTGTGAGAATATCTGCAAGGAACTTGTGTATCGGGGGTTCTGTAGGAAATGATGGCCAGATTACTGTGCTGAAACTCTAAATTTGTATCGATAGAGAAGCCCCTGCAAGGACGACTTCTCCGTTTGCGTTGGTGGGACCAATCAACTCCAAAGTAAGCCACCTGGACATCCTCTCAAAGCTAATCGAGTTTTCACTGCCGTTGCTGCTGGAACCGGATAGCTAAGTAGAGGAATACCAGTTTTTGTGCATTGCTTTTAAGCTGGCCAAGAGCTCCAGGAAGATCCTCCGGACTCCCAGGAAGCAGGACTGGCCGAGCCTGAGCCCCCTCAACAGAGTGCGGGACCTCAGACGCAAGGAAAGTCCATCTCGACAGCCAAGAACTGCGGTATTGTTATTTGCGGTAGACGCGAGGAGCTGGAACACCGAAGTGCCACTTGTTTGAAGATTGCCGGTTGCGAGCAGTGACTGTCCCGTTGGAGTGCAGGAGTCCCCAGATGTCCTCCCGCTTGTCCCCATGACTGAGACCCAGGAACAACGAGATCTGCAGAGCTGCACAGGAACAGAAGTCATCTGCTACACTTTTTTTTTTCTTCAACCTAAAGGTACTGTAAAGTCTAAGAGAACTTACCTCTTGTTGTGTAGCCACTTGTCCTCATTGGAGACATGCTTGGTTGCATTTGTAGAGTTGCTATCAGCTTCTTTACCTCACAAGCCTAATCAGCTTGTGGCCCTACTTTGATTTCTTCTATTTTACCAAGACTTTTAAAACATTGGGACATACTTTCTACTTACCTGCAATAAGTGCTTCAGTTCACCTTGACTTTTGCTAACTTAAACATTGGCTGGCCTGACTCCCTGAATGACTCTTCTCTTCTTTAAGTGTTTTTGCCTTCCTTAAAGGAAAGGGTTAACTGACTTTGCATTGGGGGGTTATTGAAATTACTTACCTGCTTTAGAATCATTGTATGAATACTTGTTTTATTCTGATCTCTCTTTTCTTTGACATTCTCCTAAGAAAGTCTAAATGCAAACAGTGATATATTTATGTCCCCAGCACCCTAGCAATTGATGTCACCTGAGGGTGTAGGTAGTGTCTGTGAACCATCCCAAATGGGTATCTACTGATTTAGAAAACTAAGAGTGTGTATTTTTGAAGTATATTTGTGTGTTGCTTTATATTTCTCCCTTCTGAAGAAGGCTTACTATAACTGACTGATAAATAAATTAATAATTATTTAATCAGGAAACCTTGTGTGTAAGAGTTTATTTGGGCACTTGTCACTGTGAATCTCTGTGTAGCTCCCCTACAGCTCACATTTGTCCCTCTTGAGAGAAACCTTGCTACTCGACTACACTACCAACCTGTGTAGTACAGACTTATACCAAAGGTTGGGTTCCTATTGCCAGGAGGTCAGGGTTGTTATATTGCACCCAAAGGGTACTGCATTCAATCTTGCCTAACACTCCTTATCTGAAATCTTGTTTTATTGCTTGATTTATAACGATGACACATCAAGGAGCTCCCATTGCCATTTCCATGGTGGCCATCTTAAATCTTTAAGAAAAAACGGTGACGCTTCCCAAATATGTTTGCTAATTTCAGCCATTTAGCACCCCTATGTTATCCCATTGTGCTAATTGCAATTATCTGCTTATGGCTACAAAACATATGGTAAGGAGCATTTCTCAGTTTGAATTTAACTTGCGCTCCTCCGGTTGCCCTATATCATTTGTTAAATATCTCAATTAACGTTCTTGCATCATGAATGTGCAATAGTTACATAGTATATTAAGATTTTCTATGTTAATATAAATATTAAAGTGATTTTTAATATTCTTCAGTAATATGTGATATGATTTATTATTGTGGTAATAGTGGACTAATCTAGAGTCGTTCATACATTTTTTTAGTTTCGGAACATTTCGATGACTGTCATGACTTCATGAGAATTATTTTTGTGCTATACACATTTGTGATGGGTGGATGTTGCTTAATTTAACAAATTGCTAAGGCGGTTTTTGCATGATCCCCCAGTGAGGGCTGCAAAATTACTAGGCTTTAGGTTGGGTGAGTCCACCAAACCCAAAAGGAAGCCAAACCTCTATAAGATCACTTGACAAGTCAGTCGGGCTTAATTCAATGGAGGGGACGTAGGCTGACAAAAAGGTACAATAGGTCTTCACACTTATGCATCACATTGGTGTAGTGAAACAAATGCACCTTTATTAAGTACTTCTATTAGTTAAAGAAGTTCTATAGTAAACAAAACATGCAGTAAAATACCTAGTACATTAAATTGCCATAGAAAACACAACACGCCCCTATACTAAACTGTAGGTCCACTATTTAGCGATAGGCACATTACTTGTAACAACAAGAGGTGGGAAGAGAAGGCAAACAGACTTTAAAACATACAGTTACAATTCTCAATACTGGACCCAGTGTTGTCAAAACCATCAAAGTCACAGTATTTCTAACCCCCAAAGAGACACAGTATTTGAATAATTCAAATGTCCACCTCAGTCAATGCAGGCTCTGGAGGATGGCAAACATTTCAAAAACAGAGCCTGAGGTCATCAAAGACAAAATACGTTTTGGGCTAATAGCCCTAACATTACACTGCAGGAGAAACCTATTTGCAGTATCAGCAGAATTAGCATTGGTGTAATCAGACATACACATTAGCTGAAGTGTAGGACAACTTTAAACATGCATATACAATCACAGGTGCAAGCTAAGATTCCAGTCTTTGACCTAAAACTCCCTGGACCCGAACTTAAGGCAGGACAAATGTGTAGGGGCAGGTAGGTACCCCCAAAGTCACTTTGCAGAGTTTCAGCTGAGTACAATGTTCCTCATAGTAGCAAATGGGACAAGGTCAAGACAATCCACATAAATGGGGAAAAAGGCAAGACCCAGTTCTAACCCACAGGTGCATATATATCATCCGCCAACTTGGGGGGGGGGGACCAGAGGAGACTCCAATGAAGAGTTCCAGAGGCAGGTGCGAGAACCAGGAACCCAAAAAGATTCAGCAAAGCACGAAGAGCCCCAGTGGAAACTAATGAAAAAATGCAGTTGTGACCCAGCTGCGAATAGTCTCAACCACAGACCACTCGGACCTATGGGGGTAAGTATTGTAAATTAACCCACCGCTCCAGGTCCCAGAAATACATACTCATGGTGTTGGTTCCTGAAATGTCAGTTCCGGGAAGGCTAAAAAACCCGGTAAGTACAAAGCTTCCTTTCCAGGGGAGGTTTCCCGGAGGAACCCTTGGCCAATGATGAACCCAATGAGAGAAAAGATGTGCAAAAGGCCTTCCTAGGAGAAGGACATCACAAGCCAGAAGCAAAGTGGCAGGGAAGACTTTGTAAATGTGTGGGAACTAGGCAAAGCAAGTTCTGGCTTGTCAAAGAACAGAGGTTGCCATGGCCAGGACTTCAGTGGGAGTGGGAGCGACCCAAGATGGTCCCGAAGAACAGATGAGGTGGGGTGTTGGGCTGTCATCACCCTTTCAGTCGATGGCAACAACATGCACAAAGACGGGAAAACCATTGTGGTAGAGCGGGACGCTACAATAAAATGGCCGGAAGATGGTCCCAGCATGGAATACCTGGCCCAACACATGCGTGGAGTCAGCCGGAGGTTGGAGAAGGGCCAGTAAGGGCTTCAGCAGCCAAATATCTGAAGAGAGGATCAGCCCAATATAGCCAGATCTCGTTCTTAAAATGCAGCAACCATGTGAAAATGGTGGAAAATCCTCCAGAAAAACAGGTAAGTAAACCTGCTTCTTTCGAAAATCAGAAAAGAACTCCGTTTAGGAACAGTTCCTCCCCTAATTGTAACCACACACAGACGTTGGCCTAAGGCAGCCCACCAATCACACTAGGGACTAAAACAAAGGGTTAGTTGGCTTGCCAGTCTGATTGGCCCTTACACCCACTGGTCAACCCAAACCACTCCAAGAGGATGTTATATGCCGAACCCTGGATCACAAACCGCGTTCACATGTTAGTCCTGCCTCCTGGTTCCCCTAAACAAAAGAAACTCCTAAGCATGTCAGAGTAAAACTTGAAAAAATACATTGGTACCCTAATGGTTACTAAAAGGTACATTGCTCTGCCAGTGCAGTGAACCTAAATACAAAATAGATTTTGCCATCAGACTACCTCATAAAACCAATCACCACAGGGCACACATGTTGTGCTTAAGAAACCCCCATGGTTCTTAGAACCTTTTGGGCGGCCTAAGACCATATACTCCGAAGGAGTCAAAAACGGTTACATGGGGTAGAGGAGGTCCAGTGAAAGTCCCTCTGACCACCAGAAATAGGCCAGTGATCCAAAAAAGGGAAAAAGCTAAAACTTAAGGGGACCCAAAAAAAGGTCCTACAGACTAGTCACCAATTAAATTCTATCTTAGCACAAAATGCTAGAGTTTAAGGCCTTTGCTACATACAAGCCTATAAAGTCTGGCAGCAGGCTGTTGCCACCTGGCGCGGCACACCCATGAAGGGATTATTGCTTTAATATATGAGAGTTGAAGTGGTAATGCCTGAATAGGGGGAGCATGTATGCATACACAAAAACAAAAAGGGCTGGCTTTACCAATGCTGTTTTATATGAGAATGGAGGCCTTAAACAGATTGAGAGCCCTTTGAGAAGAAGCATACAAAATTTACGGATTTCACAACTCACCGATTATATTATAAACTGCGAGTTGTGTCATCAGAAATGAACGATTGCAAAAAACGATGCTATGCGGATTATATATCTATTATGCAGCACTATGCATTACAATGGAATGCGTGCTCAGTAGGAGCCTTTCCTGCTAATTGAGCTGATAAAGTTCTCATCTGCCATTGTTACAGCTTTATAGTGCCGGGGGCTGTTTTGGAGTGCAGTCTTGCACTGCCCAGAGTTTTAGAAGACTGTGGTCCTAGATTGCAGACCAAATGGCATGTTTAACCTACAATGCAGACTGACACGCATTCCAACTATTGCATGCCTGTATTGAACAGGTGCCAAGAAGATATCGCACAATCAATGTCATAACAAGGCAAGCGGCATGGAGGTCGACTTACTGTGATGCTGCAGGAAGCAATGCGCATGGTTGCAGGGTGGTGTGTTTGTATCTGTCGGTTGTTAGTTTGGATGCACATGTGGACGTGTAGTGTACCTGTTGGCGGTCTTCGTGGCACTAAGAGTTAAGCATGTGCTCAAATTGTGGGTGATGGTAGGGAAGCCCTTGTCCAATTGAATAACACTCTGTATCAAGCCTCTGAAATGTAAAGCGCTATGTTGTTTGCACATAAATAGAGTTCTAGGTTTCCAACATACATGATCCCTGACATAATCCTTATATCTGATGTGTCTGATCTAAATAAATCTAAATAAGTCACATTAAATCCTTTTTGAGATTGCAGTTGGTGCCTTTGGTGTGCAGCTGCTGCCCTGGGTAGCATCACACTATTTTAGGACAAGTGTGTGGTTGGTATTTGCTGTGGTTATTTATAGAAATGCTTCATGTATGGTATGCGGTACAAGACAAATGATACAATCAAATATCATATATCATCACAGAAAACCGTGCATTGTCGTGTACAGTTTACAGTAACATCATGCATTGTAGAATGCAGTGAAAATAAGTACAGCTATCATGTTACAGTGTTTGTGGTACCCTACCGTTGATGCCAACGTTACATGGTGCTTACTGTAGTGCACTCACAGCAAAAGGTCTTGGTGATTATTTTGGGGAAATTAGTGGCAAGCTTATATGGAACATATTTGTACATTAGATATGGATGTGTTGAAAGATGAGTCATATTTTATATAAATGTAATGTTTTGGAGATGAGAGAAGCTACTCACCATCCTGGTTTTAACTGCCCTATATAAATATGGCAAGTGCTGCAGAAACCCGGGCAAGATGTTTGATCTAATAAGGATCCTGTTTTTGAAACAATACAGTGTGTTTGCCATATTGGCACCATAGCTGTACATGCAGATTTGGTTCCAATTCAGAGATGAAACATTGATTTTTTTTAAGACACTGTGGACTTTGATGAATATTAAGACAGAAAGCAACTTTCAGGCATAGAACAGTCCTCACCAGTTCATTCAACCTACAGACAAGAAACTAGTAGGTCAAGCTGACATCCTGAGGATGTTGGGGGGGGGGGGGGAGTCCACTGTTGTGTAAGTAACATTGTCAGTTGAGTGTTCCTCACCTAACTGCACCACACACTCTCTAACTCATCATCAGTTCACTCAGCGTACTTCAGAATGAAAAAGGCAGTTGCAAGGTAATGCATTTCTAATCCTAGAGGCATGAAACCTGGAGACAGTACTAAAAAGACGAGAAGGGGCTACCCCAAGGTAACAGTGGTGGCAGGGGTAATAATTAATGAAACATCTACAAATGGTCCAACACTGTGTATTGATTATTTACAATTGATTAAATCTTTCTTAAAGGGGTGCGTGTATCCATACTGGATATCACACTGGGTAACTGCGGCATAGGGAGGCACTGGAATTGTGATGCTGATAAAGGACTATGTGGCTGAACTATATTGAGTGCTGGCCTGAGACTTGTTATTATAAAGAAAAGCTCCTGTGCACAATGTTCATGAAAACTGTATTGACTTACTAAAATTGTCGGTTGGTCGGTTGGTCGTGAATACAAAACAGTGGTTTGAAAGTCACATCATCATTTTTTGAAACAAATGTCAACTCAAGAAAGTGAATGAAATGTTCATAAATTTCAACAGAGAAAAGAAAATGGATCCAAACAAACTAGAAACAGAAATGAATCCAAGCCCTAATGGCTGTAGACATATGAAAAGACAAAAGCACCTTCATCAATCAGAACAAAAAACAATTGGCCAAAAAGTTCAGAAAAAACTGGGTGATGCAGTAATATTGAAAGTTGGAAGGACACAAATACATCATCTTTTCAGTGCAATTTGTGTATGAATTTGTCGTTGCAGCTTCCATGTGCCATTACTTTAACTGCAATCAGTCTTAAATAGACTGCATGAATTTTTCACAGGAATGTGTTGCATTTCAATTCTACTTAGAACAATTCTTCGCGTGCAAACAAGTATCCTCTGAGAGTCTAAATCTTCTCTCTGGGGGTGTCATGAGTCCAATCTTTAATCAGTCACACAAAGAATCCAAGTAGTCCCTGTGAGTAAAAATCTTGATTGGGTCTGCCTGTGCCCACTCTTGGGTCTGCCTACGTGGGTGAACTTATTTCAGTCTTGCATAAGGACCCCTGGTAATGCCAATTGGGTCCTTCTGATGCAAAACATTTCGGCTTATGACATTTTGACTTGTGAAACGCCCTCCTCGGGGCACTAAGGAAAACCCTAGGGGGAAACAATGGAATTAGTGGCTCCCTGGATCGTATACCTATAAGAGTCCCTGCTGCCCATTCTTGGATCTCCCTGGGAGAACTCATCCTGTTCAGGACAAGTCAGGAGTTCCTAACATGACATCTCCAGACTTAGTGCACCGCACAACATGCGTCCGGTCACTCCTCCAACTGATGGTTCTAAGGAGCAGAGGAGAGAAAAGAAAAGTCCATTGAGGTATGTATTCTATGGATCTGTCCTCAACTTAGCTTAATTCAAAGACACATCAGACATGTCTTCCTGATAGATTAGCATGAAATGTTGTCTTGGTTAATGACCAAGCTCATGGTTTTAAGGAATGGAAAAGTATACCTTAAGTTAAGTGTTGCTATGCTCGTGGTGGAAGCACCGAAATTGTGCCTTGACCCTGCCCAAATATCAGAATTAGCTTTTGTGTTTCTGGCAGTAATAAGTCTGCCACTTGTTGATGGAATTTTTGTCTGCAGTAATTCCGCCAAGGCTAATTCTGCCAGCGGAATTAGGGCTGATTTTCGGTGACCCCTAATTCGGCAGAGTGGTAAAAGTGGCAGTAATGGATTTACTGCCACTTTTATCACTTACCGCCGACTCATGAGTGCCATTGTAGATCAAGGGCAAACTGGTCTTCTCATGCTACTTGAGATGCCAGTCTCGTTCGATTCCATCGACCATGCCATCCTTATTCAGTGTGTAAATGACAAAGCAATAGTGTCTTAAAACACCTCTGATTGGATTCTTTTTTGTAGGATAAAAACCTTAACACAAGTCTCTTCTCCAGATACAGTTAATTTTGGAGTACCAAAAGGCTCCTGTATACCCCCAGTCCTAGTTAAGATTTACATGGAGCCCCTCACTCTGGCACGGTTTTTTCAGGACTACGCTTTTGTCAGGGAAATCGTCTTCCATCTTGATAGCAGCCATGGTGCCACTGTATCCTACATTCAGACCTTCTTTAATTTTATGGAACAGTTGATATCTAAAAACTGTCTGGGCCTTAATCCATAGAAAACAGAGCGGTTGCTTGTCACTTCCCTACCACATCATCTTTAAATCCTTGAATGTCTACTCGGCTTCGCAGATCACTGGTCATACTATAGACTTTCAACCCCATGTCAAAATGTAAGGTATGACATAGGACTCTACCTCTATGTCCCCACAGATTGACGAAATGCTAAAGAATTCCTACTTTTACCTTAGGCTGGTTCATCAGGTCAGGCCCCAGCTATCAGAAATATATTGTGCAACAATTGCCAGGGCCATTATTGGCACTAAAATGGATTATTGCAATACTATAAACAGGTGTTCCATTTTATAGTATTTGGCAGCTGCAGGTTTTGCAGAATACACATTCATGATTATAACCACTACTCATAGGCATTTCCACATATCGCCTGTGCTAAGAAAGCTACACTGGATACCCTTAAAAAGTGAATTACTTTACAACTCCTAATATACATAATGCCTTGCTTGGTTCAGCACCCCTGTATAGTAAAGAATGCTTTAAGACGCTCATCTCTCCATGTCCACAGAGAGCAGCCATGCGCTTGACAATAGCCATCTGTCCTTTGAAAGGCGCTGGGGCTTTTGGCTGTTCTGTGCTATTGTGGCATCTAATCTGTGTAATGCACTCCCTGCTAATTTACTGAATATTAGTAATCTCCTTGTGTTCAGAAAAAAATTGAAAACCCCTTTGTTCAAATTAATCGTGTTTCTCTTAATTCTTGTTTTAATTCTTCTGTTTCTACCCAGCTTTCTGTGTTTCCTGCTTCTTTGGACTTAGGTGGCCTATGAAAGAGCACTTCAATACCATTAGGTGGTAGTGCCCAGGTGGTAGTGCCCAGGTGGTAGTTTTACTATTTTATTTAGTGTGAAAACATTAAATACAAATTGGCAAAGAAGTCCTCATACCTTGATGGGTTCACCTCTGGGTTACACTGTACATTAGCATCCACAATTACATGGATGAGGAGGATCCACACGGGCTTGTGCATGTATTGTGCCTCAGATAAACACCTGGTTAGAGAATGTCCTCTATCCCCTCCACAGCGTTTTGGAAACGCCAGCTCCCGATTCTAGATGGAGCAAGGTTTCGGGAGAGAGATGTTTGCTCCACATCAATTCCATCCTTGAACTCTCCTGCACAGAACAACTTAGTGGTTCTACAAGCCTTCTTATCATTATCGAAGAAGGAGACCTACCCAATCCTGGCCTTGGTGTATTGTGGGGCTAGGGGAATATTCATTGATCAAGATTGGGTCTTTAAGCACCATATCCCATATGAAGCACGGAGTATTATGCAACCTGTGGAGGGGATTGATGGAAGACCTCTCACTTCAGGACCCCTATCCTTACAGACCAAGGAAATCCAACTTTCAATAAACCATCACCAGGAATTGATCAAATTTGACATCAAGTCAGCCCATTACCCCATGGTACTGGGCATGCCCTGGTTGCAGAAGCACAATCCTTACATCAATTGGGCAGCAGGACCTTTGTTTCTTGGTTCAGAGTTTTGCCTGACACACTGTCTATCCCCGGACCCCTCCTTGATACCTTCTGAAAACACTCCAACAGATCCACAAGGCCCTCTCATGGTTTCAAATGTCGTACAGGTTCCTAAAGCCTACCAGGACTACGCTGATGTGTTTTCAACTGCTATAGTCCAGGCCTTACCCCTCACAGGCCTGAAGACTGCGCAATAGATACAGAACCTTCGGCAGTAATTCCCTTTGGGAGGATGTTCATTCTCTCTGAACCGGAAAAGAAGGCCCTTAGAGAATACTTGGACACCAATCTGGAAAATGGCACCATAAAACCATCTAAATCTCCAGCTGGAGCCTCATTGTTTTTTGTCCCCAAAAAAGACACCCAAGAGCTTAGACCTTGTCTTGATTATCGTGGATTGAATCAATGCACCTACAAGGACCGCTACCCTTTGCCCCTTAATCTTGGATATCCTGGAAGCGGTGAGAGGAGCTGTAATCTTCACTAAATTAGATCTCAGGGGTGCTTACAATCTAATCCGTATCAGGGAAGGAAACGAATGGAAGACAGCCTTTAGAACACCCTTTGGTCACTTTGAGTACTTGGCCATGCCCTTCGGACTTGCAAATGCCCCCGCAGTTTTCCAACGCTTCATGGATAGGGTGTTTTCTGACATGTTGTTCCTCTTCGTCATCGTTTACCTAGACGATATCTTGATTTACTCCAAGGATTCTCAAAAGCACGAAGAGCATGTGAAGGCAGTTCTGCAACGGCTACGTGAACATAAACTCCTGGCTAAACCCGAGAAATGCCTTTTTCATGCCACTTCTGTTCATTATCTAGGATTCGTCCGTAGTCCAGAAGGGATAGGAATGGACCATTCAAAGGTAAAAGCCATACTTTCTTGGCCTGCCCCCACTTCAGTGAAACAAATTCAATCCTTCCTGGGGCTTGCCAATTTCTATCAGAAATTCATACCATCCTTTTCTGAGATAGTTCAACCGATCATTCTTATTGAAGAAAGATACTCCCTTCCTCTGGACCTCAGCCCAAGACCAAGCATTTCAACGATTGAAGATGGAATTTACTCAAGCTCCTATCCTTGCTCAACCCGATATTAATTGACCATTCCTAGTGGAGACGGACGCCTCTAACTACGCCATAGGAGCAGTCTTAAAGGAGGAATTCGAGGATAAACTAGACCTCCCCTTGCTTACCTCTCATGAACCCTGACTTCCAGTGAGACCCATTACTCCGTCTTGGAAAAGGAACTGTTGGCGATCCGCCAAGCCTTCACTGAATGGCGGCATCTACTTCTGGGAGCTAAACATCCTGTCTAGGTCCGTACGGACCATCGAAATCTTCAAGTGCTGCAATCTATGGAATGTAGAAATAGCCGTCAAGCCCATTGGGCCTTCTTCTTCGCCCAGTACCAGTTCCAAATCCATCATGTTCCCGGATCACAGAATATAATCGCAGACGCCCTATCACGACGTCCTGACTATGAAACTCTTGAAGATCGGGCATACCCAAGGATGTTTCCCCACACAATTTTTGTAGCCCAAGCAGTCAGTCTCCTGGAAGAGATACGAGTGCAAACCCAGTCTTCTGAAATCTGGAAAGAATTCACAGGAAAGAATCGATGAAGACTTCATTCTGGAGATGGATATTTATTCACGTCCAAGGCCTTGGTCATTCCCACACAGAGACTGCAACTAAGGATTATTAACCTCTGCCATGACACTCTTCATTCCGGACATCGTGGTGTCACCAACACCCTTCATCTCATACAAAGACAATTTTGGTGGCCCAATATGAAAACTGACATTCAACGGTACATTCAAGCCCTTGCAGTCTGCAATCAAAACAAACATGATAATAAGAAACCGGCAGGCCTCCTACTGCAACCTGCACTACCCTCTAAACCATGGGAGTGCATCGCCACAGACTTTATTGTGGAATTACCACCATCTAGGGGCTATACGACGATCATGGTTACCATTGATTTGTTTACTCACCTGGCCCATTTTGCACCATTGCACAAATTGCCATCCTCCTCAGAACTCGCTGGCATTTTTCTGGAACATATATTTCGAGGGGATTGGGTCCTCCGACGTATTCCATATCTATGACAGGTAATCACCACAGCTGTGCTGCTTCGGAAACTTTTTTCGTCTGCGTCGATGCGCCGTCGTCGAGGACCTCCTCCGACATCCGACGTCATCCGATGTGATAAGTAGGACGCCCGTAGCCTCAGTTCTGTTTTTTCCGCGAACGTGTTGCTTCGTGAATCTCGGTTAACGCCTCGACTCTTTGGAGTTCTGTTCATGGACTCCCTTGCAAGATCATATCAGATAGAGGACCTCAATACATCTCTCAATTTTGGAAACATCTCTGTCGAATTCTAGGAATCCAACGTGCTCTCTCATCAGGTTATCACCCACAAACTAACCGAGCTACGGAATGTGTTAACCAGACCCTGGAACAATACCTTTGTTGTTTCGCCACCAAGGTGCAAGACGATTGGTCGCTCCTTATACCTGTGGCTGAATTTGCTTACAACAACTCTGATCATTCAGCACTCAAGACCAGCCCTTTTTATTGCAGCCAAGGTTTCCACCGTTCAGTTTTACCTTCCATTCTACCACAACCCACACCTGTACCAACAGTCGATTCCTGGATTGAAACTCTAATCAATGTTCACAAGGATGCTAAAGAACATCTACAAAAGGCCCGGACACATGCTAAACATTTTGGGGATATCAAAAGAAGACCAGGTCCTTCTTATGCCATCGGTGATCAGGTTTGGCTGTCCTCGAAACTACTACCTCGGCTTTTACGACCAAACAAACTAGCCCCTCGTTACTATGGTCCTTTTTCCATAAAGGAGATCATAAACCCAGTCTCTTTCCGGCTAAAATTACCAGATTCCTGGAAGATTCATCCAGTTTTCCACACTTCCTTACTGAAACCTTACGTCCAATCTTCCCGGAAATCCTGGTATCAAGAATATGTGACTCCAGGTATAAACAGGGTCAACTTCAATATTTGGTCGAGTGGAAAGGATACCCTCCAAGTGAAAGAACCTGGGAACCACTTTCTAATCTGAATACCCATCGACTACTCAGAAGATATCATCTCATACACCCGGGTAAACCTGGTGGAACAGGTTTTCGGAGGAGACATGCTGTAATGACTCACAGTATGCGCCCCTTCTGGACTTCCTGGTCCTTATCGCAACGGGGCTTGCATTCATTGATACTTCCAACATGGCTGTTTAACGTGACACACCTCACACCAGCTTTCACGGTGGACGTAGAACGCTCTACAAATAGACCACGCCCTGCGCGTCTCAACGCTATCGCTGGTAGTGACTAGACGTGTGCTGCGTAGCTTGTTGAACTGTTCCTCTGTCCTAGGTTCCCGGATCCTTATTCCCCATTCCTTCCTCCTTCTCCTCTCCACCCTGTTCCTGGATTCGGGACGTCCTTAACATCCGAGTATCCTAGAACGCTGAACGCACGCTGGAGTCAGAAGACTCGTGCAGGCTTGTACAAAACCCGATCTGTGCGCAAGAAGATTTCCCCCACGGAGTCCTGCAAGAAGCGGTCCCAGGTGAGACGGGGGGAATTCCATGACACATCTTCTCTTCTGGGGTCAAAGTCACTCTTCCTCTTACTACTTCTCAGCCCTCCCTTCTCTTAGGTCATGGGTCTCCTTCTTTTAGTTTCAAGGGGATCTCTTCCCCCTCACTAGAGACCACCCCTCTTCTGGAACTACCCTCTTCCTCACGGGAAGACCCCCTCTTCTGTGGTTCGATGGGCTCTTCTCCCCCTCACTGGAACATACCCAGCTTCTGGGATTCAGGGGGTTCTTTTCTCCCTCGCTGAACCAAACTCCTCTTCTAGGGCTTGGGGGGCTCCTCTCATCCCCCAGCATTGGAGCAGACCCCTCTTCTGAGGTTCAGGGGGGTTCTTCTATCCCTCACTGGAGCACACCCCTCATCTGGGGCTCAGGGGCTCCTCTTCCCCTCACTGGAGCAGGCCATCTTCTGGGGTTACAGGGGCTCTTCTCTTCACTGGAGCACAGTCTCGTCTGGGCTGAAGGGGTTTCCCTGCTTCCTCAGGAAACTCCTCTCCTCAGCTACCACCACAAATCACACACACACTGTAAGTTTCTCAGCCTCAGTTTTAAAGCCAACATTGTTCTCCCGTTGGCTGAGGCAAACATTTAATTTGAGTGATGAATTGGCTTCCTATTCCAATCTAGGGGAAGGAAGTCTTTCAAAGGATTGCAGCCATCTTGGATTTGTTTCAGTTGAGGAGCTGGTGTTTCTCTGCTGCTTTGCTCCTCTCTTGCCTCCTGTCTGTCCCTCTGCACGGAGGTTCATTTTATGAGTTTCTGATGGTTAAAAGGACATCACAGGGGACAGGAAACCCTCTAGTAAGTTCTCATCTGTGCAAAATCGTTTTCCCTTTGTTAAAGGGGAAGGAAGTACTTGTTTTCTAAAATGCTGCAAGTGCTGGGAAGGGGGAAAGCATACATGCTGATGCTGGGAGGGTTGTGGGGAGTGTCATAAGTTAGATTTTCCCATTTGCAGATCTGCACCTGTTGATTTAGGGGTCTCTCTGGATGTGCTAGTGTTTTGCCATAGCATTTGTTGCTCTGAAAGACACTGCAGAATATTGGATTTCTGAGCCAGATGCACCTTGGGAGATGCAATCCTGAATACCCTGTTTCTTTGGGACCTGGTAGTTTGTAACTAGTTGCACTCTGAGTGGTTAGGAATAGTCCAGGGCTGATCCTGTTAGGCCTACTCTCAGGCAGACAGGGGACTGGATACAATGTTGGCACTGTGCCTTTGTCACAAATGTCAGAGTCGGGTATGTGGCTAAGTGGGTTCCATGTGATAATATCGCCGCAAAAATATCGCCGTACAAAAATGTTGCCATATATTTGTGGCGATATTACCCCATGCAACCTGCGGGGGACACCCCCGCAACCCCCATATGTTTTAAAAGGGAAGGGGGGAAACCCCCGCAACCCCCTCATCCTCCCATCCATTTACCCCATAAATTATCCCCACCAAAAATATCGCCTATGGCCGTTCCTGACGACCATATGTACGGCGATATTTTTGGTGGCCATAATATCACCTGATACCGCTCAGTGGACTAATGCATCCACTACAGGGGCCTGCGTTTGACCTGATGGTCACAGGTTCGAATCCTGGCAGGTCCACTCAGCCCCTCATCCTTCTGCAGTTGGTAAAATCGGGACAATTAAGTTGGGTAACAATAAAACATTTATTATCTGTCAATAGCGCCAAGATACCCCTTTGGTGGTGAACGTGTGCCCTATAAATACACCTGTTGTGTGATGTTGAGAGTGTGACTTTGTCACTAATGGAAGTTGTCACAATTAACTCAAAACCTTCCATTCATCTCTTTTGTGAATTTAGTTTATTTCTACAAATGCAAAATGGTATGCCTTGACTTGGGTCCCTGGCTTGCTGAATTCTAAGCAACCAAACTTTATCTCATGCCTGAGGGCCAATAGGGTGAACCATGTCTGGTGGTGTATGTGATGCCCGGTTGAGGGCCACCACGGCTTTGCATATTGCTAGTCTTGTCTCTGTAATGGGGCGTTCTGGAAAAATAACAGTGCTTTGGAGGGTTGCTCAGAGAAATGGCAGTCGTCACAAATAATTCAAAAACTTCCGTCCATCACATTTTGGTTACATAAGTGAAGTTATGCAAATACAGTTGCACCGACTGGAACCAGGAATGAACAGGAGTCTTAACAGCGCACTTACTCTATTAAGTCAATTACTTTGCAATGAAAATAATATTGAATTGATTACACGAAAGAAGTTGCTGTTCGCTGGAGGACTCTGGGCGGCTATCCTGCACTACATTGAAAAAATTGTCTCAGCCCCCTTTGGCACGCTATTTCAACAGGCCCCCGCACGCTCCAGAAGTAGCTTGAAGTAGCTGTTCGCTGGAAGACTCTGGGCGGCTATCCTGCACTAAATTGGTAACATTTTAACCTGGCGTCCTACTCGACCTAAATGGACTTTTCTTGGACTCCTATGGATACTTACATTGCCATATATAATTATATGTGCTACATATGAATTGTAGTAGCTAAATCTACCTTTTATACACTTTTTAGGAAAAATTGGCTCTGCCCCCTTTGGCACGCTATTTCAACGGGACCCCGGGTGCTCCAGCACGTGCGCTTCAGAAGTAGCTTGAAGTAGCTGTTCGCTGTTCTCAGCGAAACAGCGGTGAAGCGTTCTTTTAAAACGTTTAAAACGTCTTTTAAAACGTTATAAATGCTACTTGCCGTCATAAATTGTGACCATCTAGTGGCTCCTTGAACCTAATGGACATGCTGGAACCTAAATTTGTGGATAGATTGTTACAACAGCTCTTGGTTTTATGCCTAATCACGCTAAAAACAGTGAGTATCTTTTCCACGAAACGAGCACAATAAATGTGTTAGAGATGCTCTGACGCTCTATTAGTGTGTTGTAGTATACTATTCTGTTGTCCTTTCAGTCAACGCTGACACTTTTGTCATTTCTGTTACATTTGTGTATTGTGATTTGTGAAATTGAGTTTTGGCTTGCCTACTCGCCCATCTGTACGTAGTTGCTAATCTCGCACTCATATAACAGAATTGATTTCCTTTGAACATTTGATCTATACACTTCACCCCTCAATTACGTCATGGCCGATCATGCACGTGAAATTGAAATGCATAGAACTGTGAGAAAGAGACATGTATGCATTCCAAAGGTAATATCACATGTCCCTGCTCAAGGAAATCACATAACGGCATATTTTTCCAAAAATGCCCTTTCCCTGAACCAGGAATCTCTACCTAAAGATACTTTACCACCTGTGGTAAATGAGCAGCGCCTTGAATCAACTGATGATCTTGTCACCGAACTCTCCAGTGAGTTGGGCTGTGTCAGCTCTAAACTATTGAATGACATATTAGGTGGCTCAATAGTCCCTAACCATGTCTCTGAAGTGATAGAAGATGCTGCCTTCAGTTGTGTAACAAATTTGCCTATTGATCCTGTAAAGATCTCTTCCAATGCCGCTCAAGACTCAGTTTGCGGTACCCCCTTCAATGTCTCACGTCCCGTCTATTCCATGTACTATTGACCTATCGAATTCCAAACTTGAAGAAATGGAGTTGGAATACCTAGGCCAAGATCTTGATTTGTCTATTGGTGAGCCTATGGCTACTCCCTTATATTTCACTCCCCCACCAAAACCTATAAGTTTGCCGGTTTAAAAAGAGCACTTTCCAGCTGACACCATTGTACCTAGATTAAATAACCTATATCCTGTTGATCCAACATTGAACACTTTACCATTATTCAAGTTTAAATCCACCAGCAAGTCTTCTAACCCTGTGTATGCACTTACTAAAAGTGCGGTCACTGACTGCGGCCCTAAGTTGGATGATGGTGAGAACGATACGAGCATGACTTCAGATGAGAAATTAGAGTCCTTAGAACTCCTCCTCTCTAGCTTACTAGCAAAATGTACTCTGTTGGAATCTAAAATTGATATCCAATCTCTGCTAATTCATTCAAGCTTTAGAAGGAAATGTGGCTCTCAAAGTACGGTACAACCTATTTCTACACCGCATATTCCTCCCCCCACTACGACCCAGAATAAGACCCGAGTGGCCTTACTAAGTGACTCTCTGCCAAAGGGCAAACACCAGAAAACAAACGGTACCTTTCAGGCTTTTATGTATCGGAATCAAATCGCAAAAAGAATACATAAAACCAATGGGACTCAAGGGTGTCCACCTCCCAAATTGACTCCGGTGAACACTCCCAGTACGACCATTCATGTGGACCCTATTGTTACCATAGTTAACCCCTCTCAGCTCAAGATACTATCACCTAAGCCTACTAAGGGCCCTCTAGTAGTCGCTGCAATTTCGAAAGTCAAGAAAATACGTTCCAAAAAATTGGCATTACCAACAGCCGCCGGCCTTTCTGAAGAAAGGCAATTGACATTACCTAAAGAATGGATTAAAAATCATACTGAAATGAGACACCCAATGTACTTTTCCAAACTCAGGCCCATGTATTGCAGCAAACCAGTCTTACATGGCAGCCCTACAACTGACCCAAATTGCCGATATCCAATCACGAGATCCTCTAAACATAGCAGCAATACTAAAGTTATTTCATGAGTTAGTCTCCTTACGAGTAATAACATCCAATGACATCTATTTAGTGGATCAAATCGAGCTGAATAATCACTACACATCGAATGTGTGTTTTAAAAATGATGCCACGCTCACCTATGTCCTTGGCTTTGAAGAGAACCTACTCAAACTTGGATACATTGCCCAATACGTCGAGATCCCGACCAACAAATGACCTATTGATGTATCTCGTAATAGAGCACCTGAAATGGCCAAGAACTATGGCTCCTCCTCCGGTAATGCACCAATTGTTCCATCATCTGGAGGCACAATCGTGACTCATAAGTCTGTATCTGCGCACATATCTGTCAAAGGCCATTTACCATCTGAAGATATCCCTGAAGGATATTGGCAATGGTTGCCTCTCTCCTTCAAAGAACATTTTTCTGGCACACGGCAATGACCCATACATCCTCAATATCTCTACTCGTGAAATACCCGGGGACATTCTCACATGTTCGATGTTGATGGTCTATTAAGCAACATTGATATTTTTCATATAGTTGCACTCCAAGAAACCTGGATCACTGCTGAGATTCAACTAGACAACCGCTCAACAGTACATGAAGTGGCAACCAAAGGCCTGGTAGGTCGTCTAAAGGGTGGGCTTCTAATATCTGTACAGAGCCCATGGAAAATAGAGAAACTACCATAATCGTCTCATAATATATTAATAGCCAAGATTACGAATGCAGTCATTAGCATTATTATAATCAATGTATATGATCCGCCTAAATGTCGTTAATCTCAAAAAAACATAAAGGGGCTTTATGTGGACCTAAAACAATACTCCCATCACTTTCCAATCTGGCTCCTTGGCGATTTCAATGCCAAAATAGGTGAGACTGCTTCAGTTGTTCAAATAACTGATGATCTCACTCAAGGAAAAAAGTGGCGTAGACTCTTAAAATCCCATAATATGTTTCGCCTGAATGGCTCTACTATGAGTGATCCTCACATGGCTCCCACGCGAATTGAAGGCTTATCTGCTGTCGTCATCGACTATATCTTTTCGAATCACCTTGGTATGCAATTCATTAGGGATACGGGAGTTGTGTGCCGTGATGAGTGATCACTTGCCTTTGTCTTCTTATCGAGATAATGCAGGAAAATCTCATTTTGCCATCTTATGACAAAAATGGTCAGATACTGTTAAATGAAGGACAGAATCGTATTGTTGAAAAACGACACAGCATAGAACAAGCAAATTCAATGGCCCCGGAATTGTTACCCGCCTTCATTCAATCGAAACTTTGACAGGCCGAACTCTTGTGACCAACTAATTAAGAATTTTACATCTATCATGGCCAACATTCAAAGCTCTACTGTTGAGCAACGCTCATACACATCTGTTCAGGAGAGAGTTAATATTCTGCGTCCAGTCCGTAAAAATAACAACAAAATTGTCCAACTTGGAAAAAAGGACGTTACGCATTAACATAAAAAATTTAGTACACTCCAATAATGGGGCGACCCCGGTGCTCTCAATCATAGCACACATTTGTGATTTAAAAAAATCCCATAAAAGATGGATAAAATCTCATAAAGATCTCGAGCTAAAAATCTGGCAAAAGATAGCCAGACTATCCCTGCAAGGTGATGGCAATGCAATATGGCACTTGATAGCAAAAAATAAAAAGAGATCTCACAATAAATTGCTTCAACGAAGTCATGAGCAGATCACATAGCTTCTACACTTGGCAGTGGCAAATCTATTGCACTAGCCTTGCCGATCCCAGATACACCGTGGGAATGAAAAGCCTCAATCCTTGATATCATAGCCATCATCGAAAACTTGAAATCATCTCGTGCTGCTGGCCCTGATGGCATATCAAATTTGGTCATAAAAAGTGATCCACCACTGTGGGGCGCTGCCCTGCATATACTATTTTGTCACATTAGCTTATATGGAACTTTACCACCGTCCTGGAAAGCCAGTAACATCCTGACCATTCATAAGAAGGGGGCCTTGGATGTTCCATCTAATTTTCGTATGCTGGCTATGTTAGATTCTACATCAAAAATCTTAACTAAAGTGTTACTTTATGAATTGAACTCATGGATTGATACCAATAAGATTTCCCCCCCCCAATCAGATTGGCTTCAGACCTAAATGTAGCACATTACACAATCTTCTCATCTTAAGCTCATCGATTGAACATACGTGGGTGCGGTGGAACTTAGATGTTTACTGTGCTTTTATCGATTTTTCCGCCGCTTTCGACACTGTATGCAGGAACCAGTTATGGCGCAAACTAGCTGAATGGGGATCCCTCCTGGTTTGCTCCGAATGCTTATGCATGCAGACACATCAGTTAGTGTCCGTCTCAATGCATTGGGTACACTATCTAAATGGATGTCTACCAAACGTGGTGTCAAGCAGGGATGCATGATAGCCGCCACACTCTTCAATTTCTATCTGGCTGACATGATTGCTTCCTTTAACATCCATGCTGCCAACCCTATTAAGATTGGGAGTGTGGCCTTGGGTTGGCTCGCTTACACCGACGATCTATTACTTCTTGACTACACGCCAGCTGGATTACAATTGATGCTGAATGCACTAGCCACATATGCGTCTAAAAATGGCCTCACGATAAACAATTCCAAAAGTAAAATCATGGTTTTCACACAGAACCTGAGGCCGAGGCGTCTACAATGGTCCTTATCCAATGCACCTTTAGAGCAAGTCTCAGCCCACAAATACTTGGGTGTAATCGTTGATGAGAAGCTTAAATGGGACCTCCATTGGTCAGAAGTAAAATTGAAATGTGAGACCTCGGTGAATGCCTTAAGTGTATTTATTGGTCGCAACAATGGTTATAGTGCATCTGCCTTACTATCTATATACAATTCAAAGATCATATCAATGCTGTCTTATGCAATAGCCATCTAGGGCAATACATTTAAGTTCTTATTAGATTTGAAGCTAAATTATTAAGGCGATTACTTAGACTACCAAAATGCATAAGCATAGAACATCTATACCTCGAGTTCAATATAAAGGGCATCTGGAATGTATACATAACCCAATGTGTAATGTTCTACCAAAGTTTTATTACTGTGTCAACTGATACGATTATTGTTCCATATACACATGCTTTCTTGAATCTGGAGGATACTTCTCCAATAGGTATATTTGGCATTTTGAAGCGTATTCGCAGTAAGTGGTTGTACGAAAGCAGTATCCCATATGTGTCTGGTGACATTAAATATTGGCTTAAGAAGAAAATAAATGAGTTTGCCTTCCTACAGAATATGCTCCACCTTGAAAGCCTAACGTCTGCCACTGAATACTGTCAGCAGAGATGGCATCGTAAATCTAAGCTGAAATACATTTCGGCGTATCCTAGTCCAAATGTTTTTCGTACGTACCTTCTTTTTAAATTTAACGTATCAGTTGCGCTATCATCAAAAAGTTGGATGAACAATATAGCATATGATCATAAATATTGTCGACTATGTGTTAACTTCATTGAAGAAACACTATTCCACCTATTCGTTGAATGTGAAAGTCTTAATTGCCTACGCATGAAATATCTTAAGTCATACAATAATGCTGTTAAGGTGACAGACATCCCTGTATTATGGCAAGTATTTTTATAAGGTGATGATATTAATCTAATATACTTTGTCAGATTCTAAATGCATCTTGTACATATTTTTAAATGCTTTTTATGATGGGTATTGCGTTAAGTGTGCCAATCTTTTAAAAGTTTACATATGTATATTATATTTTAACCTGTTTTCATCAATATCGATAGAATTTTAAACTGTGTTATATGAAATGTTATACAAAGCTTGTGCTAGAAGTATACCAATAAATAAAATCTTAAATATCTAAATTACACGAAAAGACACCCCAGGAAGATGAGTGAGATAGTGTGGGATAACTAGAAACAAATGATTTGTATGGCTATGAAAGATGGTGGATGAGGGAGAATGAGTGGGTATTTATTTAAACACCAGCTAAGAAGAACAGTTCTTATTTTTGCAACATATGATCAGACCGTGGAGACAAATATGCGAGACTGGTAACAGTGTTTTGTTGAAGTTATTGCACTTCTTAACTTTGTATGGTATTTTGTTTTCATTTAGCCTGTCATAATTCGTGTTCAACATGCCTTGGATCCTCTGCGAGTGATTGCCTGACCTGTAAAGATCAGTCGTATGTGATGAAAGCAGGATTCTGTGTGGCTGCTTGTGGTCAAGGTTTCTTTGTTCAAAATGGAATCTGCTCAGGTAATTATACATACTTTTCTTTTTGCTATTTGGTCTTTTAAGCCTTTAACTAGTGTTACGAATCCCTGGATGCTCTCACTTCTCCCCAAGGGGGAGCTACTTCCTGTGAGGCCAGGCTGGTGAGGCCGTTACACAACAGTCCCCCTGGGGGTGGTGCACAGCGGGAGTATGTCATGGGGAGAGACTACCCTTCTGGGAACAGTGATGACCAACTAAGGTATGGCCCGTACACCACATTACAAGCACACATCCTCACTCTCCTTTCTCCTCTTCTGAGGGATCAGTACCTGGGCGAAACATGTACTGTTGTAAGACCCAAGACCTTGTCTACCTGGGAAGTACTGGGACGAAAAAGACCATACCATACCAGACCTAAGTAGATCTAGTACTGAGACGCGTTGGTCCTGTTGAACGATGATCACACCCAGGAAACAGAAGACAGACTTCACCCTTTCACCAAGAGTATGTTTGCGACATAGCATAAAGGTTGACAAAGGACTAGACCTTTTGTTGGATCCAGCCGCAGAAGGCATCAGGTGCAAGGGATCCCCAGCGCTGGAGATTCGAATCCTGTCCACTCGTCCATTCAACATCTCAAACTACTGGAAAATAATACATAACAAACATTATGTTGTATAGGGCGAACAATGTGTAAAAAATCATATGTTAAAAATGAACCTATATCTGTTTGATGAATTGTATTATCGGTGCCTTGAAAAAGCCCAAGGAAGGGTGAAACACACGCACGTGCCTCCTAGTGGAGTTTTGGATGCACAACTTTTACAACAGGTTTAATGGGAAAATATTGAAACAAAAAAATCTTATTGCATTTATATGAAGATTGGAATAAATTAACAACTGACAATAACTACCAGATGTAGAAACTATTCATTTGAAAGATTACATCGGAAGAAGCAGAAGACCAAGCGCACAGGCAGACATAGAATCCCAAACTTGCATTTACTGACCATATGATTGTTCAGTGGATACCAGTCTCTATGCACCCATGCAGCTAGGGGCTCACAAAAAAACTAGATTAGGGGTTTTTCCAACCCACATACATTTTAATAAACAATCTTGAACTGTGTTCACTTATGTCTGCATTGCTCCTGCTGAACTGCCAAAGTAAAGTCTGGGTATATGGATCAGTTGGGAGTCCAGGCGCAGCTCCTTTTTCTCTCTGGCACAGCAAAGTATTAAATCCCAGTAACGATAGTTCATGATACATGGAATTATGGGACTTGGGTAGTCACCCGGCATAGGTTTCGCCATGAGAGCCCTATGGGCACGCTCCATTGTGAAGTGTGGTGAAATTGGTTGATTAGCTAAAGGTCGCGGAGCAAATCCTCAACTGCCATCTCCATGTTCCCGCGAAGTGCCTCCTCTGAGACCCCTATTATCTGAACATCATTTCTGCAAGACCTGGACTTTAGGTCATCGCATTTCACCTTGCAACACCTTCATATCCTTTGATATGGTAGCAACAGTGGATTGCAAAACTGCAACCTCATCCTCAGTCATGCTGATCCAGCCACTGGCACCGTGATTTGCGTTGTTTCCCACACAACATGTTGATCAGAGTTTGGCACATGGATGGCAAAAAAAGTCATTTACAAGATTTGAATGCGGCAGTGCATTCAGAACATGTTTATAAATACAGCCCTGCTACCACAACATGTTTATTATTTACAGTGGTCACTATGTGTATGCCCTTGGCATCCATAACACAAACAAGTTTATTATTTACAGTTGGTTACTAATACCTCTAAAGATGCACTTTATTGTAACTGATTATAATTACCTAATAAGTTAAAAAACATAATACATATCTGCAAACCTTAATATTGTACAGAATATGAATATAAAACACATCCCATACTATCATCAGGAGGATGTCTTTTAGTTCACAGGATGCACAGCAATCCTACACGTATTCCCTGTACGACCATCTTTCAAAACAACTGCATCATCTAGAACTCTATCTACTTTGATTGAGCCGCTAAATTTGCTTTCACCTTTAAGTACTCCTATATGCCGTCACACCCATCCCCTTGATCTATTCTTGATAGACTAGTATTACATTTTGTGTTGTATAACTCTTTTGCTGCTTTTTGGATTCTTACTCTCTCAACTCTTTTTCTTTCCACTCAATGAACTTCATTCTTCCCAACCAAGGTGGGCATACACAAGTAGCAACTTTCCTTCTCAATATTTCAAAAGGAATCAATCCTGTCGTGGCATGAGGTGTCAATCTGTACGTTAATGCAAATCTTTCTATGTTATCGTCCCAATTTCTCCCCGTAATTCTTTTGCTTAAAGTTCTATTGAACCTCTCAACTAATCCATTGGTGGAGGGGTGGAACACTGTTGATTTATGATGTTCAATGCCCATACTCACCAAAATATTTTTAATTAAACTAGAAGTGAACAGGACACCATTATCTGTTACTATTTTCTTTGGTACGTGTTAGGGGAGTTTTCCTAAAGTCCCCCTTGGAGGTAAGACTTTAGTAAGCTATCCCACTGGTTTGTGGATCCTCCAACTCTTAGTATCAGTCTGTAGTAAGAGACCTTGTTAGTGTGGCAGAGAAGTCAGGCTTATCTTAAGAGGAAGATGTGAGCTGTAGGTAAACACAATGAACCCAGTTAGAAATGCACTTAAAAGAAACACTTACAATACATTTATGTTAAAATATAGATTTATTATATTTACACAAATATCACTTTTAAATACTTAGTACGATACACCAGTACACAACGCATACAATTGTTACAGGAGTTTGGGCCTCATTACGAGTCCGGCGGTAGCCGCGCCGGAAAAACAGGCAGGCTGCCTCCGGACCCGTAATACTATTCTGCCTCCGTGATTGCCAGAATCAGCGCAGCATTACAACCCCGGTGACCTGGTAATTCCAGAGACGGAATTCTGTAAATCCCCATTCCCATGGAGTCCCATGGAGTCCCATAGGACTCCATGGGGGTGAGGACCATGGATTTGCTGGTTCCGTCTATGACAGAGCCGGTGTTTCCATGTCCGCCTGCAGGCGGGAGGTGTTAATCCCGCCAGGTCAGACCTGGCGGGAGTGACACCTCCCGCCTGCAGGACTCTGAATCAGCCGGTCCGGAAACAACGGTGGTGGCGGTTTTACCGCCACCGTTCTATCCGAACCGGTAGGGTCGTAATGAGGCCCTTTGACAATACTATCAGTAATAACGTGCACCCACAAAGTAGTACCGTAATTGCATTTAGTCAGCATACACATATACAATAGTGATTTTTGCGGAGGAACACAGTTGGTTAGTGTTATCCTAGCAGAGCCTCAGGTTCTAGATGCAGTATCCCTGCACAGCAAGTTGAAATGTGCAGCAGGTGTCCTGGTATTGGGTTTCCGCAGCTCTGGAAACTCGCAGGACCTCGGGAGATGACTCAAATCAAAGTTCGTCTTGGGACTGGTTGTCAGGGTCGGACTGACACAAGAAATAGGCCTCGTCACCCAAAAAAAGTGGCCCACCCCTCGCCTCACAACCCTCGACCTCTGATGACATCACCATAAGTGATGTCATTTGACCCCACCCCAAATTGACATCCAGGGAAGCGATGAAACACGACCTTTCACCCCTTGACAAAACAGGAAGTGTCATCAAATAGCATTTTTCCTAAGTACACTAAATAACTGTGAATCCAAGCAGACGTCCAAGGCCAAATGATATGTTATTGTATAGCACTTACGCTTAAGCTCTTTTTTTATAGAACAAATATGCATACAATATCACCCAACCTGTGTTGGTTCTCATTTATCAACTGAAGAAGGATTTTTGAAAAAAAAGAATAATTGAAAACTGGCCCAGGCATGGCCAGAAACCGGCCCCCACTACCCAGGGACGATTACGGCCCGGCCACGGGGCACAGTCCGACCCTGCTGGTTGTTCCCACCAGTCAAAGCCAGGCGCCTCTGGTAGTCTTCTTCTTCGGTTACTTCAGCTTCCAGTGGTCGACTTGCTTTTCACTGCAGGAGCCTCACCTTTTATACAGTTCCAACACGTATTCCTCTTCAATCTCTCTCAGCAATTTTCTGAAAGGGGCGTTTGGATGTACAATCAGGACAGCCATACCCCAGTGGGAGCTGGTTCTATTCAGGCACTCTGGCAGACAAAGGACAGGGGGGTGCCCCCCACCTTCCTGCCTGCCCAAGGGTTCCCGCCAAAGGCAAAAGACACGCATAGCCCCCCCCTTCCCAGAATCGTAGAAGAATCGTAGAAGGGCTAACAAAGAACAATCACGCTAGTAATAGCGATAAAAGAAGGGAGGCACTAAGTTGGTTCTTGGGTGCCCCTATTGTGTACTACCGAGGCTATGGACAAATGCTGCAGCAGAAAAATCACGCAATAGTTGGTACAACAAGTCCACTGCCACCAGCCATAACTAGGAGATTGTCTATGTGACTAAAAAGTCACAGTAGCAGAGAGAAGGGGGATACTAGGTATCCCTTTGGCACTCCACATAAGGTGGTTTGTGCCAATCTCTCAGACTATAAAGTTTAGGAGAGATACTAAGTATCCTTAAAAACTGTAGTTACTCTAGGATGAAGAAAATAATCTCAAAGGAGGACCCTAATGATCCCCAGCATCACTTCCCATAAGGAGCTGTGTGCTGCAATAGTAAAATACAGATGCTATTAAGAGTGATGGAGAGGATAGACTCCATAGTACAGGTAAAATACAAAGAATGGAGTTCCAAAAGACAGAGCCCAAAGAAAGAATGAGTGAAAAAAGGCTCCACTCATTCAGGATTCCAGAAAAAATATCCAGAAGTCCAGCAGAAAGTACTGGGGGTCTCACTAGGAGAGGGGATGAAGCATAAACATGTTAAATCTCCCTAACGGTATACCCTCTCTATGAAATATGTTATGCATGAATTTAATTAGCTCTCTTGAATCTGCCTCAAACACAGACCTTACTTCTATCCATTTGGAATACATGCCAGCCATCACAATTACATATTTGTGTCTTCCCTCCTTGGAGTGTAAGGGACCTAATACGTCCAAGGCAAAGTACTCCCAGGGAATATTTGGAAGGTCAATGGTCTTCCAAGGATGGGTATGTTTTTTCAGTGTATTGTCGGATGAGGAGCATGTACCACAATTTTCTATCATTGCTTCCACTTGTTTATATAAACCTGGCCACCAGTAGTCTGAGCGAAGAAACCCTTTTGTTTTACCATTTCCCATGCGACTGTCCTGAGCTAGTTACAAAAGCGTGTCTCTTCTGCCGGCTGCAGGAATGATTCAACCAGATCTCAGCACATGTGACCCTTCAATGCTCAGTTCGTTTGTTACCTTATGAAAGGCACCTAACCCAAGATCAGGGGTCTACTCAGCCCAATTTTTCAAGAGTCTTTTACCATTTTGAGTTCCATATCACCATCCTGGGCATTATCCCATTCTCCCTGAGTTCTAGATTCTCCACAAACCCAGAAAACGTCTGGTTCATCAATGTCTTCATCCGAAGAGTTAATTGAGAACCTGAATATATATAATCCGTTCTGACATTGTCTTTACTTGAAACTTGCTTGATAGTAAAATCATGGCCTTGCATAGACGTCACCCAGTTCATGATCCTCCTTGAAACACCATCTTATCCCTTTGACAAGAATACTGCTACTAAGGGTTTTTGATCAGTGGCGATGGAAAATGTTCTCCCCCACAAGAAGGTTTTGATTTTTTTCACTGCCCATGACAGATCCTCCTTTTCAATGACTGAATATTGTTGCTCCGCCTGTTTTAGTACACTGGAGGCAAAGGCCACCACCCTGCCACCTTGTTTATCCGACTGTAAGAGCACAGCTCCCAAGCCAGTGCCACTAGCATCAGTAATTTTACTGGTGTCTTTGCTTGTGTCAAAGGGAGAGAGCATTAGCAACGGCTTCCTTTATCTCACGGAACTCAGTTTCACAGACACTGTTCCAATCAAATCTTTGACCTTTTCTTGACCTGCTCACGCAGCACTAGATTACACACCGATTGAGGCAGCCAGATAAAGATTAGCTTTATCTGTTTTCTCTTCATCTTCCACATCTCCTCCTCATCCACCAGACAAAGAAAATTAGAAGATAGCTTCAGTGGGGAAGAAAGTATGCCTGATTGCTTCTGTCACAAACAGATCTATACCTGAATTCTCCATTCTACTAAAATCATGTTTAGAAGTTCATGACTTGAGCACCCATTTGTGCTTTTCTTCAAATGATTTGCTAAGCTGGTCAGCATTTTCTCATTCTATTCTTACAATACCTTGATCCTGATGGCCTTTAATCAGGTCTGAGGCACAAGTGTTTAGCTTCTTTCGAGAGAATCCTCTATTTCATTCCCCGTGTTTGTTAACATACCTCATGGTGCTCATATTGTTTGGCTGTTCCATCACTTATTGTGTCTTAATTTATAGAGGGGAAGCTAGGAAAGTAAAACTAGAAATGATTGGAAACTTGTCTGTTGCCTATATATCAATTTACAATATGCACAATTGTATTCAGGAGTCCTGTTCATTCACAGATATTTCCTATGATTATAATGAGAATATTCATGATGGAGGACTAGCATTACAGGCAAGTAAATTTCTCTTATCAAGGAATTTCTTTACTATTTGTTCATCCATTGGCTGCACTGGGCAAGGGAGTAATGGGGCACAACTTTTGGTAGCAGGCCTCAGCAACCAGAATTACAAGGATGCAGAGCAGTCGAACTAGCGAGGCACATATTGCAAGTAGTACTAACTCTTGGTGGTCCTCTTTTTCAGCCTGTGACCAGTCATGCGAGACATGCCACACCGACAACCCGGCATGTTTAACCTGCTTTTCTGGACAACTCTTGCATGAAGGAAAATGCGTTCCAAAGTGTCCTGATGACTTTTATGTTGATGTTACTGGAAGATGCGCAGGTAAGGTGTTGGCTGTCAGTAATGGCAGAAGTTGAACTAGCAGTTTCATGCTGTTCTGCTTGTGGTTGCTTGTGGCAAATGCCTATATTCTAATCTTAAAGTTCCCCATCAATCGCTAACATATGTGGCGGATCAACAACAACAGTAATTGCTTGTGCCATGTGCCATGTACTATCACCAGTCGGCGTGTTTGTTCCCATGACAACCGCCGTACACTACTGAATGCCTCCCACTCGCCGTGTTTTTTCTTTTTTTTAGATTAGCCAGAGACCACCGTGGATATTTGGTTGTGTAGTGCACCATACTTTAATGCTGCAAGTCAATAGACCCAAGTGATGCATTTGTCTGCAATTATACGTGTCCGGCTTCACAAACAGAGCGTTTGCGCACACACAATGCTCTAGCTACACCATGCCCTGCAGACTCAAAAATGTAAATAAGGCCAGTTGCCTAACAACATGCAAGTAAATGAATTAAATTAATTGAATTAAGAGGATTGGATAAATTCCAAAAGGAGAGGGTTGTTCATAGCGTTGCTAAGTTGTGCTTTTCCTAACGTTGCATGCATGGCAATGTGTCCTTCTCATACACAAGTGGCTATGGAGTGCAGGCAGGTGTCCTGCATGCTCAGCCATGCTGTTATGTTTCTGAGTGGATGCATACATGTCAGTAGTGCTCTCTCTCACCATGGCATATCCCAATGCGTGATCCTATAGTCCTTACATAGTAGCCAGTGTTTGCCAGCTGGTGTATTCATTGAGACCAGTGCTATCTGAGCATAGTTGGAAAATCCAAAGTTGTTCTCTTTTAAACTATAATGCGTGGAGATTGCCGCCACAATCTTCTATGTGAAATCCGAGGGGCCATGACCCTCCAATAAAATAAAAACTAAGGGGTGGCGATCTGTTTGGTCCTAATAAAGGATTAATGTTCCCCAATGTATGTTTTGACCGGCCGACATTTCTTAAGCTGCAAGGACATGTGATGATATAAATTACATTACTACCGTTACAGTTCGTGGATAACTTCTGATGCCAGTGGTAGTGCAAACCTATGTCAATGGTGCTCCTCCTGGTTTGGGGGCACACACTACACTGGCCACATGTGACATGTCCCATGGGGCTTGATTGATGCCATAAGGTACTGACAGCCTTGTCCTCTATTTCCTTGTATGTGTGTACAAGTGAATCTCGAAGATTGCGTCTTCATTTCATTACAAACCTAGGTGGTCCAATGTTGGATGAGCCCACATTCAGAATTGACCATAGTTTTATCACTTCTTTTTTATTTGATTGGCCAGGGGAGAGAAACTGAAGACTGCAGTGATGGTATCAGAGTGATCGATTTTCCTCCCATGTTGTTCTAGAGTGATATTTCTAGGAATATCCCTTGCCCTTCTGTTTTTGATATCCGTGACTTCTCAATTTGTATGCTGAGTTAGTTGACTGCTGGTCATAGTCCTACATGGAAGTGCAGTTTCTCTTACACTGGATCATCTGTCCAAAGCAGGGGGGGGTTCTTGTAGACTTCTAGTATAGTAACTCTGGAAGAGTAATAAAGAGTTTCTAACTGTGGGTTTGTGATATACTGTACTCTTGATTGTCCCATCTTGTGCACTCAAGACTAAATCAAGGAAATTGACAGTCGAGGTACTACTAGTGTCTGTAAATCTCAAACAATCATTCCTTGTGTTAAGCCATGTCATGAATTCACTGAGGTTACCATCCGTGCCTTCAAAAATCATGAGGATGCCGTCAATGTATCTCATCCAAAGTTTTATTCTCCTATAGAATGGATTATTGAGGTCATAGATAGTAGTTGTTTCAGATTCTGCTACATATAAATTAGCGAGGCAGGGTCAAAAGTGGCCCCCATTGCTGTTCCTGATATTTGCTTGAGAAAGCCTTTTCATAAATAAAATATTTGTTGTCAACGCATTCTGCGCAAGCTACATGATAATGGTAACAGGAAGATCAATTAGTGGTTGCCTTTCTCTGAGGATCTTGTCAATAACAATGAGTATTGCCTCCTGCTGTAAGGAACTTGTGGTGGCAACAGTAAAGATGGACACAAATGATCACAGTTCAAGGGCGTTTATTGAATTTCGTAATGGTTGGGAAAAATGCCTAAACTAAACCTAAAGCTAAGATGGGAGCAAGCTACGACCATCACATAATAATAAAGCAGTCCTAGTAGCGTCTTGTCAAATAAAAAGGGCCTATACTTAAAAACCTATTGCCAATCCTTACCACTAAGTTACAAAAAGAGTGTGGGATAATGTTCACCAGAAAATAAAGAAGTGTTCACAAAATAAGTCAGGATGGTTTGGCTGGGTATCCCTTCCCCACGTTTCAAGCACGGGACAAGGCAGAACCCCTGAGCACAGCACACTCCTGGGCCTCTCCAGCATGCGGCTCAAAATTCCAGTTCAACGATACCAGAAACTTCAGGGGAGAAGTCTCTTTACTCAAAGTCTCTTGCCTTAGAAGGCCTGTTCGTTCAAAACAACAAACAAACAAACAAAAGTTTCTTCAGTGTTCTTGCACCTGGGCGATTGCTCTTAGCCACTAGGTTCTCCCTCCGCAGGGCTCGGATCCTCCTTGCAAAGTGGGCCTCTCTCTGTCGGGTTCACTAAGGCCTTTCAAATACAGCTTGTAACATTCAGGAGCCTTAATGTCCTTTTAAACAAACACCACTGTGGACAACACTTGACCGGGTTCACTCTCATCTTCACAATGTTCCAGGGTGTATTATTCTTCACCCCAACTCGCATACATCCCTCAGCCAGGCTCATGTTTACCAAACATTACAGTTTACTCTGCTTTATCTCAATGCAGGATTTACTCTCAGTAGCTTTCCCCTTGGCACCCCTCTGTCAGGTTCACATAGCCATCTGTCACACAGTTCATGATTTGCTGAATTTCACCAGAAAATGTGGATTCCCTTCTCCTAGCTTTTTTTTGGCAACCCTCTGTCGGGTTCACACTTGCCTTGTTACACATTTCACAATCTTATCAGAAAGCGGGATTCCCTTCCCGTAGCTTTATCTCAACCATGAGTCAGAGACTTTCGTTTGTACAAAGGATTTGACCTGACCTTTGTAGGACCAACATCTCACGTCGCCCTGCCCTAGGGCATTCTGGTACTTGCCGTTTTCAACACAAAAGGGGCCAGCAAGAGTTCTTTGACAGAGCACTCCTGCAGCGCCTGACCACTCTGCAGCTGGCCCTTCTCTGGCCTTTCACAAAAGTTCAAAAACACACAAGTTCTTTGTTTCAAATTCCTGCATTCATCTATAATGTTGCCACTTGCAACCTTGGGATCGACACATGTCGTTTTGCTATCAGCTTCCTCCGACTCACAGGCTAAATTGAACTCCTTGGCTTGTCTTGCCTTTGGAGGCAAGGACGGTACCATAGTAGCCAGCATGCCTCCCCGCCTGTGCTGTCAATGCACCCCATGCACCGTTGACATCCGTTCCTCCACACGCCAGCTGTAACTCCCGGTCTTATGATTTCCCTCTCTGAGGCTTTGCGGGTCTGAGTTGTAAAGGGCAGGAGCAGTTCCCCCTTTGTCGTCCTTTCAGGTCTCGCCACTTTTGAACTGCTGGTACGGTACAGCTATGTCCTCGTGCGTTTGGCCTTGCTCGTCGTGTGCTTTCGTGCTCTGCCTTTTATCCATGTGGGGAAGGTAAAGGGCCGTCAGGTGTGCATGGTGGTTGTCAATTGCCTGACTCTGCCTGACAGTGTGTTGGGACATGCCACGTAAATGGCTCTGGTGTTAGTCTGGGTAAATTCATCCTCTGAGGAGGAGTGGGAGTGAACAGCATCGTAAACGCCCCTGTTCTGGTCATCTTCTGTGCCCTGTGCATCTCCCTCTGGATTTGAGGGTCCATTTCCCCTGTTTTTCTCTTCAGGGTAAGAGGGTTCATCGTGGGAAGGAGTTACTTTCCTATTTTAAAGGCTTGCTTTAGCCTGGAGAAGGTGTCCGATAGTGGCAGCTGTGACATGTTTCGGCTGGCTCGGGGAGGGGAGGGGGGTCGGAGAGCTTCTTCTCTTGCGAGCTTGGATACATCCCACTTCAGTAAGGTGCTTCCTTTTTTGTGTTTTCTCCCTCCCAGGAGGGGAGGTTCCACTTAGGTGCTCTTCCATAGTATCTAGGCGGTGTTGAATGGGAAGGAGCATATCAGTTACTGCTTTTTTTATGCTGGTCTCCACTGAAGATCCCAGCACCTTTTGCAAGCTGTTAGGCATTGCAACCTCATCGATACAGCAGGTATCTCCCTCACTCTCAGACCAAGCCTGATCTGATTGAGGAGAGTACTGCAGTGCCATGGTAAAATTGAAAGCACCTTAATCACACTTTTATTTTTTCCTGGGCTTCTGGACACTTTCTCTCTAGCCCAGTAATAATAGTTCAGCTTGTCAATACTGTCCTTGAAAATTAGCCGAAACTGCAGGTTTTCTTCCTCTTCTTTTTTTATTTTAATGCAAATTCGATAGAAACAACAATCAAGGATCACTTTCGTGAGAATTCAGTCTTTTTTAAAAGAAATATGTCAGGAGAAATTATCAAATTCGCCGCTGTGAGGATTCCGGCGCTTGTGTCTGCATAAACCGTTTAATACTAACGGTCATGCGCACTTGAGGGCCGGACTCCTGAGGAAAGGACCGGGGGGAGCAGGAGCTCCCCTGGCAGTCTGCGGCAGCTTAGCAGGCCTCCGTAAGGACGCGCCGGCCTCTCTCAGGCCTGCAGAGAAAAAAGCCCAATGAGTCCGGGAAGCGAGCGCAAGCCACGGAGGGGCCTGCCGCCGCAGACTTCTGATCAGCTGTTTAAAAAGCTGATGCAACGCGTATGAGAGCAAACACGTGCTGCGCCTCCTGGTCTTTATCTCCGACACCAGCAGGAAGTAGCTAGCGTCGGAAAGGAACATGGAGCAAAGGTACACATTATAGTAGCACAAAACAATTGTTATTAACGCGGTCAAAGACAAAACGACGTTGTAATTACGTCAAACCGATTTAAGTAAAATAAGCAATAACGTTATGAGCAATTAGAAAAACACTTCATAAACAGTGCTAAACATCAATGTACTTATCTCTTGCTGTGAGCAGCAAAGAAAGAGGAAGTTGCATCATGTTCAAGACTGTTTATGAAGGGATCTGGATACCTATTGGAGGACTGGGTCACACGTTTGTGACCCCTAAATGAACTCTAGGGACATCTGGATAATGGAGTATTTCTATTTTCAGAATTTCACAGACATATTATTGTGTTACTGTGTTATCATATACTTGTTATGTTGTATGTTTAGTGCACCTTTTTTCTATGCATTACTCATGTTACACTCGGTGCACAAAACTACCTTGCTGCTGAGCTTTTTCTTTACTGTGCTTAATGAAGAAAGAGAAGCATAATGTGAGCCTCTGGTCTTGACATAGAATTGTCATAAGTGGTTAGTAATTCTAACATTACAATACAGTTACACTAGCCGCTGAGCCTGTGTTCCCCGTTGATCAATAATGCTGTAGGTATTGAGATTACCATCTGCCATTGAAAGTAGGGACTTTCTAGGTCCCCTTTTAACAACCTCCAAGATGGAGGACCTGAGAATCGGAGAGACTAGTGGCTCCATTGCACACATGCACACACTGGAGATGAATAGGTATGCTTATTTAGCAGGCCAGGGGGATGTCGCGCACAGGATTTTCCAGCTGCGCGCCGTCCCTCGGTTCCGTTTTATTCGCTGCACAGAGCGAGACGAAGGTAAGGACATGGATGCAGGGCATGACCCACAAAGGGCATACAAGCCCATAGATCTGCTGTGGATATGTGCCCTGCTAAGAGACTCTGTGATCTTTTTATTCTGAAACAATGGAAAGCAATTTCTTTTAACCCTGCATCAGAACCTACCCTAATACGGTAATATTATGATTGTAATTAGGGCATCTTGAAAACTAAAGAATCAAGAATTTAAGAGGCTGCTTTACTTTTGGGATTGGGCACTGCCTGTGGCTCCAACTTGGGGCGCAGTGACAACCCAACTGCAAGCAGGTGACTGGCGCTCATTACAGCACCACAAGTCCTGAAGATAGTGGTTCCACTGACCTCCTCAACTGAAAGTGTTTGGCCAATTTGTATCTAGGGATCTCCCACTAACTAAGGGAACTACATCTATATATGTGCATAGATTCAGCGCACCTGTTTTTGAATTTTGAGTTCTTGTGGGCAGGACAATTAAAGTAACTAAGTTTCCTGCTAGAACCTAGCACTCTGGGCACAGCGCGAAGTGCCCCTTAGGGTTTTCAATCATATTTATTAGCAATAGGGTAAGCCTCCTTCTGTCCCCTCACCCTAGATAGGCGGCTCATCACCGGCGTCTAGGGGTAGACCCGACCTTGAGGGCACAGATAGTATGGTTGGAGGGTCATTTAATTTGTATATGATTACATGATCAAGTAGTAGTTGTGGCCCACCTCAGGAGAGCCCACGTCTCTGTGCTCCCATACTTGGATGATTGGCTTATCCGGGCACCGTCGCCAGAACAAGTTTCGAGCCATCTCAAGGACACTTTTCACTGCTGCATGGCTTGGGTTTCTCTCTGAACTTAAAGTAATCTCAGACGTCACCAGCCCCGAAGCTCCAGTTCATCGGAGCAGTCTTGTACACCCGGGAAGGGTAGCCCTTTGCTCCAGTGGAGTGAGTCACCAACGTGGCACAGATGGTCAGTCTTTTCCAGCCTTCCAGCAGTCTACCAGCATGAGCGTTCTTGCACCTACTCTGCCTCATGGCATCCTGTATTTTACTGGTGCCACAGGCAAAACTTTGGGTGAGATCCCTTCAGTGGCTTCTCAGGACCCAGTGTTCGCAATACTACAGCCAGATGTCTTATTTGCTCCAGGTGTCGAAGTTGGTAGCGAACAACCTGATCTGGTGGAGTGACAGCACAAACATGTTGGTGGGAGAGCCTTTCTGGGTGGCATTGCCAGAAGAGCAGGTGGTCAGACACCTCGCTGAAGGGCTGGGGAGCCCATTGAGGCTCTGCCCAGATCACCGGTCATTGGTCTCAAGAAGAGAAACGTTGCCACATCAATCTGCTGGAGCCGCTTTTGCACCTGGTCTGCAGAGGAAACATCTCCTTGTGTTAACGGACAACGCAGTGACCATGCACTACCTCCGCAAGCAGGGAGGCATGAGACCACTACCCCTGAGCAGGGAGGCCATGCAGTTATGGTTCTAGATGCTAGAGAACAAAATCTCAGCCTCTGCAGCTCATCTGGCATGGGCGGAGAAGGAGTTGGCAGACCGAGCAGGCACAGCTCAGTCTCCCATGAGTGAGGGCTATGCCCGTAGGTCACTACAGAGATCTTTTCCCAGTGGGGCTCCCCAACAGTTGGTCTGTTTGCGATGGTGGACGGCATGAAGAGCAAGTAGTTCTGTTCAAGGGAATTTTCCCCAGGGGGACATTCGGGGACACATTTTAGTGGAGTGGGTCTTTGATCTCCATTACGCGTTCCCCCCAATACCAGTCCTCCCATGGGTTCTCGGGAGGTTGCAGGGATGCAGGGCTAACCTGAACCAGATCACCCCGGACTGTGCGAGGAGAACGTGGTACCCGGATCTCCTGGAACTGCCGGTATACCCACCTCTAAGGCTTCCTCTGAGGCCGGACCTCGTGTCAGTCGGGAAGCGATGTGCTTCACCCAAACCCGGACCCTCTCATCCTGCATGTGTTGCTCTTGAGAGGCTGAGGTACAGAGACTGGGACCTCTACAAAGAGGTACTGGAGGTGCTGTTGGCTGTGCACAGACCTTTCACGAGGTCCCTGTACGTGTGCAGATGGAGAAAGTTTGTGACTGGTGCAAGTTGAAAGGGGTGGACCCCATGACGGGTCCCACTACATTGGTGATGGAGTTTGTTGGTTTTAGCCAAATTGGGTCTGCAAGTGGGCACAGTGAAGGGGTATCTGGTGGCTCTGTCCATTAAGGGGACACAAGAGCAGGGCTCCTTCTTTACCGTTCCTTTGGTGATGCACTTTTTCAAGGGTGTTGTTAATTGCTTCCATCCTTAGCCTTTTGTAGCCCCAGACTCGGATCTAAATCTAATGCTAACTTTTCTGATGGTGGCTCCATTTGAGCCTTTGCATTCAGCTCCCAACAGATCTGTCACATTGAAAAAAGTGTTTTTGGTGGCAATCACATCTGCTAGAAAGGGTAGTAAATTGCAGGCACTATCTAGCAAAACCCCTTCCTGAAGTTTAAGGAGAAGGTCTCCCTGAAGGTGCACCCTATGTTTTTCCCAATTGTGGTGTCTGAATTTCATCTGGGGCAGAGTTTAGATCTTCCAGCGTTTTACCCTCCCCCCCATACTTCTAAGGATGAGGAGAGGCTCCACAGGTTGGATCCCAAGAGGGTGCTGAGTTTTTACCTGACCAGGATGTGCTCGTTGAGGAAGGATGACCAGTTGTTTGTCGCCTTCTCACAATCCAAGTTGGGGCGAGCAGTCACTAAGCAAACTATTTCACGATGGATTGTTCTGTGCATTTCAGAATGTTATCAGCCACAGGGAAATGAGGTTTCAGCAGGGTTTAGTGCCCACGCTAAAAGAGGAGTTGTGGCTTCCTATGCCCTTCATAAGAGTGCTGGCCAGAGACTGTTACACATCAACATGGTCCTCTCTACACATGATTGCGAAGCATTACAACTTGGACTTGGCCCGTGGGGCAGATGCGTACTTTGCTAGGGCGGTCCTCCAGTGCTTCTTGGTTTAACTTCCAACTCTTCTCCAGCATGGCTATCAAGATGAGGAATATGTGGTAGAATCCAATGCAATCCATTGAAGGAAACATTACTTACCAGTAATGTTCTTTCTAAGGACTCTTCTCCCCTAGATTTCGGTACATGGAGGATCCCCCAGGGCCTTTATCCCAGTCCTCCCCTCTTGTGTGTCATGTACACCACAATGCCCCAAGACACCCTCCATGATTCATGAAATATGGCACATGGGCAGAGAGAGAAACCTGTGGAACATAGGGAATGCTGATTACATTCTCACATTGCTCAGTGACCGACTTGATATAATCGGTCAGTCCAATGACATCCGAAGACATGGTGTGCAAAGTTAGCTTGTGCGATACACTGTGAGTCAACCGCTCATAGAGACATAGGAGCTAACAGTCCTTTTATCGTTGCAAGAGATCACACAGACAGAGGAATTCGGCAGTGCCACACCTAGGTAGTGCTATCCTGTAGTCAGGCAGCCATTAAGAAATGGCCTCCTGACTCCAAGATGGTAAACAGCCCTTAACATCCCCGCAGTGCATGGATCTGTGGTGTGATACAGCACAAGGGAACACATATTGCAAAGTTGTATACTCAGATGCCTGCAAATCAGAGTACAAATGGAGTACCAACCAAGAGGGGGAGTGTTGGAGACTGTTCGAGAATACAGAGTAGAGGTGAGTTGTGGTGAGACAGGAGGAAGCGCCCATAGCAAAGCAATGGAAGCCAAGGGAAAAGGAAGAAGAGGAACATGGAGAGAGACAGTGGAAGCAGAGAAGGAGGAATTGACACATTGAGAGATAAATGTGCTGAGGAGTTTGAGAAGCATCATAAGAGGGAGAAAGAGGAGAATCATCAAAAGAGAGTAAGTAGAGGTGGAGAGGGCACACCAAAGAGGAGGCGGAGGAGAGGGAAATGAAGGTGCAGGGACAGGCAGAGACAGAGAGGAAAAGCCATAAAAACCAGTGAAAGGAGAAGACCGGCAGGAGGAGAGAAGGGGAGAAAGTACTGGGAAGAAGAAAGGGGAGTAGAACTTTTTAAGAAGTGGGCCAAATCCAGGGTCTGAGCCAAACTGGAGTTAAGAGACTGAGTGGTGAGCTATACTTTAGTCCTATCTCAAGACAGTGTCCCTCATTACAACACCGGCACTAAACCATGGCGCTATTAGCACCATGGTTGGTGCCGGTGTTGTAACGGGTCCGCCATGGTTCAATGGGGAATTACCCCATTGCAAGGTTGGCGGGGCGGTAATTCCATTGAACCATGGCCCTTCCCCATTTTTGCCCCATAGGACTGGGGAAGGCGCTAAGTACGGTACCGCAAATTGCGGTACCGTACTTAGCACCAAGGTCCCTTTGCGGGTCCCTACTTTAACGGCTGGTTTAGACCAGCCGTTAAGGTCGGGTCCTGCAAAGGGACCTCGTAACCAGGCGTTAAGGGTTTAACGGCGCCGACACCTTTTACGGCGCCGTTAAATCCTTAACGCGAGAGTCGTAATGACCCCCAGTGAATTTCAAAGACCAAATGGAAGAGAAAATGTTGAATTACCCTAGGGTGAAACTTGGTGCAGTGTCTTATGTCTTAGTCCAGTCGTACATCCTAAGTTACTGGAGTGGTAGAGGTTCATACGATGCTGCAGGGGCGCTACACTGAGACAATGATGTCTGCACCAGTCAAAATCACCAAGCAAAGAAAGAAGTTGTTGGGACGCTATAAAATCCCACCGACTTTGTGTGACATTTTGAACTGCCCAGCAAGGCGGTCTTGAATTAAGGGAGAGTGGAAGGCCTGAGGACAATTGTCCTAAAGTAAGGGAAGTGTCTGGTAGGATACCATACCATTTGTAATACCAATTCTTACCTCATCACCATTGGTTTAGTCAACCTAATAATTTTGGTAACAAGAATAAAGGGATTAGAGCAGTGGTCTTCAAATTTTTTTGGCCTGGGTCCCCCCTGAGCAAAATTTGGGCAGGCTGGGCACCCCAGAGCAAAATTTGGGAAGGCCGGGCCCCTCCAAAAGTGCCAAACGGACAGTATGTAGAAATGGCTATGATCTTTTGTGCACTGTCACCGCACCCTACTCCCAGTACAGACCCTGGGTTCTCCCCACCCTGCTCCCACCACTATCCCAGTGCTCCCTCCCATCCTGCTCGCACCACAGTCCCATAACACAAGCATTTACGCATTCATACACATTTAAATAAAAATAAATCACCATAAATGTACCTTCTGCTGGGGCCTGCACGTGGTTGCTAAAATGCCCCGCTGCAGGTTGCCCTGCCCTTATGTGCGAGGAGGCGCAGGAGCACCCCCTCATACATACATACACGCAGTGCCCCAGTCAGTATTTCCAATGAATTATGCAAGGCTGCTGAAGCAAAACGCCCCCAGCGTTGCATAGCTCAGTGATCATGTGCGGCTGGAGAACTGAACTATCAAAGGCAAACAGTGTTTCCCTTTGACAGTTCAGCCAGCCCAGGAGCACTCCCTCAGCTGGAAAAAGCAGCTGAGGGAGTGCTCAGTGTTTCACTGGGCTGGCTCCTCTGCTCCTCCATAATTGGTGAGGGGCCAGTGGGTGGACTCAGCATTATGGATGAGCCGCCTGGCTTGGACTGGCTTATAGGGTAATATGGCGATGGCCGTACCAAAAATGCAAAATGCTAGTGTAGGCCATTCAAAATGGGCAATTGTTTTGGCCAATGTGGGCCAGTTTGAGGAGTTACTTCATTATGCAGTTAGTAGTTTTGACCATTGTTGCTGAATAAATATTCTTTAAATATCACAATTTGTTTACATTTGGTCAAAAAACACCCCCTTGGGTACTATTCAAACGGTCTGTGACTAAAGGACTGAATATTCATTTGCAACTGCTGGCCACTTTTTCATTAGTGCCTTAGGCCGTTTTATGGTCCAGTCTGACCATGTTAGCTGCCCCTGCCCATTTCCTCCCAAAAAGAAAAAATGTACATTTCATGCTGGGCTCTCGCGTCCCCCCTGTGGGGGGCAGGGCACAGTTTGAAGACCTGTGGATTAGAGGAATAAGTTCAAAATTAATAGAGTCATCTGTTCATCCCTCAGCCATCATAGCTCCCAGTCCTCTGAGTCAAGTGCGGCAGGGTTTAAGGAAGAGGGAAGGGAGTATTAAGATGGATTTCTAGAATCTGACTTGGTTGACAGATTTTAGGAGGCCACATTACTTATAATGAACAGGTACCCTCTCTAAAAGGTTAGCCAAAACCTGTCAAGGTAAACTTGGAGAACTGATAAGGCTATTCTCCCTAGAGAGTGTGATTGGGGTCCACAATGGCTCCACACATTGAAGCACACAATAATTCTAGTTAGATAGGAATGTATACAAATACAAATATTTAGTCCAGGCTTTTGCAAACACTAGAAAATGAAACTAGCAGGTGATATTACAACACACTACTCAATAATAAACATATATACATTCACCAAAGGTTGAAAAGACAAACAACTGCAGATATGCATTTTCCATTTGCCGATAATCCTAAATTGTTCTTAATTTGACCTGTTGCATGTCATCCCACTCAGTGGATTGTGTCTGCCCAATACCATAGATTAAAGTAATATGAAGTATTTAGGGTTGACTATTGCGCCCAGGCAATTGCAATTAAATCCAATGTATCATGATCTTTAAAAAAATATATTTCATTCGAACCAGGTTTTAGTTTTACTGCTTTTATTGTTCCAAACTTTAAGTTTTATTCAAAATATTCATCAATTATAGCTTTTCCTAGACAGTAAATATTTTCACCCTCAACACATGTTTCACCACTACCATCTTGTGGCTCATCAGGAGGTTTTTTAGACAAATATTGAGGATTTTCTTTGCAATGCTTTGTACATTCTCTTTACATCTGTAAATGACATACAAAAATGTATTGTGATTATACATTCCTTATTGAGGAACAGCTAATAAAATACTATAACATTCAAAAATAATGTATGTAATGACTAGTGGCACTCACCAAACCTTTGGTCTGTGTTTTTTGATTTTGTTCTATGAGGTGAATCTGGAAAAGTACAGTTACTCATTAGATGTAGTCTACTCATTTAGAACGAGTATATGTGAATAGAGATGCAGACATCTCTATATTTAAGCTGAAAATGATCCCAGCATTAGTAGAATCTCTTACCTATTGTTATTGTAAAAGCTGAATATGACATTTCAGTTTGACATCAAGACGCCGTTCTGTGTGTGAACCAGCATTCCAAAATGGCACCCAATATTTATGTTGGGTAATAACGTCATCACGCAGGTATAGGACTTTCTTAAAATGCATTCAAATAAGGTATTCCACCCAAAAGGTAAATAAATTAATTCAATAACTATGGAACCAAGTCACAAGTGAATTCCCCCCAACTTCAGAAGTCCAATCCCTAAGAAGAATGTAGCCTTGTGCCAAAAAGTCACAAGAGTCACAATGCTTCTTCCCAGAATGTAGTCTCTGTAGGTAAATTCTAATTGTACTTATTTTGGCGAGTTCACAGAATATATACAACAAGGTTACTAGGTAAGTAAATTGTGTTCATATCTTTCAGATAATACTACCCAGGTTCGACAATCAAAAGGCAGTGGACTGGAATGTTGGGATACAAAGGGACTGGTTCCCAATGTTATCCTATTGAGGACAGGGTGAGACAAATGCTTTGCATTTACTTACCCCCCTGACTTGGATTTTCCCAGATGACTTGATGGGTCGACAGTAGGTTGCTAGAGGTTGGATTTCCCGCCGTTGGTTTCGGTGAGAGGTACCCAGGAGCTATAGATTATCGCCATTGCACTACATTGTAAAATGATGTATGCAATGTTAAAAAGTTACAAAAATGTAAAGATAAACATAGTTTCCCAGTATTGATTGTCTGAAGGACTGGTAGGTTTCCACATAACAAATGAGCAACAGGCACGGGAAGCGAAGTTGAAGGCTTTACTTGCCCTAAAAATGTCAGAACAAGGGGGTCCATGGACGCTCTGCAGGGAAAGATGCCACAATGGAAATCTTTCCTAACAGAGAGCACAGGGAATCACAAGAAGGGGACATGATGCAATGTCATTTTTTTTCTTTTTTTTTTCCTTTGATTCAATTGCTTGAACAATTTTTACAAATTCACAGTGACTGTATTGTCCAATAAAACGTCCCATACAGATCTATGTCGGTTTTCTTCTTCATCCAGTTGTAAAGAGAACTTATGCCATTTGTGGAGGAACATTATCTTAGTCTTCTCCTGATTGATCTCTCTCTGGAGGCTGTCTAGTTGTCATTGTAGACCGATTTCTGTCTGGTCTATCAATATAAGGTCATCTGCGTATTGCAATCTTGTCACCTTAGTGTTGCCAACGGTCAGGGAAAAGATCTTATATATGGTTTCGAAGTTAGAGAGATAGTAAATGTAGAAGTTGCGTATAGAAGGTGCTAGGGCAGTGGTCTTCAAACCTTTTTGGCCTGGGCCTCCCTGATCAAAATTTGGGCAGGCCGGGCCCCCCCAAAAGTGCCAGTAGGTAGAAATTCCTATGAACGTTTGCACACTGTCACCGCACCCTACTTCCAGTACCGACCCCGGGCTCTCCCCACCCTGCTCCCACCACTATCCCAGTGCTCCCGTCCATCCTGCTCCCACTACAGTCCCATAACACAAGCATACATGCATCCATACACATAGTCAAATAAAAAATAAATCCCCATAAACGTACCTTCTGCAGGGGCCTGCGCGTGGTTGCTAAAATGCCCCGCTCCAGGTTGCTCTGCCCGTATTTGCGAGGAGGCGTAGGAGCACCCCCTCATACATACATACATGCAGTGCCCCAGCCAGCATTTCCAATGAGCTATTCAAGGCTGGCGAAGAAAACGCCCCCAGCCTTGCATGGCTCAGTGATCATGTGCGGCTGGGGAACTGAACTATCAAAGGCAAACAATGTTTCCCTTTGAAAGTTCTGCCAGCCCAGGAGCACTCCCACAGCTGGAAAAAGCAGCTGAGGGAGTGCTCAGTGTTTCACTGGGCTGGCTCCTCGACTCCTCCATAATGGGTGAGAGGGCTAGTGGGTGGACGCCCCCTCACCCATTATGGATGAGCCGCCAGGCTTGGACTGGCCTATAGGGCAATAGGGCGATGACCATACCAAAAATGCAAAATGCAACTTTAGGCCAGTCAAAATGGGCCACTTTTTTGGCCAATGTGAGCCAGTTTGAGGAGTTACTTCACTAAGCAGCTAGTAGTTTTGACCATCGTTGCTGAATAAATATTCTTTAAATATCACGATGTGTTTACATTTGAACAATAAACACCCCCTTGGGTACTATTCAAACAGTCTGTGACTAAAGGACTGAATATCCATTTCCAACTGCTGGCCACTTTTTCATTGGTGCCTTAGACCGTTTTATGGTCCAGTCTGACCATGTTAGCTGCCCCTGCCCATTTCCTCCAATCTAAAAAAAAAAAATGTTTTAATATTTCATGCTGGGCTCATGCACCCCCCCTAGGATGCGGCCGTGGCCCGCTGGGTGGGTGCGCCCTCAAGTTTCAACACCTCTGTGCTAGGGGCATCCCTTTTTACCCCTCTTGCATTCAGAATTGCCGATGATAGCAAACCTGTACGATTTAAACGCACTCTTATAATGGTGTCAGAATGGAGTGCAATCAGGGGCTCCAGTACATCTTCCGGACAGTCTCTCTCCGTCAGTTTTTCCCATAAATTGACCCGGTCGAACGCCTGGACCAGGTCAACCAATGCTATAAAGATCTTCTTTCCACTTTGATTGAGTTTGACCCTTTAGAGTGCTTAGGAGCATGATGTTCGCTGAGGTGCCAATATTTTGGAGAAATCCAGTCTGGAATGGGTCCAACCAATCGAATTTCCTTATCCAATTTGAAAGTTTTGTCAACAAAAATGTGCCAAAAATGTTTCCTATCACGCTAGTAACTCGATAGGCCGGTAGTTTTTAGGATCCTCTTTGTTTTCTTTCTTAAAGATCGGCACTATCGTTGCTGACGTCCACGATTCTGGTATTAGACGTTGCTGGGATATGTTCTTAAATACTGTGTGTCTGAAAGGAGCCCATTTGTCCGGGTGATCCTTCAGCATTTTGTTGGTCAGACCATCCGGACCATTTTAGTTTGATTTAAATCATTGTAATTACCTTTTAGCAGCCCAGAGGTATCTAGCCTTGGACAGCAGAGAGAAGGCCAACAAAGTAGTGGGGCGGGTCATTTAATAAGGTAGAGTGGTACATTAAGCCCAAGGGATCAGGGAGACAGTGTCCTCACTTTTTTTACTATTTCCCATCACCATCCCCACTGGCTTCTAAAGGCACTTTACATTTTAATTGCCACTCTCTCAGCCAATCTCTCTCTCTCTCCTGTCTCTCTTTCTCTCTCACTCTTTCTCTTTACCTCTCTCTGTCTCTCTCTCTCTATATATATATATATATATATCTCTCTCTCTCTCTCTCTCTCTCACACACACCCCTTCTTTCTCCCCTCCCTCTCTGTCACTGTCTATCTGTTTCTCCATAAAGTGCACTGTGCCCCGCACAGGATTAAGGAATAACAGACACGGGAGTGGGTTGGAGGTTGCCTCAAAACTCCCATCATTTCCCTATGTGATGCAGGCTTTGAGAGCTCACCCTGCCTTGAACAGGTGTTTAGCGTTCCAGGTAAGGCAGAATGCTGGCAGATAAAAACATGTGCAAGGTTTTCCTGCTTGTTTGTTTCAGAAATCTTCCGCAGTGTATCCTGAACAGGGATCCGGGTCCACCTTCAGGAGACTGCTGCAAGTTGAGTGAGTGCATGTGAAAGGTCCGATCGATAGGTTTACTGCTTGGCTGATATTTTATATTCTATGTCACCTGGGCAATATTTTTGTTTTGGCTGGTGTTAGGTTCAGGGACGTCATTTCACCAAAATGCCAGGGGTAGCAGAAGTGAAATCACATGGCCCTTGACCTCTGATGACATCACAGGAAGTGATGTCATTTGACCCCACTCCAAAGTGACATCACGGGAAGCGATGGAACACAACCTTTCACCCCTTGACGAAACAGGAAGTGGCATCACATAGCATTTTTTCCTAAGTACACTATGAAAAATATGGTTACAATATCACTGTAACGTGATAAACATTTCATACAAGAATAGATCACCATATGTATCGGCAGGAAAAACCATGCTATAACTGCAATTTGCGAAAAGCAAAATACATAGTCCGAAATGGATGCTTATTCTACTCTAAATGTCTTTTGGAGTATTTTGCTGCATTGTGAATTTGAGGTGTTTAAGAACAGACTAAATCAGCGACTCACCCCCTGAAGTGTACCTGAAATAAACCTTTAATGAGTCTAGCAATTATTGTATAGAATTCCAGAAAGACAAATTATTTGTTATTCCAATTCTTTCTTATTTAGGGGTCACTGCTCAAAGTGTTACACTAATGGAACCCCATGCTTTTTTTAAGAAGCCTGAACAAGAATGCCAGCCACTCTAGAAACAAAGAACCACATGGAATTGGCCATAGCCCAGGAGCTTCAATTTGTAAAAAAAAAAAAACTTGATTTTTTTTTTAGGGGTAGCAAGGGAGACCTTGGGGGTCGCAAGTGACATCACACGATCCTTGACCCCCCCCCAAGTGACATCACAGGAAGTGATGCAAACGACCTTCAGATTTTTTAGATGCATCTGTTTCCAGGTGCTCTCATTTCAGACAGATATAAGAACTGAGGCACAGAGGGAGGCATGATTTGTCCACGATTACACATTTGGGGAATGCCATTTTCTAGATTTGGCGTGGGGTCTATATGTAAAACATACGTAATGCAGTATTTGTAACAGGGTAGCTGAAATCTGTCATGCAGGCTACAGCTAGTGTATGAAACATCCATAGATCAATGGACACAGAAGTACGTGTTATCTGTGGCGTTGCTGTGTTAAACAAGTCAGAAAAGCACTGACCTGGGGAGGTGTGCGCTGCTGTTTAACCAGGAGAAAAATGCTGCATGAGCAAGGCCTGAAAATGAAATCATTGACCAGGATTTGGTATCAACAAAATTCCCTAGTTATAAATCAACCAGCTACCACTACGATAGAAAAAACGTATTAGACTGGTCTGCGTGCACAGAGGGGAGTGCACCTGATAATGTTATCTTTGCTGGAGTATAATACCTAAAAAAAGGTTCTTTCAATGTACCCAAGACCCCCCATTTTATGTATCTAAGCGTAATACACTATTTAATGTAATATCATTGCTGCACACATAAATCCATAGCACCACATTTATTTAAAATTGAAAACACCCATGAGTTGCTTCTCAGGGACTCACTGGTAGACTTCAAGGCGTGCACTGCACACTACCCCTTTGTCAGACCCAGTGGTGCCCGATGGGTAGCACAACATTTGGTAGCTCCCATGCGACCCATGCTTTGGAGGCCCCTCCCAGCTCCTTCACAAAGCACTGGGCTCGACACACCTCAAGCCGGATCGGACCACCACGTGTGCGCAATGTGCATGATGATTATGCCGCTGCAGGTGCATGCACTACTGCAAGTGAAAGAAGGAAATATGTTTTTCAAAGCTTAAATCTTTAATGTAACATAGAGAGAAGGGAGCGGTGCCTGGTCCACAAATATACCAGCCACCAGTGGTGGCTGGTGAGTTGTTTTTTTGGCGGGTGCAAATATTTGACACAGGTATGTGATTGCGACTGAGCATAGCGAGGGAGCCCAAACTAATGTAAATGGGTTGAGTGGGGGCAGGGGGATTCTTCTCCCTCCCCAGAGTAAATGTTTTGAATAATGGGTTAAAATGGTGCATTACACAGCACACTTTCTGGGAAAATTTGGGTAAAAGGGTGTGGAGGGTAAATCATGAAAAGAGTACAATAGATGCAAGTCACCAACAGTGCACAGGGCATTTCCCAATGCATTATCATGCCGGTACCTGCAATATATGTCGGTATAAAAAACATTTTTATGCTGGCTGTGCCCATACATTTCCATGCTGGCTCCACCATATTAGTATTCCCATATAAGACCATACTTAGGTTCGCTTCAAGACATTTTTCTATAGTATGATTACTGGCACTGGGCACAAAACTGGCTCTGCCAATATATGACACTAGTCCTATGTAAGTATATACTTCTGTTGTTTTGGCCTGTCCAATCTGGTTCCAATGTAAGCCAGTCTAGACCCATAAGAACACTTATCTTGCTTGATTCATCATAGATGCTCAGTTAATAAAAAGTCATGCTACAGTGAAGAATATACAGGCCGCTATGCCAAAACAAACACTGAGCAAAACACTGTTTTTTGTGTTGGCCGTTACATACTTTGGGCTTGGTTGCGTAGAAGCAGGTTCTTAAAATGTATGTAACTTGAAATCCTCAGGGTGACCATGTGTAGCATAGATTTATATAGAGGGAATGTAAAAAATAAAGGGGAAGGAAAAGTATACTTTTTCGGGCTGCGAGGATCTTCTCTCCCCAATATATTTTGAATATTCAGTATATAATTTTAGTATTTTACGGTGGGTTTGTTGTGAGTTTTTATTGTGGTGTTTGTGCTTAAATTGTACTTGTTTTGACTAACCTTTTACTGTGATTTATTATGAATGCTTTACAATGTTTTCTTTTTTGTGGCGTTTGATTAGCAGATCTCACTTTCAGAAGCCGAATCCCTGTCATCATTTTATTATAAAAAATTAAAAATGCTCAGATTTCGTACCCTCACAGATGGCGTTCTGTCATAGCACACTTTTTCTCTCCACGCTTTATTTGAGGTTTTTAAGGATACAGTTCATTGAAATTTCGAAACCAAAGTGAACAGAATTAACACAATCAAAAATTAAAAGTTCATCACCAATTAGTTTATCATATTGTTAAGAGTGGAGGCCCCAATGTCCTGGTCCCTCTCACCCTGTCCACATATAAAATCTTCCTGCAACGCAAGTTGCCCTTCTGCCCCTAAAACAGATCAGTTTAGCCTGGGCTACAACAAGGCAACATTTTTTCAGATTAGGGGTTTATGATACAACTGTTACCAGGCTTGTTGTGCAGTGATTATCAGGAGCCATGCACCATAGAAAGCTTGGAATGGGTCACTAAGGATTGCAGTGACCTTTTCAATGGTAATCAATGACCAGATCCTGACCCACCATTGTGTGATGACCGGACCCTCTTGCTTCTTACACGATTGGCCAGCGTCAACCTGGCGGCCATCAAAAAATCTGTGTCCACTTTGGATGTTGGCCCTCGTAACAGGTATATGCCTCCCTCCTCTGAGTCTCCCAGAATTATTATCTTAGGTTCCCAAGGTAGCGCTATATTTGTTAGCTCTTTAATATGCGAGAGCACCTCCTTCCAATAGACTTGTGACACCCTGCATTACCATATATAGTCAATTGTACACTTTTCCTGACAGCTTTGCCAACAGTCTGCCGAGATGTTCTTGTTGATTCCATTCAGACACATGCAACATCTGAGGAGGATTTTATACATGCACTCTTTTACACCAGTGCATCGTGATGATTTATGCGCCCGTTCCCAAATATGCTCCGACGATGCGGTTTGCATTTCGATCCCTAATTCTCTTTCCTATTTCTGCATGTATGGCTGTTTATCGGCACTATCTGTGGGGTCTAATAATTTGTAGCACAGCGTTGTCTGCCCTTTTGTGATCCCCTCTGCTGGAGGTAGCCCAAACCCTTTGGGAGCCGTGTGGCCCTTTTTGTAACTTTGGGATTGGAGATCCAGTGTCAGATCTGCATGTAGTTGTACCTCTCATTCTCCAAGAGTGAGAACTTATTTTTGCACCCATATGTGAGTGGGCTAGTGCCCATGTACAGTTGCCCCAACCTGTGTTTACCACCTGCTGCCCATCCCCTGAAGGTCTGCTCTTCTTTTTCTGGTGAGAATTCTGAGTTCCCTGTGACTGGCGAGAGTGGACCCAGTCCTGCAGGTATCTTTAGCAAGGCGCACCCACTGTCCCAATATGAGAAAGTGGCCCTGGTAGAATGCAAGAGGGTCCCCCTGCTCCCCGTACAGAATGTGACATAAAAGGAAGGTTGTTTAGGGGTAGCCCTGTAGAGCCCTGTTCCACCTCCACCCATTTCTTCCTGGCGGGCTGGGACTAGTCAATTATTATGCAGATTTGGGCTGCTATCAAGTATCTTTTGACTGAGGGGCCGGGCCCCTCTGCCACAGTGGGCGCATAACTGTTTTCCTGTAATCCCTTTGGTGTTTTTTGCCAAATATAAACACTGAAATTTCACCCTGTGGCCATTCCATACTTTTCATAGGGACCTCCACTGGGAGAGCATGGAAAGCATAAAACACTTATGGTATTAATGACATTTTTACAGCTGTGATGACATTCCTTAAATAGGGACAGGAATTTGCCTTAAAAAGGGAATCATAGGTCGGTGTTAAATATACCCGTAGATAATCCTAGTTTATCTTTAGTCCACCTCATTTTTGAAGCCGATTGAATTGCCCTCAAGGTGTGCTCCGACTTGCCAATGTTCCTCCCTACTGATTTCCCGTAGTTGATTGAGAATCATGAGTTTCCCTGAACTTCCTATTACTGTAATGGCTCGTGGCATAGATTCCTCAACCTTACCCAAAAACAGGATGATCTCATCTGTGTTTAGAGTGATTTTATGCGCTTTTCTTGGACCATTATACCCATAATAGCTTCATCATTCCTAATTTTGTGTGCCTGGGGTTCTAGTGGTAAACCAAAAGTAAGCGGGGACATTGGACAGCTCTGCTACGCCGTGTGCCTCTTCCATTTCTAATCAGTTTTGTGTTGTTTTGATTGACTTTGAATTTTGTGAATGAGGATTGAAAATTAGCTACAATCCACCTCCTCCTGAATTTCTGAGCAAATCCATAGGCTGATAACACCTTCTATATGTAAACCCAGTTCACACCATGAAATGCTTTATTCACATCGAGTGACAGAAGGTCTGCTTTCTGGTGTATGCGAACAAACCATTTGTTTAAATTAATCGTATGCTGAATGTTAACAAATGTAGAACGACCGCATATGAAACCAGTTTGATCAGCATTTATTAATATAGGGATAATTTCCATCAACCGATTGGCAAGGATTTTAGTGAATATGTTTGCATGGCTGTTGATAAGTGCAATGGCCTGTATGACTTGAACTCCAGTGTGTCTTTCCCAGGCTTTAATAAGAGTGTAGTCATTGATCCTGTCATGACATAGAGATCCTCCCAGGCTCCCAAACAAGATAAATACCTTTGTCAGTTAGGGCGTTATTCGGGAACAAAACATTTAATAAAATGAGTTAGGGAACCCATTGGGTCTTGGTGCCTTGTGTGGAAGTGCTTGGATAGCGTTATCTACCCCCTGTAGCGTAATCAGTCCCTTGGTGTCCGAAAGTTATGGGTCATGTGTGGGGCTAAGGAACACACTAGTATCCGCCCGACCTCCCATCCCCCACTTTTAGAAGCTCAGTGTAATAGGATTGTATGATTTGGCTTTTCTCCCCGTCCCCTTGTTGTATTGTTGCCATGAAGTCTCAAAGTGCCCCAATGTGGTTGCTTGATTTTATCTGTTTCAGTTTGGCCAGCAGGATTTCATTTGCTTTGTCCCCTTTTGAGTAATAAAATTGCCTGGTATATAGGACTGCTTGGACCGATTGATCCGTATGTAGAACTTACAACTTTGACTGAGTCACCGGAAGTGCTCAGAGTTTTCAGCAAATTCATAAATTTGTATTACTTCTCTTTGTCCTTGACTTCCTGCTCAAGTTCTACTCGTGTTTTGTCTCTAGCTCTTGTTAATGCCGCTGTTCTCCCAATCAATTCCACTCTAAATACAGCCTTATCTGCATCACAGACCAAGCCCGGATCCAGTTAACACAGATCATTTTCTCAAAAATAATTGTCTATCACTACCGCCATATGCTGCCTAGTCACCTGATCTCTCAGTGCTGCACTGTTCATTTGCCACTGCAAATGCTCTGCCGCGTGAAGAGCTAGGCCCACTATAGTCAATGTGTCTGGTGCATAGTCCTCAAACGTGTTCAGCTCTATATATATATATATTGCAGAGGTCTAAGGAATCAGTGAAGAGGTGGTCAAAAACATGTCTAGCCTCGGCTAGCTTTTGTGGACGGCTGACTAGAATGTGTAGTCACTTTGCCCCTGATGGTGGAACTGCCACATTTCCACCAAGTCCAATTCCTTCAATAGCCTTGTTATGGCTTTGAAGTTCCATACATCTGACAGTTCAATCAGAGAGGTTCAATCCATATAGGGGTCAGTCACACCGTTAAGGTCCCCTCCAAGAATGAGTTTGCCTTCCCTGAAAGTGTGTATTAACGGAATTAGGTGCAATAAGAAGTTTTGATTCTCGTTCGGTCCATAAATCACCATGCAAGTGATTGGACATCCATATAACCAACCATTGAAGGCCAAATACCTGCCCTTGGGATGCACAAGCCTATCTTAATTTCAAACTGAATGTTGCGAGCTATAAGGATGGCTACACATCTATTCTTTTTCCCTGTGGTGGTAAAGAAACCCCATGGATATTCCCTATATTTCATCTACTTTTCATCTTGGGTCATTAGGTGCGATTCCTGTAAGAATCCGAATCCCCACCCAAGTTCGCTCCTTCTCCTGAGAATTGATTTGTGTTTCACCAGTGAATTGGGACCCTGGACGTTCCATGAACCTACGCTTCTGCCATAGTATTTGTATATTATCCCTCTTTTGCTGGGAGTAAGCAGCGATCCCAATATGAGCGAGGCTACTACAGCAGGCATTACCTCTTTCCCAAACAATTTATAACAACCAAACATTCCCAGCACTTGGGTTCTAGACATCGTATCTTGTTTGACATCATTGGACACCTAGCCTCATGGGCATAGTCCCTTGTGCCGGGGCCACCATGGGCCCCCCCATACCTGACCCTCCGTATCTCCCATCTCCAGCCCTTAGCAGATCACATGGCTTTGCCTCTTTGCACCCGTCCGCCCCACCATCAGAGATATTTCCCCTCTCACCCACACTCTCTTCTCAACCCCTAAGGCCATGAAATAATAACTAAACAAGGATTTACAGCCAATCTAGGCATCCACCTGGGCAACTGCGGGCTGGGGGTGCTTGCTCCAGTCACTGAAGCCTCCATGGTACTTGGGTCTCTGCGGCGTGGCTAAGGATACGTGTTCGTTCTCGGGCTCACTGAGTCTTGCCTCTGTTCATTGGACCTCTCAGTTTGCCTGGTTTTCTAGAGTTCCCCTCCGGGTCCCGCTGTTGTCCATTGCTGACTTTTTCGGCCATCTGCTCTTCTTCCACCCACAGCGAGGCTGCTTCCTCTTGTTTGGAGATGTTCTATTTTCTCCCCCCGACCTCGAATAGCAGCTGGCAAGGGAAAGCCCTCCTGTAGGTGATATTTTGCTCCCTTAGCCACAATGTGACCACATTAAGGTGTCTTCGCTTGACCAGCGTAGATTGGGATGGATCCTGAAACAGCATTAAGTAGGCTTCCTTGTATGTGATACTATTTTGCTTTCTGTTCTCCTGCTTTATAGTGCCTTTCTGGCGATCGAAGTGCATCCTCATCAAGACATCCAGGGCTAGCTTGTTTTTAATCTGGAATGAGTTGTACACTCTGAGTTCGGTCCAGGGTGATCTCATCCCCAGCAGGGAGCTTTTAGATGTAGAAAAACAGGCCCTCCGTGTAGACCCCCAGTTCTTGATCTGATACCTGCACTGGAACTCTGTTAGGTAAGATTTTTACTTTAATGCTAAATCTACCTCACTTATGAGAACACCAAAACTGTTTGCTGCAATGGTAGATTATTTTTCCCTATACCTCAGTGAGTGGGAACCTTTTTCCACACTTGCAGATCCTTTTACTCATTTTATGGGTTTCATTTTTAAGACTCTCCATAGTGTCCTTTTAACTTTATCCGCTTAGACAACGTTTGGTGCATATCTTTTTATTGTGACAGGGTTTCCCTTAGGCCTTAGGGCTCCCCTTTTACTTTCTCTGGCTAACCTTGTGAGAACTACAGTCCCCTAGGGTAGAAAGGATAATCGTATCCCTTCTACATTTTGTTAGGTGAGACCAGCACGCCCTACCTTATGTGAAGTGCTGGGGGGAAAACAATGTATCCCCTTTCTTACTAGCACTGTAACAATTCTGTTACAGGGACAAGCTTACCTTAAATGGCTGGTGTCAGTGAACCTTTTTACAAATTTGGTACACCTTTACCGTGGGCTGTTTTGACAGCCGCGGTAAAGACACCCATGAGCTCCCATTTTACGAAAATGGCCCCTTTCATCTTTTATAGCCATTTTTGCCCTTCTTGTCCCTTGCTTGGTCTTTCCCCTTCCCTACAGGGCGGGAAAATCCTTTGTGGGAATTACATTTTCGGCAGGAGACCATGGTCAATTCCACCCAGGCTCCAGAGTGTCTGTGAAGGCAGGAAGCGAGGAAGGAGTCCAAAACTCTGTAGCCCTTTGTCTTCCAGCCTACCTGCGAGAATCCAGTTGAAACTGGGAGGCTTGCTGTCCTGAAAGGACTGCCAACCCCCCCAAGTTTGAATTTTGCACGTCTATTTGATTGGCTGGGTTCCTGCATAAAACTCTGATCCTGGAAGCTGAAGAGGTAGTCGACCAATGGACCGGAGTCCGAAGAGGAAGATGAAGAAACTGCTGCTTAGATGATTTCTAGCGACCGGAGAGCTTGCTGTGTAACCGGAGCCTGCTGTTACCCTTCCTTCCAAGCGACCTGGGGACTCCCGAATCGAGATTAAACTTTGGTGGCATCTTGCTGGACATCCAGAGATGTGATTCCAGTCCTTGAAGTCCCCTCACCAGAGAGCTGGACCAGATTAGCGACACAAATCCAATCAACGATATTCTGTTTACTTCTGGCTCCTGAAAAGAGCGCCAAAACCACAGAGCCGCATCCAGCCATGAAGACATTTTTGCCTGGAGCCTTCTCCATTGATCGTTGCTTCAAAATCCCTTCCAAAGTCCTGTCTTCATGACCAAGGAATCCATCGACCAGGTTTTTGACTGCAGATTCTGAAGTCTTCCTGCTCCAACTCTTCTTCTGTGCTGAGGTACTGTGTTGGCTGAGGTATTTACACACCTTAAGTCTTTTGTGATTCCTGTGTGGCTTTTGGGTGTTTCCTCCGATTGGGAGGCCTCTCATCCAGTTTACCCAAGCCCACTGCTGGAATTCCTCTAGGGTGTCTTCTCTGAAGACCCTGCACCCTAACTAACTTTAAAGTGAAATACTTACATGTTTGTAGAGACTTCCTCAGGAACTGTGAACTTTTCCTGCAACCGAACCCTATCTCACCCTGCCTACATTTGGCACCTAGACCACTAGTGAACTAATGCCATAGACTTTGGAAGGACTGGATAAGAAAATGATTCTGCCTTGAAAAGTATAACACATGCTTAAAAGTGACTTACTTGTGAAAGAGTTTGTTGGTAACTGTACCTCTGAGAGTCAACAGTTACAAAAGTTCTTACTTACCTTGAATGTGTGTTTTGCCATTCTGAAAAATATATGTAAGGTTCTTACTCACCTGTGAATTGGTTGTGCCACGTTTCCAAAAGTAAAGCTGTTGGCTTCACTTCACTATTTATTTCAGAATATTAGTGTGCAAGTTCATCAACTGGGTCTTGCTTCCCATTACCTCCTGTATACCCTGTCTGAACTAAGTCTTTCTTGGGATTTACCTACCTTGAATAACATTGACTCATTCTTAAAGTGGAACACTGGGTTTTGCTTTCCCTGGTCTGTTTTATACAGATTCTAAAGCAGTCTTAGGTTTATACCTTCCTTTAAGATGCTAGTAGCTCCTTTAAAAAGTATATGGGTTTTACTTACCTTGAGGTGGCTGTGTGCCATCCTAAAATAAGTTAAGGTTACTGCTTACCTTAGTCTGTGTTCCATTGACCTGAAAAGCAACTTTAATAGTATATTACAACATTAGGTTTTACCTGCCTAGAATAGCTGTGTGTCATTCTTAAACAGTGTTCTGTAGGTGTAGCGGACATTGGTCTGCCTGGCGCAATCCTAAATTAATGTAAAGAGTTCTAGCTTACCTTAATCTGTGTTCCACTGAGCTGAAAAGCAGCTGTAATTGTATATTACACCAAACGGTTTTACTCGCCTAGTATATGTGTTCGGCTGAATGTGGTTATAGGTTTCTACTATTTCTTGAATGAGTGTTCCACTATTTAGAAAAGTATACCTGCAGGTTGGTTTACTAAGTGACTTCTTAACTGAGTGTTACTGTACAACTGCTAGGGTCTACTACCCTTTTATTACTGAAAGTAATCAGAAAGTAACTTAAGGTTTTCCTCCCCATGAGTATTACTGTTAGTAATTCTGAAGAAGGTTTATGCTTTGGTCTGTGTACCTTCAAGCATTGTGTTGCGTTTTTATAATGTGTTTATGACTCTATGACAATGCACTTACCCCACGACTTAACTTGGCCTAACTGTATTTATAATAAACCTTTATTTTTTATCAAACTTCTGTTTGTAAGGTTTCTGTTGAACCTTTGGTATACTACAAGTTCTTAGTACCTTCCTACGGCCCTCTCTCGGTTCTGAGATAAGCCTGGCTGCTCTGTCTACGCTGCCCATATGCTCAGGTGGTACAGCCTTATACCAAGAGTGGAGTTTTGTACTGTTTCATTTGTATGGTTTTACTAAGCCCTTAGTTGGACTTGAGAAAAACTGTTCTAACCCCCCACTGGTTCTGATGTTGTTTCGCCGTGATCGGTTCTCGGCATCTTCCTGCTTCGCTATAAGGATTTCCATTCGCTGCTTCAGGCCATCCGTCCTCTCTGTGAGGAGGACTTGTTGAGGGGCCTGCTCCCCTACTCTGGTCTCGACTTTTTCCAGATGGGATTCTGCTGCCTTTATATGCATGTTAAGTTCCACAATTGACCCCGCCAGTGTGTCTGTACTGCCCTGAATTTCTTGCTTCAACTCGAGGAGCATGGCCCTCAGGTCCACCCTGATTGAATGGATGTTCCGTGATTCTTGGGTTAGTTGGGGTGACACAGCCGTGTGAACCTGTGTGCAAACCTAGATAAGTTGCTTTTTCCCTGATTGTTCCTGTGTTTGCAGCATCTGCTTGATATTCCCAGAGCCTGTCCCCTTCGCTTTACCTGGCGTCGACATTGTATCCCTTTTGAATCTATGGCCGCCACTCAGGAAAAACGCACACTCCAGATTTCCCCCAGTAGAGGCGAGGTTCCTGAGCATTGACCAGATCTCCACGACAGATCTGTGAGGTGCCAGGGGAGCACGCCCACCTCACCATCAAGGCACTCACTCTCCCTTGGCACCGTGCTCCAATGCGCTCCTCTGTGTTATGGGAGGCCCTGAACCCCACTCCAACATAGATTGTCTGGGTATCACGGCAGGCATACAGTAGAACACTTGGCTCTTAGCTTTAGTATGGAAGGTCCCTGTCGCAGTTCAGGTTTGCAGCTCCTCCGATCATTGAGGCCGCCTTCTGGCCTTCTGGTGCTTGCTGTACGTCCCGCTCCACCTTCCACGCTGCTGCCAAGATCACTTAGGTATACAGTAAAGGTTTACTTGACTTATTTTAGGAAATACTAGATTCATTCGGAATCATGTGCATTCTATATTTGCTTAACCCTGTGCTTTAGCTGCCCTTGACCTAGCCATACTTAAGAGAGCCCAGGGGTTTCACCTTCAAGGCTTTACATATTCCTTACATAGCTGAATGTGCCTTTACTGTAATGTCATTTTACATATCTGTTTTAGTTGCAAATATATTTGTTTTCATTTTCCAGTTATCTGTTCACCAATTTAGATCATGCTGGATACAGGAATTGATATCTAAATGGTTTCCAATATTTTCCTGTGACAAATGATGGTTACAGCAATTTGAAATTGTATGTGGTAACCTTTCTTCTATTTTTTTTCAGCTTGCCATGTTACATGTTCCAGCTGTTTTGGACCCTTGGCTAACCAGTGCGGATCCTGCTCCAGGTCTCTTGTGCTGCATCAGGGGCAGTGCTTACCAACCTGCTTGGAAGGCTCATTTGCAGAAAATAGTAATTGCAAAGGTATTTTATTATGTTATTGTAATGTTGTTTGCACAGTAAAGTATACATTTATGCTATGTTACTGGGTCTTACATAGCGTAACCTCTACCATTTTCATGACTCCTTGGCCTGTAGGGATGTGGAAAAGATGGTTTGGTTTTCAGTTGGTTGGGATAGGATGTTTTCCAGCATGGGGTCTGGCATGGATTCACATGCTCATGAATATTCCCCGTCGTCAGGCTGGGAATCCTCGGTAAAGAAAAAATCAGTATCAGTTTCGTTTCCGATCTGTTTTTCATAGTAGTAACCAATCACTGATCTCTGCGTCATACTGACCACAGCCAATGACTGCCCTCTACCTAAGCCCCACCTCTGGCAGCCATCTTCAGATTTTTACCGCACGTTCAAGTGTTGGGAGTCCTCGTGCTTAGCTCTCGAGCTTTTACTGCGTGTTTTGCGCTTTTTCAGGTGAATTTTTTTCGGTTAATCGAGCCTCAAGCTCCACCGTTTCTACTTCCCTGTTGCGGGATTTCCTACGCCCCTCAAGGGTGAAGATTTCGTCGAATCAACTTCTTGGAGGATTCCAGAGGATTCCAGAGGATTCGCGGCCTACTTCGCGATGGCCCAGGATGCAAGTTCGTCGCCCGGACCCAACTGTTTCGCAGCTGCCCTGGATGCGGGCTGCAGAATGTGTTTAAGGAAGACGAACATTCGCAATGCCTCTACTGTCTTCATGGGGACAAGACTCATGTAGAGAAGGACTGCCAGTTCTGCAAGAACTTGTCGGAGTTGACCATGAGGGACCCGTCGATCCCGTCTCGCAAGCTGGTTGGAGAAGGGCTTGATGGGTGAGAAGAAGAAGAAAGGGTCCGAGCGGGCTTCTAAGTCCTGTGCGGGCGCCCCGGCGACGGGGGCCCAACACCAGGCCAAGCGCTGCGAGTCCGCTGGCTCCGGGAGCGCCGAAAGGTCGGGCTCTTCGGTCGCCGGGCAGGGGGCACCTTCCCCGGCACCGCCAACCACGAGCCAACGCTCCGGTTCGGGGAAGAGAAAGTCCGAGACCCCGGGTAAGCTTCGGGAGAAGCCCAGTCCGATCTCGGAAGAGGGGGAGCGAGGCGTCGCCCCTCCCCCGAAGGAGAAGGCCCGGGACGCACCTAAGGTGGTGAAGGCCCCTACTCAGCAGGCGAAGGCCTCTATCGAGGCTATCGCGGCGACTCTGGCCAAGCCGGCAGAGACACCGCCAGCGGAGACTGCCTCCGGGACTAGAGTTTCCCTGCCACCAAGGAGGGAATCCTCTTTTCAGCCCATGGTCGTGGCCGCCATGATGGAAGAAGCGAGGGGGGGCACGGTGCCCTCCTCGAGCTCGGAGTCAGCCTCGGAGGAGGAACTGACCGAGGCCGTGAGGAACCTCGAAGTCCAATTCGAGAAGGTTCGATCCCGTCAGGAAGATCCTCGGGAGATAACCGAGGAAGACGACGATGGTGAGGAAGAGCGGCCTTCCCTTCCGGCGCAGCCGGATCCTAGGCCTCAGGATGGCTCGGCGGCCATTTTGTCTGCCATCCAGTCCTTATGCTCTGAGATAAGGACGAGATTCCCACGGCCCAGGCCGGAGGACCCACAACCTGGCCCGTCGGGAAGTCCTCAGAACAAACGACGGAGGACCCAACCCTCTCCTCCGCTCGCCCCCGTAAGGCCTACAGTTCCCTCCTCATCCTCCCACGAATCGGGAGATGACGGTGCGTTGGGCTCGACGACGGGTTCTGAGGGCGAATACGACGGAACGGGTCTCCCGTCGCACGGGCCTCGCCGCCCGACGAGATTGGCTCATTCCACGCCATGATCGCCAGGGCGTCCGAATTGTTCCAGCTCTGCCCGGAGGAGCAGAAAAAGGAGGGTTTCCTCTATCAGCACCGGGAGGCCAAGAGGAAGACGGTCATCGCGGTGCCCCTAATCGATGACATCTGGGAGGAGGGCCTGTCGGTTCTCAAAAACCCCTCCACGGCACCAGCCAAACGGGACCGGTACGAGAAGAAGTACCGGGTCCCCGAAACCGCTCCCCTGTGCCTCAGGGCCCAGCCAACGCCAGACTCGGTCGTCTCGGCGGCAGCGAAGAAGAAAGCGGCGGGATCAGGAGCCTCGACGTCGAATTCCCCGCCGGACGGCGAGGGAAAGAAGTTGGACGCCATGGGGCGGCGGGTCATTTCGTCGGCGGCGATGATGATCAAAGCGGCCAAGGCCCTGCCGATCGTGGCCCGTTACGACAGGGAGCTCTGGTTTAAGCTGGCCCCCATATTGGACTTCCTGCCGGACGGCAAGAGGTCCGAGGCCCTGGAAATACTGCAAGAGGGCGAGGTGGCGTCGGACCACGCCATAACGGTGGCAACCGATATTGCCGATACCGGGTTCCGCCAGCTGGGCAACAGTGTTTGCCTACGACGACGGGGTTGGCTCCGGGCGACCGACTTCCGTCAGGACGTCCAGACCAGGGTGTTGGACATGCCGTTCAACGGCAGCAACTTGTTCGGGAAGGCGGTGGACGAATCCCTCCAAGCCATAAAAACGGACACGGAGACGGCCCGCGCCCTAGGAGCCCTTCAGCAACGACGGCCCTTTCGGAGCTCCGGAGGCAGACAGGGTGGCTCCAAGGGATCCAGCGGTGGCTCGTCGTCCTACCGCCAGGCGGCACGCTTCTCGTCTCAGGAGGCCTACAGGGGTCGCGGCAAGCAGGGAGCGCCTCGCCGCCGTCGGCAAGGTGGCCAGGGCGGCAAGGCCACCACCTCCAAGCAGGACTGAACCGGCCGTGGTCTCGGGCCCCCACCGAAGCACCCCGGTGGGAGGCCGGCTGACGAATTTCATCGGCGTGTGGAAGTCCATCTCCACCGACCGTTGGGTGCTGAATACCCTGGCAAGAGGGCACTCTATCGAATTCCTGAAGAAGTGCCCTCATGTTCCACCTGTGGCCAGGAAGGAAAATCACGTCCCGCAAATGCTGTTGGAAGTACGGGCGATGCTCAGGAAAGGCGCCATCGAGCTTGTCCCGAAGAGGCTCTGGGGCTCCGGGGTGTACTCAAGGTACTTCCTCGTCAGGAAGAAGACGGGCGGCTGGCGCCCCATCCTGGACCTTCGTCGTTTGAACAAATACATCAGATCACAAAAGTTCAGGATGGTCACCCTCCAGCACGTACTGGGACAGCTGGAGGAAGGCGACTTTCTATTGTCGTCGGACCTGGAGGATGCATACTTCCACGTTCCCATCCTCAAAAGTCACCGAAAGTTCCTCAGGTTTGTCGTCCAGGGACGCCACTACCAATTCAGAGCACTGCCGTTCGGATTGAAGTCGGCCCCCAGGGTCTTTACCAAGTGCCTAGCACCAGTGGCAGCGCGGCTGCGCCTGCAGGGGATTCACATCTACCCCTACCTGGACGACTGGCAAATCCGCTCAAGGACGAGGGAACTCGCCGTCGAACACACTGCGAGGACCGTCCAGCTACTCACAGACCTGGGATTCGCCATAAACTACCCAAAGTCCCACCTGATGCCGTCGCAGGTGGCCCTGTTTCTGGGAGCGAAGCGCGATACAGTGAGGCGCCTGGCGGCCCCGTCGGAAGAACGGACGAAGACCATTCTAGGCAAAGTGCAGCGCCTTCTAGCCACGGACGTGGCCAGGGTGAGGTCCATCAAGTCCCTCCTGGGGATGATGTCCTCTTGCATCTACCTGGTGCGCCTCTGCAGACTACGGGTGTGCCCTCTTCAAGAATTTCTCGACGCCCGTTGGATGCAGGCGACGGGCACCTTCGAAGACAGGGTCCCCCTCAAAGAGGTGTTCCGGCAGGCGATTCAGTGGTGGGGCATTCGAGCGCACCTCACAGCGGGCAAGGACTTTCAGACGCCGGCGTACCAGGAGACGGTGACGACGGACGCCTCCCTGGAAGGTTGGGGCGCCCACACCGGAGATCTCCACGCAAGAGGCCTCTGGCTCCCGGAGGAGAGGCTCCTGCACATCAACGTCCTGGAACTCCGAGCCGTGTTCTGGGCTCTCAAATCGTTCCTCCCGTCGCTCAAGGGCAAGGTGGTGCGGATCTTCACGGACAACGCCACGACAATGTTTTACATACGGAAGCAGGGAGGCACCAGATCCCCAGCCCTATCGAAGGAGGCACAGGATCTGTGGCACTGGGCGGTCGCCCAGGGGATGTTCCTGGTTCCCTTCCACCTGGCAGGAGAAAGAAACACCATCGCCGACTCGCTCAGCAGGGAGCTGCGTGCGTGTCACGAGTGGGAACTGCGCCAGGATCAGGTGGATCAACTCTTCCGACGATGGGGCAAACCCCAAATCGACCTGTTCGCAACAGCGACGAACTCGAAGTGCAAGAGGTTCGCCAGCAGGTTTCCCCAGCCGAGAAGCATGGGCGATGCGTTCTCATTCCCCTGGGACGGCCTATACCTGTATGCGTTCCCTCCGTTGCCGTTGCTGCTTCGACTCATCAGCCAGCTCAAGAGATCCCGGTGCAGGATGATCCTCGTCGCACCGGCGTGGCCGAGCCAGATCTGGTTCCTGGACCTTCTGGACTTGTCAACGTCCCCTCCCATCAAGCTGTCGGCGGATGCGGGCCTTCTCTCCAGAGAAGGAGGCGCCATCTTCCACCACGACCCGGCGTCGCTGAACCTGCAGGCTTGGCTCCTGCAGCGCTAGAGTTTGGAGGCTACGATATACCGGCTGATTGCAGAGAGGTTCTTGCAAAGGCCAGGGCGTCCTCGACTCTCAAATGCTACGGTCATAAGTGGAAGAGGTTCTCTATCTGGTGCCGAGCACAGAAGATCAACCCCCTACGGATTACGGCCCCTCAAGTGCTGCTGTACCTGCTATCGCTGGCAAAGGCAGGGCTAGCCCATGCCTCCATTAAAATTCATCTGGCGGTGATCTCCAGATATACTAGAACCACAGGACGGACGTCCCTGTGGTCCCATCGACTGGTAAAAGAGTTTATGAAAGGACTGTTCCGGTCGTTCCCGCCGGTGAAGGCCCCGGCCCTGGCGTGGGAACTTAACGTGGTGCTGACCAGGCTCATACGGCCCCCATTCGAGCCGATGCACTCCGCACCGATGAAGTTTGTGTCGTGGAAGACTGCGTTCCTGGTGGCCATTACCTCCGCACGACGAGTGGGAGAGATCCAGGCCCTATCCTGCAAAGCACTGTACTTGACTTTCCATGCCTCGAGGGTGGTGCTTAGGACGCACCCCTCCTTTATGCCCAAGGTGCCGTCGGACTTCCATCTTAACGAGCCCTTGGTGTTACCTGTTTTCTTCCCGTCTCCTTCGTCGCTGGCCGAGAGGACTTTGCACTCGCTGGATGTGGCTAGAGCGCTGAAGTTCTACGTGGACCGCACGAAGAGTTTCCGGAGGACATCACAGCTGTTCGTGAACTTTGGACCTGTGAATCAAGGGAAGGCTCTCTCAAAGTCTTCTATTTCCAGATGGCTCTCCGGCTGCATCATGCACTGTCACCGGTTGGCTAACCGACCGCTGCCAGGCCGTCCGAGAGCCCATTTGACCAGAGCGATCGCTGCTACTACGGCGTTCTTATCTGGTGTGCCCCTGCTGGACATCTGCAGGGCTGCTACGTGGAGGTCGACGCACATCTTCACGAGATTCTACTGCGTCGATCGGGATTCCAGGGTCGGCCAAGCAGTGCTGCGCAACCTGTTCGCTTAAGGTGAGCCTGGTGAGGAGGTAAGAGATGCTTAATGTTGAGTTTTTTGTATTGCTTAATGTTGAGCCTTTTGCCACCTCCCGTGGTTGTGCATGTGTGTACTGCTATTTATTCTTATATTCATGAGCATGTGAATCCATGCCAGACCCCATGCTGGAGAAGGAACAAGTTACTTACCTGTAACTGTTGTTCTCCAGCATGGGTCTGGCATAGATTCACATGCGAACCCTCCCGCCTACCCCTCTGCGGCTCTTCACTTGGTCATACTGCCACTTCACGTGCTACCAAATCTGAAGATGGCTGCCAGAGGCGGGGCTTAGGTAGAGGGCAGTCATTGGCTGTGGTCAGTATGACGCAGAGATCAGTGATTGGTTACTACTACGAAAGACAGATCAGAAACGAAACTGATACTGATTTTTTCTTTAGCGAGGATTCCCAGCCTGACGACGGGGAATATTCATGAGCATGTGAATCCATGCCAGACCCATGCTGGAGAACAACAGTTACAGGTAAGTAACTTGTTCCTTAGTATCAATAGAGGTAGGAGAGCAACACAGCTGTTGCTGTAGTGCTGATTTTGGGGGTATGTGTGCCTTTGGAGGTGTGGTATCCGGTGAGACCCGGCCTGTGCAAACCTCATGATGGTATGTTTGGTATTATGACTGCGATCATGTGATGACATGTTCATGGGTATCCAGTCTTTTTACCACATGTTTTAAATTGCAGCTTTTTTATTGTCGTATTGTTTTTTTTTCATTTTTTCTCCCACCAAATATTTTTACCACAAATTGCAGGGGGTGTTTGGATTGTGCAATATGGGGTGGGGTATGGGTATGTGAGGAAGATGGTGGGTTGGTTTGGAGAATGGGGAAAGTCTGGAGGACTCCTGTACTGCAGTTCCAAGGTCGGCAGCCGCAATGGGCTTACTTCAGATAAGCGGCACTTTGCGGTTTGAGTTAACGGCAAATAGCACAACTGCAGTTCTTGGGGACCTTGTTGGCTCCCCTTGCTTCTGGGGTCCAGCACTCTGTTGAGGTGGCTCAGGCTTGGGCCACCCTGCTTTGGGAGGGTCCTCAGGATCTCCCTGGAGCTTGGGTCCTGCTTAAAGACGATGTACTCATTCCTGGTGTTCCTGTCCCCTGGCACTCGATTCTTGCAGCAGTAAAGAAGTACATCCAGCAGGGAGAGGGGTTCCAGTGAAGTTTGTCTTGAGGTCAGTTGGTACCACCAACTCAAGGGATGAAGTAGTCAGTTCCAGGCTTCTCTAATTGATATGAAATTTGGAACTTCAGTACTGCAGCAGGGCTTCACCGGGCAAACCAACTCTGCCTCCTCTCCAAGAGACTTTGCCTTTTATTCAAGGTTTTTACCATTCATTTGCAGCATAGCTGTCCCTCACACAGCAGGTTGGCTGTCCTGCAAGGGCAGCCAGCCAACCAATCACCTTTGGGTGCATTCCTGTAACCAAGGGGACTAAGCAGAGGGAGTTTCGGGAACCTCCATCGCTTCCTTCCCTGCCAGTCACGCTGGAGCCAGAGGTGGGTTTCAGCACTGAAGCTCGCCAAAGACAAAACAAACAAAGGGACCAAACCTGGTTTGGCACGCAGAATAAAACTCAAGAAAGACCTCACACGCAAGAAATGGTGAAAAAATATGACCGGGGCCATTTGGACAAAATGGGCACCCAAGGATGCAATACTGCAGCTGAGGATTCAGTCTGCAGTAACCACGTACAATGGTATGAACATTTAAACCGCTGCCACCAGCCATTAAATGTAGTGAGGGTAACATAAAAAATGTTACAGGAGTCAGTAGGAAAAGGGGCTACTAAGTAACCCCCCCAGTACTTCCACATAAGATGGGTTGTACTGGACCTACATAGGAAAAACAGGCAAGTAAAGTAAATTTCACTTCACTACTCTTTGGAACAGTAGTTTACCTAAGAGAAGGTATTTAAACCGTAAGAGAAACCCAAAGGACTTCTCTGTTATGCTGCACTGAAGGTGCTGTGTGTCACAATACAAATGTGATGCCTCTGGAGTTTGTCAGACTCCACAACTAAATGAAGCACAGTGTCCAAATCAGATAAAAACAAATGAGACAGTGAGAAAAAGGTCTCACTCACTCCAGGATAAAAAATGAAAAGTCCTAAAGTCCAGTAAAAGAGCTCGGGGTGTCTAAGGTTGAAGGGAATTGGCACAGAAATTAGAATTCTCCCTAACACCCATCAATGCAAATTAATTGAAATTGAGTGAGACAATTGCAGAGTATTAAATATGTTGCTCTTTTAAACATTGTAAATGAGCATCAGCATATTTGTTCATGCAGAATCATATAACAAATGAGCTGAATACAGTAATTGTTAGGTAAGATTTTCATATTTGTGATGAATCTTCCTGACCTATGTCAACCCCAGAACTTTTTTGCTTGGACTTGGCCCTAGGTGAAGGGGAATCTTTTTTCCCCTCTCATGCAGTCTTTTACTCTTTTTATGGGTGACCTTTTTGTGGCTCTCCATAGTGTATGGTTGGAGCTATAGTTTCCTATAATGTTTGGGCTTAGCCTGGATTGCTCCTTTGTTAATTTCTCTTTAATGTACTTGGGTGAACTACAGTTCCCAAGGGGTAAAGTGGGATTTTTATCCCCTTTACATTTTGTATAGTTAGCCAGCACATGCCACCTTATGTGGATTGCTGGCGCATTCAATGGATCCCCTTACTTACCTGTAGCATTTCTGTTAGAATTGCAAGTTTACTTTAATGGCGGGTGGCAGTGATTTTACTTGGTGACTTTTTAGTTGTATTACTCGAAGGCTGTTAAATCATTCTCGGTAATGCACAGAAGGGCCACCATTTTGCTAAAATGGTGGGATCCTTCATTTTTTCACCATTTCTTGTTTGTGGTTTCTGAGGTCTTCCCCTGCCATTCTAGGCAGGAACGACCTCAGGGGACTTTTTGTCTTTGTCTCGAATCCTTTATATTGGGAAGGCAGGAAGTGAAGGAGGAGTCCAAAACGGCCCATTGTCTTTCACCTTGCCTGAAAGGAACCCAGTCTCAATGGGGGTGCTGGCTGTCCTGATTGGACAGCCAGACCGCCCCTTTCTGTAAACTACAGGGTGAAACTGCAGACATTGTGCTGTAGTTTCTGATAAATACTCAGAACCTGCTGACAACTTGACCACTGGAGCTTAAACTGAAGAGGAGGAAGAAGAAGAAAAAGCGCCTGTAGCTATTTCCAGCGAGCGGAGAGCCTTCTGTGTAACCAGAGCCTGGTGCAACCCTTCCTTACAATCGACCTGGGGGTCCCGAATGCAAAGACTCCTACCCAGAGGGTTGTGACATCCACTAGTCTCAGGAAGACCTGCATTCTGAGCCATCCCACAACATGCTGCAACCTTGCTGGGCTGCAAACCGCCAATACCCTGGGACCTCAAGCCTGAGTGCTATGCGTGGTCTTTCGAAGTCCAAATCTGTCCGAAACTTTGGTGGACTCCTGCTGGATCAACAGAGACCTGATTCGAACCCCTCAAGACCCCTCACCGAGAGAGTGAAGAGACTCCGACCAGCAATATTTATTCTTCATCTAGCTGCTGTACAAAGTCACCAAATTCATACAGCCGCGAGAAAGCATGAAGAGTCCTTTGCTGGAAGCCTCCTCTGACTGCTGCTGCATGTTCCCATCCAGTGTCCCGTTCTTTTGTCTCCAGACCAAGAATCCAGGGACCGGGTCCTGTCCTGCTACACCCTGAAAGCATCCACTTCAAAGCTCTTCTTTTCTCCTAGGTCTGGGCTTGGGAAATACTTACCTTAAGTCTGGTGAGCATCTTGTTGAGACTGAGTGGGTGATTTGTGTGGTTGGGAGTTTGCCCATACCACTTGCCCAGACATAATGCTGGAACACATATAGTGAGCCTTCTGTGAAGTCCCTGAACACTTTAACTAACTCTGTAAGTGAATACTTACTTGATTAAGTCTTTCCTGCAACTGAACCCTATCTCAACCTACCTGCAGCTGGCACGTAGACCACTAGGTTCCCTCTTCTGCCTCTGAGAGAACTTGTGCAATAGACTAGGGAAGGACTGGATAAGAAAAGGATTCTTCCTTGGTAGTATAACCAGTGTAAAGCGCTTACTTGCTAAAGAAGTTAGTGTGGTAACTGTATCTCTGTGAAAGAAGAAGTTACAAAGTGTCATTAAGTTTATGCTTACCTTTGAGTTGCATTCTGACCCTCTAAAATGTGTAAAGGTTGCTTTATTAACTTTAAATGGTGTTGGTACTGTTTCATCATTGCTTAACTGAATGAGTGTAAAATCTTACCAATAGGGTTTACCAGCCTTGAATAACCTGGTGTCATTCTTAAAGTGTATCATTGGCTATTGCTGTCCCTGATTTGCTTAGTGCATTCTAAAATGGTTATTGAGTGTTCATACTTTTTTTTTTTAAACTTCTTTTTATTATTCAGCGTGGCAGCAACAAACAAGCGAGCAGCATGAGGCGTTACAGCATGAATAACATATAAACATTGTAGGTGCACAGAGGTTATTACACATGACATCACAATCAGTGGGTACAATCACGGAATGAATTGGGAACCAGAAATCCGTCGCAGGGAGGAGGACAGGGGCCGGTGGGGGGAAGAGGGCGGGGGGGAAGCATCCGGTGTTACAATCATATCGGACATGTAAGAGCGGAACTTGAGCCATACATTTCTAGGTCTAGAGTGGGCAGGTTGTATATGGGACCAGGCTTCCTCAGAGTCCGAGGCCCAAGTAACCGCCCTCAGCCATTGAGCGTGTGTGGGGGGCAAGGGACGGAGCCAACAGAGTAGGATAGTGCGCACCGCAAGCAGGAGGCATAGGCCAGCTAATTTTTTGGAATCACGAGAGAGACCTGGGAGATCGTGAAAGAGACACACCAGCGGAGAAGGAACAATGGGATGGCCGAGAACCGCAGACATTGTCGAGCAAACTGCCTCCCAAAACTGCGAGAGGCGAGGGCAGGACAGAATCATATGAATGTAGTCAGCGTCGTCATGGTGGCACCTAGGGCAGCTGGAAGGGTGATCCCTGGACATACGATGTAGTCTGGTCGGGGTGTAGTGAAATCTGTGTAGCACTTTGAATTGAATGAGTTTAAAACGGGAGTTAAAGGATACTCGATGTGTGCGCTCGCATAGATGTGCCCAGCGTTCGTCCGAAATCTCAACACCCAAGTCCGCCTCCCATAACCCCCTCAGTCTAGCGAAATCGGGGACAGATCTGGACTGCAACATCGTGTACAACCTAGAGATTTTACCCCTTGTAGGCCCGGGGGAGGTGAGCTCTTCAATAGCTGGGTCATCCGGGGGCGACGCCGGGAATGTTTGGTAATTGCGTTTGAGGGTCCTGCGGAGGGATGCGTATTGAAGCCATGCGCCCTGGTCACTCCTCAGGGGCAACGGGAGATCGGGCCATTCAACAAATATACCCTGGTCAAACACGTCACGCAGCAGCTCATAGCCTGCGTCCGCCCAGCGGCGCACCGTGCCCGATGGGATCTGCGGGACCCCCGGGAGGAAATTCCAGAGGGGGAGATTGCCGTGAAAGGCGTATGTAGTTTTGACTAGTTTCCACATTTTCGCCAGAGCAAGGGAAGTGCAAGCGACCGGGCTCTGTGAGTCCAATGCTGAGGAAGCGGGGTGTATCACCAAGGAGCGGATATCACGGTCACAGACCGCAAGCTTCTCAAGTCGAACATGCGGGGGAGGGTCTATCGTATTAAACCAGTGAGATGTGTATTGGAACTGGGATACCAGCCAGTATTTGAGAAAATTAGGGGCACCGAAGCCCCCGTTAGAAATGGGGGTAGATAAGGTATCGAGTTTTAGGCGGACCGCACCTGAGTGCCAAAGAAAGGAATTCACAGTGCGGGTCAAGTCCCGGAAAAAGCCCTCCCCCGGCCACAGGGGTATGTTAGTGAACCTGTAAAGCAACTGGGGTAACACCACCATCTTCAGCAGCCCTATCCTGCCCGCCAGGGAGATCGGGAGCCTGTCCCAGGCCTGGACCCTAGCCGTCAGGTGTGTGAGATATTTCTGATAGTTTTCCTGGAAGGACAACGCCCGTTGGCGAGTCACCGCTATGCCCAGGTAGGTGAATGTAGACTGGGCCAAAGTGAAGCCCAAAGTATCAGGAGGGGGGAAGAGTGCATTCTGTAAGTGGGAAGAGAGTGGATTTTGAACAATTCACTTTGAGGCCAGAGATTCGGCCGAACCGAATGATGTCCTCCAGTATTGGGGGTAAATTGATGGAGGGAGAGCGCACAAACAACAATGCATCATCCGCATATAGGGACACTATATCCGCCTGGCCCGCCGTGCGGAGGCCTCTGTGAGCGTGAAGTTGGCGGAGCATATCAGCGAAGGGCTCTATTGCTATGACGAAGATCAAGGGCGAGAAGGGGCACCCCTGTCTCGTCCCCCTGGCGATCTCAAAGAGGGGAGAACAGTGGTCGTCAGTGCGAACCCTGGCCACCGGGGAAGAGTAAAGCAATCTGACCCAGGAGAGAAAGGAGGGGCCAAACTTGCAGCTGTCGAGAACCCGCCAAAGGTACCTCCATGAGACCGAGTCAAACGCCTTTTATATATCAAGGGTGGCAGCTACTGCCTGCGTGTCGGGGCTGATTCTGTCAATTATATTGAATAGGCGCCTTAGGCTCAAGGAGGTGGAGCGACCAGGGATGAAACCCGCCTGATCTGGGTGGATAATAGATGGCAGGAGGGGAGCCAGCCGGAGCGCCAGGGCCTTGGCATATACCTTGACATCGCAATTTATGAGTGAGAGCGGACGGTATGAGCTACATTGCAGGGGGGGTTTGCCCGATTTGAGTAGTACTGTGATAGTAGCCTCCCGGAGTGAAGGGGGGAACACGCCGGACTCCACAGACTCCTCCCAGAGAGCTAGCAAGTGGGGAAGCAGCTGTGACTTAAACTGCTTGTAAAATTCGACCGGTATACCGTCCGAACCGGGGGCACGCCCCGAGGATAAGGAGTCGATAGCGTCCGACAGCTCCTCCAGTGTGAGGGGGGAGTCGAGGGAGGCCGCAGCTTCTGGGGACAGGGCTGAGAGAGGGAGGGCTCTGAGAAAGGAGTCGATCTCCATCACCGGCACCTCATCTGAGTTGGAGTATAGAGTTTCATAAAATGTAAAGAATTCCCTATTGATATCTTGCGAGGAGACAGCCATGGAGCCGTCAGGTCTCTCGAGCCCGATTATGTGTGGGGACTCCGTCTCGTGACGGATCAGACGTGCCAGGAATCGACCAGGGCGCTCTCCCTCCCCATATCTCCTCGCCATGCCAGGATTATCCAAAAACCTTTGTTCACGATCCGCGAGGGACCGAAACGTGTCTAATTCCGACCCTATGTCAGCCAGGCCGCTCGAGGTAGGGTGAAGTGAGCATGCGGCTTCCAGGGTAGATAGTCTGGATTCACTAGCAGCGAGATCCCTTCGGATTGACTTCAGGACCCCATTCTCCTTGGACAACGCAATCCCTCTGATATATGCCTTAAATGACTCCCATAGAGTGGCCTGGGTCGCTACCGAGCCCGTATTAGTCTCGAAGAACTCCTCGATCGACCGCTCGAGTTCTGAGCAGAACTCCGGGTCCAATAAGGACAGGGGCTTCAGCCTCCAGCTACGTGGCCGGCCAGGATCGGGACCCCAGCTAATGGTTACAGTAACTGGCGAGTGGTCAGATAGGGTTCTGGCGAGGATCATTAATTGTATAACGCTCTTGACCAGTACGTTGGAGATCACCCATCTGTCAATGCGGGAATAGGAGTCGTGAACCGAGGAGTAAAAAGAGAACACACGGGAGTCCGGGTAAAAGAATCTCCATGCATCCACCATGGAGAGACGGGGCAGAGATGATAGTGCAGCATAGGCTGCCCTAGAGAGTAGACGGGGCCTGGAACCAGATCTGTCCAGGGCCACGTCAAAAATCGTGTTGAAGTCGCCTCCCCAAAGGATGGGAACCAGGGGGAAGCCTTCGAGGAGGGACGTGACGTGTACATAAAAGTCTGGGTCGTCTAGGTTAGGGCCGTAAATGTTCATCAGGACCACCTCCCTGTGTTGAAGCGTGGCATGGAGCAGAACATATCTGCCTTGAGGGTCTATTTGTGAGGAGATAAGAGAAAACTGGAGGCTTTTGTGAATAAGGGTCATGACCCCCCGGCTTTGGGTGGAGAAATCGGTGAAATATCTATGGGGGCCCCAAGTTTTGGCAAAACGCATACACTGTTCCGCGCGGGCATGTGTCTCTTGCAGAAACAAAATCTTGGACCCATGACGCTTGGTCTGCAGTTGGAGCTGTCTCATTTTTTTGTAATTTCCCAACCCACGTACGTTCCAGCTCATAAAGGTCAAGTCACTCTTGGTCACAGATATGGTGGTGATCGAAGGAGACCGAATGTCAGTACCCAATGGGTCAATTTCACAGTCTTGCCGCACCAAGCCCTGAGCACCACCTCACGGCTCGCCTTCGCTGCCAGCGCCAACTTTTTAACAACAAAAACCCTAACATGTCCCACCCCCGCCCACATCCCCCCCCAAACAGAGGGATGACAATCCCAACCCCCCTCAACCAAAACCAAATCAAAGGCATCAACGCCTGGGGGCCTGAGGGCCGGACTAGCTGCCGTAGTCGGGGCAGCGGCAGATCAGATAAGACAAGGTGTACCCACAGTGGATCTTAACACATGACTTGGACAGGGTTCTGGCACGTGATGATAAGGCACACATTTGTAAGAATGAACATAACAAGCAAATTACGAAGTAGAGGATCAAGTAACCCCGATGCAGGAAGGCGACCTTGCTCGGCCTCTCCCCGTCGGGACAGAAGGATAACTGCAGACTCGTGAGGAAAGGGGAGAGGTCAGCCAGGGAAATGTTCGTCAATGAACCTAGAGGCCACCTCCGGGATCGTGAAAAAAAACACCTGGTTGGCATGCTCTATGCGGAGCTTGGCAGGGTAGAGCATGGCGTATTTGACTGAGTGGACCCGCAGCCTGCGCTTCACAGCCTGAAAAGTCTTGGTTCGCGTTGGACAGCTGTGGAGAAGTCCGGATAGAGATGAATTCTGGCGCCATCCAGTAGTAGCTCCCCTTTGAGTCTAGCCGCCCTGAGGAGGGCATCCCGGTCACGGAAATTCAGCACTCGGGCTATGATGGGCCGGGGTGGAGCCCCAGGTCTGGGTTTAGCCGTCGGGGCTCTGTGTGCCCGCTCAATAGCGAAGTGTGGGGAGAGCTTGGGAGAATCCAAGAGTGAGACCAATGTGCGCTCGACAAAGTCCTCCATCGGTTCGTGCACTTCGTTCTCGGGAACCCCGATGATGCGGAGGTTGTTACGCCTCGAGCGAGATTCCAAGTCCTCGTTCTTCTTCTCTACCTCAAGGACTCGATTGGAGAGAGCGGTGACCTCGGAGCGCAGGGCTCCCAATGCATCCTCGGCGGAACCGACCCGCGTCTCGACTTCTGACACACGGCTGTCAGTCCGCTCGATGTGGGCCTTAATAGAAGATATAGTACCGTTCATGTCATCCAGTTTTGAATGCAGTGCGGTGAAGCCCTCGCAAATGAAGTCCATCATATTTTGGGATTCCGGTACTGCATCGGGTGGAGGTGTGGCTGGGGTCTGTACGTTGGTCTCCCCTGACGATCTCGACGCAGCCTTAGCAAACATGTTGATAGAGCTCTGTTTCCTCGCCCCTCCCTTGGTCATCCTGGCGATGTTGTAAGTCAAGTGGGGAGAGGGGGAGGCCCAGGCTCTATGTCACCCGAAGTAGGGCGCAGAGTATGGTGCTAGACAGGGAGTGATGCAGGTGAAGCCGTGGCCGAGAATCCGTGTAGATGCGAAGTTTGTGGGGCAGCCAACACACAGGGACTTTCCTCAACTCCGCATTACCTCAGGAGGCGGGTATGTGTCTATTCTGTTGCCAGAGAGGTACTGTAGCACACAAAGCAGACCAAAGGACCAACAAGCCCCACCAGAGCTGATCACCATGCCACGCAATTAATGCAACGACACGACCACCAGCCCCGGCGAAGCCCACCGTCTCCCCAGATATGAAGCCGTGGTCACCAGCGCAGACTAGAAGTCAGTCAGTCCAGAGAGGCGCAGGGAGAAACCTCGGGAGCAGTAGATCCCAGGGTTGGGGGCAGAGGCGCCCAGCGAGCAAAATCTAAGCCTGGACCCAGGTACGGGTGGTTGAGAGCGATGTAAGATGGGGGGGGGGTGCCTCCCGGCACAACGCCCAGGCGGCAGAGAAGCCACGGCCCCGTGCAGAAGACAGGTCAGGCAGCCGGTGGGTCGAAGGGCCCGGGCGGAGCAGTGTCAGCGAGATCACCGCGACCCTGGAGGGAGACACCCGCAGCCCGCGGTGGCCGGTGGAGCGGGGGGATGAGAGAGATTCCAGGGGGGACACCAGGATCAATGCGAACCGGGGGAGGCGCCAGGCCCGGGGCAGGACAGGCGGCTGATGGGCCCAGAGGCAATTAGTCCTCGGCCCCGCGAATGAGAGAGGTAAGGTGATGCCGCTGCCCAGGGCAAGTCCGCGGGGGCCTCCCCGGCACACGTACCTGGCGTCGCAGGGAACCACTGCACCTCGTGTCACGCCGTCGGCGGCAGCCCCGCCGGAGTCCAGCAGGTGTGGAGAGGGTCCTGGCGCACCAGGCCGCAGGCGCCCGAGCCAGCCCGCGGCGCGCGGGCTGAAGAAGTGTCCCAGCCGAGGTTGGGGGGAGGCGGACCGCCACCCGGCAGCGTGCACCCGCCGAGGCGGGGGGGGTAACGCCAGCCCCGGGCGAGCCCGTCCGCTCCACCAGAGGGCGAGTTTCCGCGCGGGAGCGCCGCAGCCAAGTGGGGGGATGGTGCAGCGGCGTCCAGAAGTCACGTCCCGGGGATCCGATCTTCGACAAAATTCGGTCCGCTGGGTCCTCGGGGCGGCCGCTTCAAAAACGCATGAGCCGGGAACGGCTATCCAGTGTTCAAATGTGCCGATTCAGGATTCCGAGATCTGCCGGCTCCGGAGCTCGAGACTCAGGCGGCCATCTTGCTCGGCGCTCAACAGCGCCCCGAGTGTTCATACTTATCATTGAGTAGCTTGAGGCCCCTCCAGAAAGTATGAGTTGTTTTACTAGCTGTGAACTAAGTTCTGAACAGTAATGTTTCAAGGTGTATACTTGTAACAGGGTTGGTTTATTATGTGACTTCATAACTGAGTGTCACTGCATGACTGACTTGGTCAACTACTCTTGAAATACTGATTGTATTCTAAAAGTATATCGAATCTGGTTTTATTCCCCAAGAACAGTATAACACTATCCTGAATGCATAACCTTAGGTTTAATTCACCTTGACTTGCTTTTTGCTCCTCTAAATAAGGTTATACCTTGGTTTGCATACCATATGTATTGAGTTGGTTTTTATGATTGTGTTTATATGATGTTATAGTACTTACTTACCCAAGAATTATCTTGGTCTACTTATATTTAAATAAAGCCTTTATTATTACAATACATAAGGCCTCATCAGGGGTTGGGCGGAGCAGCAAAATTGCATTGGTAACGCTATTACTGCTGCATTACCGCTCCACCTACTCCCAAGTATTGGGTGGAAAGCTAGATATTTACGCTGGAGGTAAATTTCCAGCTTTCCGTCTGTTTTCAGCGCTATTACTGTCAGCGTGTAATAGCGCCAAAAATCTCCATAGAGTCCTGTTGAGAATAACTGTCTTACTACTGCTCGAGATGTGGCGCTAATAGCGCCGGACCAAGTAGCAGTAACGCTATTTGTATTGGCGGTGTCCTGGCAGAATTACCGCTGGGTTACCGCCAAGGCCCTGATGAGGCTTATAGTGTTTGTGTTTCTTTGGACCATTATGTATGCTACAAATTCTTTTTATAAAGCTACAGTCCTCTCTCTCTCCTGAGATAAACCTGGCTGCTCTGTCCACACTACCACATTCTATGGTGGTACAGCCTTATACTAAGAGTGGAGCTTATGTACTGCCTCAGATGTATGGTTTTATAAAGCCGTCAGTTGGACTTTAGAAAAACTGTCCTAACAGTAATGACCCCTGACTGGTACCTGATAACATGATAATTCTGCAGCTGCGATGTGAGGGGTTGCAATTTGGTGTGTGGTTAACTAGGTCACTTGCTCGTGCATAGTCTGATTATGTCTGTTTTGCCAGCCTGTGTGCACAGTAACCTAGTACCATAGAACAACTCAAAGGCAGCAAACCAAGCACCTTTTGTAATAAATAGCCAAGTTTACTTGGCTACCACAAATGGGATCCTTAAATACACAACTGTATAAGGATCGGAAAGATGGCGGTGTACCAATAACAAAGACTGATCTGCGTGTGATCTTGGACCAACTGAAATGGCGGCATGAAAAATAATGATTTGGTTGGGTTGCCCACAGCAATGATAATGGTTCTGATTTATTCTGAATCTACCATCCCTCACTCTGCACTATTGCTGAGAGTATAAACCGCATGAGTGTGTGTGTTTAATATCTGTGCATTAGTCCCGTGTCACTGCATGGACCTGCCTTTAGTGAATGTTTTGGCAAATGTCTTATTTGAAATGCAATATTGTATGTTAGGAGTCTCAGATGTCAAAATGTCTTCTGGTGCCACATGAACGTGGCTTTTGGTACTTTATTCCCAGTGCATCCATTTAGTCTCAGAAGGCATACCACTGCACACCAGGCCCAGTGCCGTAATGCTACACCAAGGGACCACCATGTTCAGACTTGCTGTTCATTTTATGCGTGGGTTCCTTTTAGCGTGATCATGATATAGGTACAAGAAGGGGGGCTACATCAGAATGAGCGGAATGGTATATCATATTTACATTCATTTCCATTCGCAATATATTAACATCAGCATGTGCTCTTCTCGTTGCTTCTCGTGCTTCCTTTTAGCTTGTCACCAGTCCTGCCGGGCATGTGTAGGACCTGGGAACATCCATTGCACAAGGTGTGCCCAGTCATTGGAGGTTCTGCAGACAGAACAGGAATATTATGGACAGCCTTATGGAGTCTGCCAGTTTCAGTGCGCGGCGCGATTCTACATGGAGAGCACAGGAGTGTGCAGAGGTAAGTGCCCACCTCCTTCTTCCTCAGCTCTGGTTTGTGCAGAATATGTATTTATTTTTATTTAAATGGTTTTTCATAACGCGCCTAATACCGTGCCTGATTTTGGTTTCTAAGCGCGGATCCGGGATTCGAACCTCTGTTGCTCTGCGTGGTCTTTTGCGCAAGACAATCTGGTAAATGATAGTTTGGCGAGGGAATCTATGAAAATAGACTGTGAATAGCAGTGCATAAAACCAATCGCACGAGTGTTCATTTCAGCCCCTCCAAGTGGAATGTTTGATATGCTTTTATTTCAGGTTCATCTGCAGCCAAACCCAATCAAAGCCTTGTTATGATATTCTTTAAGCACACTGAAATGTAGAACAAAAGTCAAAAGTAGCAATGTGCCAAGCATGGAAACAAAAAAAGCTAAAGTACGCTGCATCTTGCTCCTAGCTCAATTTACACAGATAAACCAACTTCTACAAAATGGCCGACAATATAACAGAGATACACTGTGGAATAACACAGAATACGTACCACTGAAATAAGATTTCAAGGGTTTGTAGTTGGTTGTCAGGACGAGGATTGGGAAAAACGCCCATGGGAAAGAAAAAGAGGTTTGTTTCTTGGAACAATCTAAGCAAAAGGTTGACAAGGGGGGAAAACAATAGTGAGCCAGGTTGCGTCTTCCATCCAGAACACTGATCTTTTGAACCTCTGTCTCCTTTCCTCGGTTTGGGCGAGGAAAGATGTACGTTCCAGGATGTAATAATGATCGCATGGAATGGATAAATGCCTGTATGCACTTGGGTTTATTTGAAGCTGAAAAGGATGATCCTGCCCTGGAACAGTCTAGACAAAGGGGGAATGAGAGGCACAAACTGGTGTAATTTCCTATCTAATAGAGATTGATTACCCTCTCCATCACTGATATAACTGCGGTCTCAGGGATAAAGCACAGCACGTTTCTAGGTTCCAAAACACAGTCTCTGGGGTATAGCACACAGCTTGCATCCTTGGGTATACAGTGCACAGCACACTTATTTTAGGTTATACAGGTTTGTTACTAGTTTGGCATTTCGGTCAATATGCGTTGGGTAATTCCGTTACCTCGGCTTTTTCGGGCAGTAGGGGAATAACCACCACTTTTACCACACCTCCAAATTCCAGGTTTGGCGTTAAAGTGGAGGAGATACCTTCAGCTCAGTGCTGGAAGTAACCATGCACTTTAATGCCAAAAACTGGAGGATTTCGCCCGTGGTTATTCCTCCAAATCTCGCCTGAGTCCTCTAGACTTCCTAAACGGGGACTAACGCTGCTGTTACCACGCGTATTAGCTGGTGGTAATGGCGCCAGACTGAACGTTGGTAACAGTAAATGAGTTTGGCAGTAATTCCCATGGAGTTACTGCCAATTTTCTAATGAGGCTTTGAGTGCCCCGCTCACTTGGCAGCAGTCTCAGGATAGCCGCCCTCTCAGCTCGGCATAGTTCTCTCAGAAACGTCGGCAGGAGCTACCAGTTCTCGTTTTATGCACCTGGGAGCCGAAGTTGATTCGTCTCCGTGCATAGTTCAGATTAGGTCGCTGGAATTCTTTGACTGAACGAGACTGCGTGCATGTTCCAAAGCACAGAATAAAAAGAATGCGGCTTATCCTGGTTACTATTGCTGCACGTAGCAGGTGTTCTTGGTTGTTGCAAACCAAACGTGTTATCGCCGCGGTCTAACTTGACATGTAAAGAAGCATTTGTCAGTACTTGGAACCCGGCCAGTGCTTGGGCTGCATTTTCTCACACACCCTCCCCGGTGCCTCTGAATTAAACAGCATGCTTCAGTGGAAGCTAAGAAATGTGTACTGATAAAACTACTGGAGGGCACAAATGGCATGTTTCCATTGGCCAGGGTCCAACAGTTGATTAGTTTTCTTTTATCTTTTTTTTTTACTTGGTCTACTTTCTGCACCGCTCAGTGGTGAGTGGCGGGCAGGAGGAGTTTGGAGCGTGCCAAGCGAAGGTAAACACGAGGCCCTTTTCTTTCTTGCTGGTCCAGAACCCCCTATCAACGAGGGCTCTCGGTGTCCTTGACTGGGATGACACCTGACCTGGAAACTAAAGCATCCATTTGAAGGCACAGGCCAACGAGCTCTCACAGCTGTGTACAAATATGATTCCGTTGCAGTTCAAAGGAGCTGGGAGGGAGTGGGCAATGCTGGCAAGAGATGGAAATTGAGGCATAGGTTTCGCAGAAAGTATTCAAAGGCTTAAATGAAACGAATGGAAACTGCAGGATGGACATTTTTGAACTGCACAGTAATTAGGCTTACATGTCTTAGTTTGACTGAATGGCCGCATTGTTGGGGTTCTCAGTAACTGGAAATCTCATAAAGTAGAAGGCAAGTACGAGTTCAAAGGCTTTGCAAATATGCCGTCGTGCTTGAAGCAAAGGGACGCACCTGACTTTTGTGCTTGGAATATCGCTTGCAAACTAAGGTTTTAAAATGTTTATCCATTTGTTGATTTTCTATTCAGACCCCTGAATTCTCTTTCTAATTACCAGAGACCTCCATAACATGGTCAGATCTTCGGGATGTGGTGTCCCTAACAGTATGTGCAAGGGCTGCCATGCCATGGGACCAATTGACAGAGCATGTGACACGTAAAGGGGCCGTTCAACTGCTTTTCACACAGTACTAGGAAATGGTTGAGGTAAACACTGATAGGGGGCTACGGCTGCATCTCCGATCGAATTGGGATCTTCTCCTTGGAACAGACCTAAATTAACAGTCGGGATTGCGATTAAGCCAAAGGTTTCCATGTTCTTTCCATCGTGGTAATGCTGCTCTCTGCCAGGTTCTCCAAGCAGTCTCAGGGATACAGCACAGCACCACTTATTTGCCACAAGTCCTCTTCACAGAGTTATAGCACCCTTTTTGCTATTTGTAATCCACACCAGAAGGATACTGCTTGGCACACTGCTTCCCGATTCAGGGTTATAGTGCCCTAGTTTCCTATAAGGGATACATGTATTTATTTGTTTTATTTATTTATTTTATTTTATTGTGCATTGTAAGGCACTTATACATCAAGTAAATTGTGTTTCAAAGCGCCCACAGGGCAAAAGGGGGGGAACATGGGAATGAAAAGCAAATATAACAATGAGAGATTGAGGCGGACCTTTTAGGCCTCGTGAGCATTCTGAACGTGCAAGTGCAGAGCGAGAGAAGGAATGAGGGAGTGGGGGTAAGTGCTGTGTGTACCAATAGGGAAGTGCTAGGGAGTGAGCAGCTGTTAAGTGACTACGAGAGAATGGTCAGCTGTCTATAAATAGGTAAGTGCAGGCCTGTGTTGGCATAGGCCAGTGGGTGCCAGGCAAGTGCTGGGAGCGGGCGGAGGACAAAGACGATTTGGTGAGGGAAACCAGGACCCAGGAGGACCCAGGAGGACACATAAGGGCCCTGATCACCAATCTCTGCAACAATCGGGTTTGCAGGGAGGAAGGGAAGGAGGAGGTGAAAAGGAAGGTCTTCAGGTGCTTCCGGAATTTGAGGAGATCAGGCTCAAGACGAAGAGGAGGAGGAGGAGGAGTCTGTTCCATAGGAGGGAGCCTGCCAAGGAAAGAGATCGGCCACCAGCGTGCTGTTTAGCGAAGCGCTTGACACACAGAGAGTTTGTGCCGGAGAAACGTAAAGATCTGGAGGGAGGGTATTTAGTGAGAGTCAGTTGTAGATGGCGTGGTCCCCGGTCCCAGACAGCCTTATGGATGATGTAGAGGGATTGGAATTTGATCCTTGCAGCAACAGGGAGCAAGTGGAGAGTGTTTAGGGCTGGAGAGATGCAGTCACTGGGCTTGAGGCCAAGGATAAGTCTCGAAGCCCTATTCTGGATTAGCTGGCGGGGTCGTAGAAAAGAAGAGGGTAGATTAAGGAAAAGGCTATTGCAGGATATTGTATTTATTTATTTGAACTTTGTGGGCACTTACCCTACTCACAGTGTCTTCGCGCACCTTACAAAGTTCAAAGGGGAGGCAGTGGAAAATAAGTTACAAAATGTTCAGGACAATATAGGAAGATCAAAAACAGGATGGCAGGGGAGCTGGTCTGGTTGGATTTGGTGGGGATAAAGAGGTATGTTTTGTTGAGTCTTTTGGAAAATGATGATGGAGGGTGCCATGCGGATGTGGAGTCTGAGGGCATTCCAGACCCTGGGTGCCAACTGTGTGGACACTTATTTAGTGTGCAGGTTAGTAATAACTTTCATGGCCCACCATTTTGTCCCCATTCATTTGAATGGGGCACCTTTTATTCAGATGTCATGTCCCCTCCAACATTTTCAGCAAAGTTTCTTCACTGGTTAGTATACATAGTGGAATGCGGAGGAGATTTTTGGTTGGCATGTGTGGTGTTTGTGTGGGAGATGGGTTTCCGTATGTTGTGATGGTAGGCTGGGTTTTCGAGGTGGATGGCTTTGTAAATAATGAAGAAGCTTTTAAAAGCCACTCTCTAGGGTACATGGAACTAGTGAAGCTGGGAGAGAGCTTGAGTGATGTGTGAATGTTTAGGTGGGTGGAGGATGAGTCTTTATGCTGCATTCTCTATGGATTTCAGGGGTCAAAGGGTGCTTTTGGGAAGTCGGTTCTTGGCCCTTTCCTATTCTCTCTCTACACCTCTCTCCTTGCCCCTGTGATTTCTTCATTCGGTATCTCTCACCATTTCTATGCTGATGACACCCAACTCTTCCTCTCTTTCTCTTCCTTCTCCCCTGATCTCCACCTTAAACTTTCTTCCTGTCTCACTGCCATTAAAAACTGGATGTCATCCCGTTTTCTTTCTCTCAATACTGATAGACTGAAGTCGTATTCTTTTCATCCAATACTCTTCGCCTTCCCTCTCCTCCACCTTTAATTTACTTTCCCCCCTCCAATCTTCCAATCTCTGCCCATGGTCGCATTCTAGGCATTCACTTTGACTCTTCCCTCTCCTTTGCCCACCATATTTCTCTTACCTCTCGCGCCTGTCGCTACCACCTCTTCTATATTCGCAAGGTCCGCTCCTCTCTCACCTTCCACGCAACAAAACTTCTAATATCCTCCCTTATCTTCTCTCGCCTCTTCTACTGCTCCTCCCTACTCTTTGGACTACCTGCCTCTCATCTTGCTCCCCTCAAATCTATCTACCACTCAGCTATCCGTACCCTCTGTCTCCTTGCCCCGCATGACTCAATTTCCTCTTCGCTCTCCTCTCTTGGCTGGCTCCCCTTTCACTCCCAACTTAAATTTCATTTTCGCTGTCTAGTCTTTAAATCTCTCCATGACCTGGCTCCCCCTTATCTCTCCGCTCTCATCTCTTTCTATGATCCCTTCCGCTCCCTCCATTCAGCCGACCACTTCCTTCTCACCGTTCCCACTTCCCCATGTGCCTCCTCCCATTTCCGCTCCGTTCAGCTCCTAGCCCCCCTCCACTGGAACTCCTTACCTCTCTCGATCCGCTCCACACCTACCTTTTCCTCCTTTCGCACTTCCCTGAAATCTCTCCTTCTCCATTCCCTGCCTTGAAACCTTCCCCACCTCTCATCCTCTCCCCTTCCCTCCAATCCTCCCTATGATCCTTTCCTCCCTCCCCCTTGCCCCCTTGTCCCCCCTCGCTTCACCCTTATATCCCTTCTGTCTGTTCCCCCTCCCCCTTGCCTTCCTCTGCCCTCCCCTTCCCCCTCACTGATGAATTGCTCTGCTTACTGTTTTTATTAGTTTGATTAATTGTAAATTGCTTCTTTTGTTATATTGTTCTATGTATTCTGTTGTTATAATGTAAAGCGCTTTGGATGAACGCGCTATATAAACATAATAAATAGAAATACAAACAGCATTTCCATAGCACAGCTTGGACGGCACTCATCCTGGGACTCTGTTGTGGAAGTCGTCAGGGGGAATGATGCCTCTTATCTTGCAGCAAAGGTGTAGTTGTAGATTGCATGTTTTGGTGACAGCAGCTGTGTGGTGTTTGAAGGCTAGGTGGAGGTCGATGGTGTAGAGCCTGCATATCTGCTAGTTGGGGAGAGGGATGTGTGTGGGTTGTCTGTGGCGTGTAGTGTGATCCATCGTGTTAGGTCTTGTTTGTGCGTGGCAGGGGAAACTGAGGAAGTATTGTGTTTTGGATGGGTTGAGTATGAGGAAGTATCTGGCCATGAAGGCAGTGATGTTGGTGAGACAGCTTTTGAAGGTGCAGAGTTGTGGGTGGGGGCGGGGGGTACGATTTGGAAGTATAATTTGGTGTCTTTGTTAGGACAGTTTTTCTGAAGTCCAACTAAGGGCTTAGACAGTACAAACCTCCACTCTTAGTATAAGGCTGTACCACCTCAGTATTTGGTAGTGTAGACAGAGCAGTCAGGCTTATCTTAGGAGGGAGAGAGGGTTGTAAGAAGGTACAAAGAACTTGTAGTGTACCAAGGGTTCAACAGATAAACTGACAACCAGACGTATTATAAAAAATAAAGGTTCATTATAAATAGTTAGGCCAAGTTAGGTTGTGGGGTAAGTACTTTGTCATACAATCATAAACCCATTATAAAAACACAACACGATGCTTGAAGGTACACAGACCAAAGCATAAACCTCATGGCGAGTAAAAGCATATGTTACTTTCTGATTACTTTCAGTAATACAAGGGTAGTAGACAATAGCAGTTGTACATGACACTCGGTTAAGAAATCACTTAGTAAACCAACCTGCAAGTATACTTTTCTGAATAGTGGAACACTAATTTAAAGAACAGTAGAAACCTATGACCACATTCAGGATAGCACACAGTTATACTAGGGGAGTAAGACCCTTTGGTGTAATATACAATTACAGTTGCTTTTCAGCTCAGTGTAGCACAGACTAAGGTAAGCAAGAGCTTGTTACACTAATTTAGGATTGCACCAGGCAGACCAATGTCAGCTACACCTACAGAACACTTTTTAAGAATGGCACACAGCTATTCTAGGCAGGTAAAAACTAATGTTGTATTATACTATTACAGTTACTTCTTTATGCCAGTGGAACACAGACTGAGGTAAGCAATAACTCTTCAACTTATTTTAGGATGGTGCAAGGCAGATCCAGGTTAGTAAACACCACGGTAGCCTATTAAGAATTACACACAGCTATGCAAGGTAAGTGAAACCCGTATCCTTGTTTAAAGAAGCTAACAGCAACTTCAAGGTAGGTATAAACCTAAGACTTTTATAATCTGCATAAAACAGACAAGGGAAAGCAAAACCCAATGTTACACTTTATGAATAACTCAGTGTTATTCAAGGTAGGTAAAACCCATGGCAGAGTTAGTTTAGACAGACTATACAGCAGCCCAGGGGAAGCAAGACCCAGTTGGTGAACGTACACACTAATATTGTAAAAGAGATAGTTAAGTGAAGCCAACAGCATTACTTTTGGGAAACGGGTATAACCAATTCACAGGTCAGTAAAATAACCTTACATATACTTTTCAGATTGGCAGAACACATTTAAGGTAAATAAGAACTTGTTTAACTGCTCGCTCTCAGAGGTAAAGTTACCAACTTACTCTTTCACAAGTAAGTACACTTTTAAACACTTGTTATACTTTTCAAGGCAGAATCCTTTTCTTATCCAGTCCTTCCCTAGTCTATTGCATGAGTTCTCAGAGGCAGACGAGGGACCCTAGTGATGAAGGTGGCAGCTGTAGGCAGGTTGAGAGAAGGTTCAGTTGCAGAAAAAGTCAGAGTTCCTGTAGAAGTCTGTTCAAACAAGTAAGTAGTTCACTTTAGAGTTAGTTAGGGTGCAGGGACTTCTGAGAAGACATCCTAGGAGGATTCCAGCAGTGGGCCTGGGCGAACTAGACGAGAGGACTCCCAGTCACAAGAAACACCCCAAAGCTTTACAGGAATCACACAAGGCTTAAGGTAAGTAAATACCCCAGCCAACACAGTGCCTCAGCACAGAAGAGTTGCAGCAGGGGAGCCTTCAGGATCTGCTGCCAAAAACCCGGTCGATGGATTCCTTTGTCATGAAGATAGGACTTTGGAAGGGATTGTGCAGCAAGGATCAATGGAGAAGGCTCCAGGCAACAGTTTCTTCGCGGCTGGATGTGGCTCTGTGGGCACCCTTTTCAGGAGCCCACAGACTGAATATCGCTGATTGGATTCACATCGCTAATGTGGTCCAGCACTCTGTTGAAGGGACTTCAAGGACTGGAATCACGTCTCTGGAGGTCCAGCAGGACGCCACCAAAGTTTCAGCTCGATTTGGAATTCAGAACACCAGGCACAGGACAATGGCTCGCGGTCCCAGGTTATTGGGGTATTGCAGCCTCGCAAGGTCGAAACATGGCGTGGGATGGCTGAAATGCAGGTCTTCTTGAGTCTAGTGGTTCTCACCAGGCTCTGGGTCAGGTTCATCGTTTTTGGGGTGCCCAGGTTGCTTGGAAGGAAGGGTAACAGCAGGCTCCGGTTACACAGCAGGCTCTCCGGTAGTTGGAAATCGTCTGGGCTGTGTTTTCTTCATCTTCGGTATTCAGGTCCAGTGGTCGACTACCTCTTCAACTTCCAAGAGAAGACATTTATGCTGGATCAAACAGACGTGCAACAGTCAAACTTGGGGGGTTGGCAGTTCATTCAGCACAGCCAGCCTCCCAGTTTGAATTGGATTATTGCAGGTAGGCTGGAATACAATGGGCTGCAGAGTTTTGGACTCCTCTCTTGCTTCCTGCCTTCACAGACACTCTGGAGCCTGGGCGGAATTACCAAGGTCACCCACCAAAAATTAAAACACACAAAGTACTTTCCCGCCCTGGAAGGGAGGGGAAAGACCAAGAAAGGGACGAGAAGGGCAAACATGGCAATAAAAGAAGACAGGCCATTTTGGTAAAATTGGCACTCATGGGTGCCTTTACCACAGCTGTCAAAACACGTGGTAAAGGTGCACTGAATTTGTAAAAAAGGTTCACTGCGAGGGGGGCGCTGTTGCGCCAAAGTAAGATGGCCGCCTAACTGCGGAGCTCCGAGCTGGGAGAGCGTACAAATCCCGAAAAAGTACTCTATTGCTGCGGCTATCCTCCTGTGTGCAGGCGGTGCTTCCTCCTGAACACATCCGCTGCACTACTGCGGATTCCTGGCCCACGCGACCCCCCCTGGGGACCGTACTGCTGCCCTCGACTCCTCCGGGACTGAGTGGGCCTGGCCGCTCCGCTCCGCGGCTCCACCGGCTGCGGCTCTCCCTCCTACTTCAGGGCGCGGCGCTGCGGGCCGCTGTGGGGGAGGGGCGCCGGAGCCCTCCTCGTCGGCCCGGGCCGGCCGGCTCCCGTGGGGGCCCCGCGCTCCATCGACGGCCTCATCACCCTTCTTGCGGACCCCACGCATCCTGCCTGGGCCTGTGACCGCCTGCATCTTCTGGCTCCCGCGGCGCTCGTGACGCCGCACTGCCCGGCTCCCCTGCCTCGTGCCGCGGGGAGCGGAGACATCACCGCGGCCCCCTGCTTCTCCGCACCGCCTGCCTTCGGCGCCCCCCCCTCCGGCGAGGCGTAGCCCTCCTGATCCATGACAAGGTAGGGGGGTTCGGGGGGGAGGGGGCCGCTTGGTTTTCTCCCGTCTCCCACGATCCTGGGCTGCAGTTGAGCCTGTGTGCTGTGCTAACCACCGTGCTACTTCTCCCTGGCTGCTGTCCCTTGTTTGCTCCAGTGGACTCTGCCTGCATTGACTTTGGACCCTGAGCCCCAGCGGACACTTCTTCTGGGGCACCGCAGCTTTCTCCGGCCTCCATCTCGCCTGCACCCCCCCTACCGATCCACCCCCACGCCAGTGGCGCGGCACCACATCAGCTCTGAGGGCGTGTGGGGGTGCGGCTGTGTCCTACCTCGGAGGTCCCTGCGGCTACCCCATCCACCTGCTGCGGACTTTGCTGACCACCACTTGTCTCCCTGCCGCCCCGGCTCTACTTCTCTCCCCTGGTGGCCCGCACCTGCCCTCACTGCACCATCGTCCTTCTCTGCCCCCCCCCCGTTCTTTGGCTACTGGTTGCTGCCTCCAATCACAACTCTGGATCCGGACCCCTCACTGTGCAACCTTCGTGTAATACCCCTCTCAGCTCCACTTCTAGCCCACGGACAATTGGCTTCCCTCACCTGTCACCAGCCAACCCACTGCTTACCAACTGTGTGGGCTCTCCAGCACTCCCAGGCTCTTGCTAGCAGTCCGCCAATAACACCGTAGCGCTCCTGGAGGAAGGGCCCTCGCCCCCTACAACTACGGATCTGTCCCTACACATCACTGGCAACCCCACTTCTGGCCTACCCCTCTGGTCCTTGTGCCTGGCGGTCTCGCTCTGTGTGCACTGTTGGGGACCCCTGATGTCTCCCCCAGCCTCGTTAGCTGCTCTCCACACCTTCCCTCCCTCCCCCCTGGGCGTCCTGCGGACCGTCGATCGGAAGGCCTCCTGCCATACCTGCACCTGATCCTGGACGCCGAACGCGTTCTATCACCATGACCAAAGGAGCCGGGTCTAACAAGAGGCAGGCCTCGCTAAATATGTTTGCTAAAACTCCCTCCAAGCCGCTGACTGACCCCCTGGAGGAGTCGCCAGGCACCACAACTCCCTCTACCTCCGACGACGCGCAGAAAATGATGGAATACATGCGAGAGGGTTTCACCGCGCTCCACACTAAGCTGGATGATATGAATGGGACCATCTCATCCATAAAGGCCCATATCGAGAGAACGGACAGCAGGGTAGCCGAGATCGAGACAAGGGTTGGCACCGCAGAGGACGACCTGGTCTCCCTTCGCACAGCTGTGACCACCCTGACCAGCCGGGTCTCTATGGTTGAAAAGAAAAATGACGACCTTGAATCCCGCTCCAGGCGGAATAACCTCCGCATTGTTGGTATTCCGGAGGACGATATCGGGGAGCCCATGGAGGACTATGTAGAGCGCACCCTTTTAACCCTCCTGGATAGCCCCAAGCTTTCGGCACAATTTGCAGTGGAGCAAGCTCACCGCTCTTTGACCGCGAGACCAAGGCCGGGTGCCCCACCCCGCCCTATCATTGCCAGAATCCTCAATTTCCGTGACCGCGACGCCATGCTCCGTGCGGCCAGGGCCAAGGGTGAGCTTCATCTTGGGGCGGCGAGGATACACTTGTACCCGGATTACTCTGTGGCTGTGCAGCAGGAGCGTAAGACCTTCCTTGCGGTGAAAAAGAGACTCCGGGACCTAGGGGTCAAGTACTCCATGCTCTTTCCCGCCAAACTGAGGATTGAACACACTAATCAAACACACTTTTTCACTATCCCCGAAGAAGCCTCGAAATTTATAGATGAACACTTTCCTGGTTGATGTAAACAATGTTGATATAGGTTGTATGTTTTCTCAATGATTGCTGATGTACCTGGGCCGCAGGTCGGGGCCGCCATGGCGCTCCCCCCCCGCGATTGCCACTATTCATCGTACTTTATTGTAGTTCATGTTGCTGATGTTGCTTCATCTCCTATCTGTGTGGGTGTGTTTCGCACCCTGCTGTTGCACCGCTGACTGTAATGACCATTTCTCAAGGGTCCCTTCTCGGAGTCACCCGACATTTCATCCCAGTTACTCTGTTCGATTTGACCGCGGGACCCAGGCCCCTTCTAGCTAAATACGCACCCAACTATGTTACTACCGCGTCTTGTCACACGGCTGCACACCAATCTCCGTTGGGCCCTCTCGCTCACAGATTTGGTCCCGAGGTAACTCGCATGCACTCTAAATGCCCTGCCTAATCCTACTACGTAGCACAACTCTCCTTACGCTCTCCCAGTCCGGCGCGCCATTGCCCGGCTGCAAGAAGACCCCCAGGCGTTGATGCCTAAAAGTTTACGTTTGTTGTGGTTGTGTTTGGGTTTCGTCCCTCTGATTGGGGGAGGGATGTGGGTGGGGGGTAAGTTGGGAATGTTATGGTTTGTAAAAGTCTTGACAGCCTTCAGAGGCGCCGCAGGCACCGCGTGCAATTAATTCACACATATGGTCGGAAGGCCGCATACTCCCAGGGTACACGCCGTTCACCTTACTGGAATCCACTCTTATCTATTCCACCATCACCCCTTCAAATATGGCTGATACAACTCTGACCTTTATGAGTTGGAACGTCAGGGGACTGGGCAACCATAAAAAGATGAGACAGATTCAGCTTCATGCTGAACGCCACGGAGTGAAGATCCTATGTCTACAGGAAACCCACGCTCGCTCGGAGCACTGTGAGCATTTCGCCAAGCAATGGGGCCCCCAGAGGTATTATACTAATTATTCCACTCAGAGCCATGGCACCCTCACCCTAATACATAAAGCCTGAAGTTTACGTGTCAGCACTCCCACATAGACCCGCTCGGTAGGTTTGTGCTCATCACCGGTATATTACAGCAACAGGAGATAGCCATCCTGAACATATATGGTCCCAACTTTGACGACCCTGACTTCTTCCTTCACCTGGCCACTCTACTCGAGAGCTACCCCCTAATTCCTATTCTATGGGGCGGTGACTTCAACACGATACTAGATGTCACCCTGGATAGATCGGGTTCTCGTCCCCGCCAACTCTCTAGGACAGCATACTCTATCCTTACCTCGCTCCCCCGCTTGGCATTGGTGGACGCCTGGCGCCTGATGTATCCTGATGACCGTACATACTCCTTCTACTCCTCAGTGCATGATTCCCACTCCAGGATAGACAGGTGGCTCGTCACAGATATACTCGTTAGATGCATTACCCACTTAGCCATTCTTCCCAGGACGCTATCGGACCATTCCCCTCTACTCATTTCTTTAAACTGGGGATTAGATGCCAATAAAACAAGACAGTGGAGGCTGTGCCCCCACGCGCTCCTGGACCATGTTTTCCTGTCTGAGCTTGAGACCTCTATCGAGGAATACTTCCAGTTTAACTTACATTCTGTCTCAACACACGCGGTGCTCTGGGAAGCCTTTAAAGCACACACTAGAGGGGTTGCCATCTCCAAGTGCAGTGGTATACTTAGGGACATCCGTGCCGATATCGCTGCCAGCGAATCGGCCCTGTCCGTCTACGAATCCCAATACGCGGAGGACCATTCCCCGGCTACGCTAGCGCTGCTGGGCTCTGAGTTGGACAGGTTCCGTGGCCTTGCTGAGCGCGAGGTCAGGTTCCTAGATTCCCCTCAATCAGCGAGGAAATATGGCGAGGATGAACGGCCCGGCAGAATGCTAGCTAGACTACTGCGCCGCGAGTTTGGGGCCCCCCATATCCCGGCCATTTCTAGACCAGATGGCACACTTGCCACCTCCCTGCAGGACATCAATTCTGAGTTCCTCGTGTTCTACACGTCCTTGTACTCGGAGGTAGACAGTTCCCAGGTCTCCGACATCAACTCCTATTTGGAGAGTCTTCCTCTATCAGTCTTGTCGGACGACGCTAGCGCCTCCCTCGAGAGGCCTTTCGCCCTAGAGGAAATTGTGGAGGCCATTGAGTCACTGGCATCCGGTAAAGCCCCTGGCCCCGATGGGCTCCCGATGGACTTCTATAAGCTATTCAAGGCCCAATTGGCGCCGCACCTACTGATGCTTTGGGAAGAATCATGCGATAGGGGCATACTTCCACCGTACCTCCGTGAGGCATTGATATCAGTGCTCCTTAAATCAGGAAAAAAACCCACGCAGTGCAGCTCATACCGTCCCCTTTCTCTGATCAATAGTGACATTAAAATATTTGCCAAACTACTTGCTAACCGCTTAGCCCCGTACATGTCCCACATTATCCATCCGGATCAAGCCGGCTTCGTCCCCGGCAGGTCCACTTCCCTGAATTTGAGGAGACTTTTCAATGTAATCACCAGGATCGACCCTGCCACTCAGGCAGTGGCGGCTGCATTGGACATGCAGAAAGCTTTTGACTCAGTCTCATGGAGATATCTGTGGTGTGTTCTTGAGAAATGTAACTTCGGTGCTAATTTCCGCACCTGGATAAAGCTCCTTTACACCGCCCCGTCCGCCAAAGTCCGCACAGAAGATAGGTGCTCTTCCCCCCCCTCTAGATTTTTAGAGGAACACGCCAGGGATGCCCCTTCTCCCCGCTTATCTTCGCTATTGCCATGGAGCCCTTTGCTGACATGATTAGACAATCGCACTCGCACAGGGGGTTGCGCACATCTGGCCAGACCGACATAATCTCCCTCTACGCTGACGATACCCTGCTGTATGTTCGATCCCCTGTAGTCAACCTTCTGCCTATACTGAAGGATGTGGCCCGTTTTGGTGACATATCCGGTCTGAGGATTAACTGTTCTAAATCTGTATTGTTTCCACTCACAGACACCACACAGGTTCCCCCCGAGCTACATGGGTTCAACTGGTGTCCTAATAGCTTCACCTACTTAGGGGTGGTGGTCTCCCGGCACACACCTCAGTTGCGCGATGATAACTACCACACTTATCTAACTACCCTGCAGGCTAAGGCCGCCAGCTGGACTAAACTTCCCCTCTCGCTTGCAGGTAGGATTGGAATACTCAAAATGATTGTATTGCCTCAATTACTGTACCGATTTACTAATCTGCCTTTATGGCCAGGGGACAATTTCTTTCGAATGCTTCGCAGCATATGTAACAGCTTCCTGTGGCACTCCAGGGCTGTCCGCCTCAAATTTTCCACACTTTCCGCCCCTAAGGCTTTGGGCGGTTTTAGCTCACCCAATTTTGTCAGATACTGGGTGGTGGCCCAATCACAGTTTGCTGCATTTTGGTTCAATACTGTTGACCCCCCCCCACATGTTCGCCTCGAGAAGCTGTCTGTCTGTGACCGTGTGATTGGCTCCCTGATCCTCCAACCGATTCTCCCTGATTCGAACTCTGCGAATCCAGTGGCCAGCACATCCCTGGCCTTGTCCAAATTCTGGTCCATGGTTGACACTCCCTGTCTGTTCCACGGGGATCTCCCACTGTGGAACTTCCTGCCCGATGTCCCGCACGTTCCACTTTCAGTGGTCACCCGCTGGGCTACTGCAGGCTTCTTGACTCTGCGCGATGCCTTTGAGCAGGGGAACTTTATAGAATGGTCTGACCTTCCCCCCTCACTCAGGCGCCGACCCTCGGTGTGGCTACAGTACTCGTCACTCCGCGGACACCTTAAGGCCAGATACTCAGACTTCCCTGCCTTGCCCCCTGATGAACCGATAGTGGAAGAGCTCTGCTCCTATCTTTCCTTCAGAGGCAAAGTGTCGAGGCACTACTCCTTACTACAGTCCAGAGCGGCCCCCCACTTCATCGAGCTGCGACGCAAATGGGAGAGGGATCTTGGCTCAGAGATCACTGATGAGAGGTGGGCTCGGATGTGCGCCCGCACCCACGAGGTTTCCTACAATACTAAATTCAAACTCCTCCAGTTCAAAATCCTGCACAGGTATCATTATACACCTATGAGAATTCATCGTATGTCCGATGCTAACCCCCCCTCTTGTCCCAGGTGTGGCACAGACCAAGCGTCCTACATGCATATGTTGTCGCTCTGTACCCGGTTATCCCAATTTTGGCTAGATATTTGCTCTACATTGTCTGACATTCTGGAACACCCGATAACCTATACCCCACTGCATTGTTTTTTCCATGACTTCCCTCAGTTGCCTCGAGATTCTAAGAAACTGGCAGGTCTCTGCATGCTGCTGGCAGTTTGCTGTATATTATTATGTTGGCTCCGCCCTAGAGCGCCTACCTATACACAATGGCTTAGTTCGGTCACATGGGCTCACGACACCGAGCAGTCCTGGAGTGCGATGCAGTGTTCCCGCTCCAGGCAGAGGGATGTCTGGCCGAGATTTCGAGACTATATCTCTGCCCTGGCCTCACCATCAACTTCCGCCTCTGCTTCCCCAGGCGGTCCCCCGTAGTGGTTGTCCTGTTAAAATGTATGTGTTAATAACTTGTACTCTCCATTCTTCCAAAACGTCGTATCTTGGTACATTTTGTATTGCCTAAAATTCTCATTGCATGCTTTCTGCACTGGTGCCATGTGGCTCCCTCTGTTTTCTTTGTTGTGCTGTCAAGTTAATAAAAAGAAGTTTAAAAAAAAAAGGTTCACTGCCACCAGCCATTTAAGGTAATCTTGTCCCTGTAACAGAATTGTTAGTGTTAGTGAAAAAGAGGAAACATTGTATCTCCCCAGCACTGTGCTGGTGTTCACCTAACAAAATATAGGAGGGATACAATTATCCTTTCTACCCTTGGTAACTGTAGATCTCACACGGTTAGCCAGAGAAAGTAAAAGGGGAGCCCAAAGGGCAACTCTGTAACAATAAAAAGGTATATACCGAAAGTTGTTAGAGGATAAAATTAAAAGGACACTATGGAGAGTTTTAAAAATGACACCCATAAAAAGAGTAAAAGGATTTGTGAGTGTGGAAAAAGGTTCCCATTCACTGAGGTGTAGGGAACAATAATCTAGCAGTCCAGCAAAAAGTTCTGGCGTTTGCACAAGTGAGGTAGATTTAGCACTAAAGTTAAAATCTTACTTAATAGTCGGCAGCATATTGGTGAAAATGGACGTTGTGGTTGCTAAGGTTCTGTCAGATGGATTCAGCATATAGGTTAAAGAGAAGGTGAGATGGGGGTTCCTGTGAAACCCTGCATTTGACTGGTGTGGGGTCTGATTGATAGGGGGGCATGGAGAATAGTGCCAGAGAGTTTCATCATGTCGCATATGATGTTTAAGATAATGGTGTGGTCAATGGTAATGAAAGCTGCAGAGGGGTCCGGGAGTAGGAGTGCTCTGTGTCTTTTGTCAGTGATGTTAAGCCCTTCTTTATCTCTAAGGGATCTCTGTTCCCTCCAACTGTTGGCTCATACTGCATATAGTGCCCATCTGACTGTATAGCGGCCTACGCCCCTGTCCTCTCCCTATAAATGATATATTGCTCTTTCCATTATAAGGAATGTACTGCCCTTCTACCTATAAGGGATTTACTGCCCATCCTACTGTCCAGCAGTTCTGCTCACACTATGGGGCTAAGCAGATGTTCCCAGGATCTCTTCTCGTGTTCCACCACCGCCATGGGATCAGTCTCACCAGGGCTTTCAGAACTTTAAAGACCTTTCTTTTCCTGCATCTTTTGTCAAATACTTATTTCTCTATCTCCTCTCTCAGACTGATAGCTGCTGTGGCACTGCTTTCCCTGATGCAGACTTGGCTATTGATAGCTCCTCTCCTGATGCTTACTAAGTTACTCAGCGGACAATCCTGGTCAACGTTCCTCTCCATTCGACCTGGTCTTTTATAGGCCCTTCCTCTTGATGTGGAATCCTGACTTGGGGGGGAGCGGGAGAAGGGGGTGGGGACATTCCTCGTCGAGGAACTGACCAGTCAGAATTCCTCTTCGATTCACTTTAGCTGTACCATGCGCCCAGGGGCGTGATCACATGATTGGGCCCATGAAAGACAGAATCTTTGTGAAGCAGAATTTAAACGGTTCTTCAGTTGCATGATTCAAGCTGCATTATTGCTGGGCACTAGTTTGAAGGATAAATTACTCGTTCAGATAGTTGATGAAACATGCATATGTCAAGATGTCTCATTTGAATTAAATTACATTTTTAGCATCTTTAACAGTGTTACAACATTTAGCTGTGTGATCAAATAGGTAAAAGTAAGTAAAGTGCAGGGTTTGTGTTAACACATGTAAGTGGTTGAATTGTTTTTGGAGTGTCTAGTGTTCGTTAAAATGACAGTAAGATATGTGCATGGGTTGCACGCCCACTGTAGAGGTCTGTGTTTGTACATTGCAGCTGAGGGATTTAAATTCCAACCAGGCAAATTCAACCTTTTTTGAGTGTCATTCAGCTTGATGCTAACCATTACTGAAGCACCAACAGTCGATTAAGTCTGTTGTGTTTGCTAAATAAATACAGAGTAGCAATATCCACATCTCTAAAAGAGAGAAGCTGTCATCTATATGCACGCTGCCTGTTGAAATACTCGGCCTAAGGGTATTAGCTATACTCGAAGGATGTACACTTCCATAGACACTGGCCAATCAAGCAGCTTGTAGGTTTTGCTGGCAAGACTGCGTTACTATCGAACTCTTGTGGTCTTCGTAGACAATGTTCAGAAAGTATCCAGCAGATCACTATATATTTGGACACAGTATGGGAGGTTATACGCATTTCAAACATCCCTCGTGTGGAAACATTACCCACTTATCAATACATATCGAATCTTTTGCCCATGCTATAATAAGTTGATGTCAAATATGCATACACAGTCCTCCCATGAGCCCCTGGATCCGATGCGGACTAGCAGTTTGATGAGTTACGCCAATGGCCAGCTGCTAGTTCTGAACAGTGTTACTGACCAAATGTGCTTCCAAGTGCATTGTTTGTAATAGATTTTTTATCAAAAGTGCCCCCTTTGCAGTTCTCTGTTTTTCTTGTAATGTAATGAATGGTCAGTTGTTGTTTTGGGGGCACTTTTTAATTGGTTCTTAGGCCTATTGTGTGCCTGCGTCCCTACCCTTGACCCATTTTCTGAGTGTTGCAGGCATCACTCCTCAGTATTATTATTCCTTTGATGGAAAAATGGGCTGGATCTGTGCAATTACCCTGTTTTCTTTCAATGTAATTATCTACACAACTGCTGCTTTGTGGTGTTCCAGTACACAGATTTTGTAAATATTTTAACCATGCTCACTGCTTCGTATTATCAAATTATATTAGATTCATGCTGCAGAGACACGTATTCAGCATAAAAGTATTACACGCCCACCCATTGTGCAGAAAAGGTAGGTTTTTCATTTTTTGTTGGGCAAACTATATAATGTGGCGACAAGGAATGAAGAGACTGACCATAGTGGTTGCTATAGACTTTTATTAAATGATAAATCAAACCTATCTATCCCTAACTCTCAGGGGATTTCCCTACCTAAACTAAAGAAATGTGGGTGCTCGTCAGGAAGTCTGTGTGAGTCAAAACAAAAAGGCACCATCCCGGTCAAAAAGGCCACAACTCTATCCCTGTCACTACAACAAAACTCCATAAAGTCCACCTACTGTACGTAAACTAGGAGAATTCCTCCCTTCTCCTGGATGTAAAGTGCCCATATGCCTCTGAGGTTGCTCAAATTAAAAGTTGCACAAAACTTCCGTATTCTCCGTAACAGAAAATGTACAGTCACATAAAGTGCTTGTGGGGCTAGAAGAATGACTTCCTTCTTCCAGATGGTTCCCCAACGTCTTTCATAGTTCTTAATAAGGTTTGTAGCTCCCTTAGGGAAGTCTTTATGATCTTAGGGTTTTGTATAATTCTTTATCCGCACTCACTGGGACGATGAAGAGGTTCCTGGAGTCCCTCTCGACTCTCCAGTACCACACTTTTGTGCAACTGGCCTGGGAAATGTATTACAAAATGGTTTATGGCTTTCTCTCTTTCTTTGATTTACAGTCTGCTAACTTCCTGGCCCCCTCCTGGACTTGTGTGTGTTCCCTTTACCTTCTCCCGGGGAACTCTTTACTGGTTTTGCCGGGGGTCACAGGTTTATTCTTCTTTCTTCAACTTCTTTATTTGTAGACCTCTGTGTCTCGTCTCTCTATATCTCAAGTCAGTGTGGAGCACCCTGATGTAGCTGTCGGACCCTTTGGTCCTGCCATGACAGGTTACGCCTCCACCACGGTCTCTCGCTTTCTCCTGATAATAACCTACGCGATTTTGCTGTAGGCTACAATAGGTGGTCTCGGCACCATTGTCAGACCGAACGGTCCACCCACTACAGTTCGTGCCACCTCCTTGCAGTATCTACAAGTATATCACGCCGGTTCTTAACCGACTCACAAGACACTCCTCGGGTGTCCTGCTATTTCTCTTTGCTTTGGAGACGATCTTCGCCGCCAACTCCCGAAGCCCTGCACCTCCTCTCCAGGCTTCAATGCAGCCACCTCGGGCCACCTTGTTCTCCCTCTGGTTGTATCGCAGCTTCCAGCTTGCTATAACTGCACAGGCCTGTTGCCAGATGGGTCAGAGGATGATGAAGAACACAGTCTTTTCTGTTCAGTTTAAATACAGGAGCGTCCCCAGAATAACGTCCTGCCAATTGACAGCAGCTTCTCTAGCTTTCGTCCCACTCAAATGTAGCGTTTTTTAGCTACACCTCCATCTTGGAAAATCGCTAATATCATCACAATCCATAAAAAGGGCGATAGGAGTAATTCTGCTGACTATAGACCTTTCTCCCTCCTGGATGTGGAAAGCATAATCTTTGCTGCTCTCGTCTTTGAAAACATTTAGATTTGGGTAGATAGTGTGGGCAGATTATCCAAATTCCATCCATCTCCCATATCTGCCAGAGGGCGCAGTGCTGCTTTGCGTCAGCTCCACGTCTGCTCCTGTGACACCCCTACGTGACGCACGGCAGACATAACATTGGGGCCAGTATATACAGGGGCACTGCGCTGCGTGGCTTCAGTTCCTTTCTTTTTTGTGTGCTCTGCTTGCTTTAGGAACACTGGTTCTATGAAGTTTTCTCAGTTCTTGTTACTTTCAACGTTATGCCAAATCCAACAAATTATTTAGGGTATAAACCCCGCATTGACTGCGGGCATCAAATGTCTATCTCTGATCCTCCCTGGATTTGTCTTTATTGCCTTGGTGAGGGGCACGACACGCAGGATTTTACATTGTGTCAGTCGATGCACACCAAGGCGCTTCAGGAACGGGAGGCGAAACTGTTCACTTAACTCCACAAGGAGAAGAGTGAGAAGCAAACTCATTTGTGGTCACCCAGCACAGATCACTGCATGTAAGAACGGTCCTCAAGGACAAAAAGAAAATGATACTCTTGGCTGAGAACATCAGGATTTGCCCTGGATGTGCAGGAGAAGCTTCTAGGCATCCTGTTTGATGGAAACAACCTGTTTGGTACAAAAGACGACAAATCTCTAAAACTTCCAGACTTCAAAAGTGACGATTACGTTTTTGGGACTAGCTGTCCAGCAGCATTCACCTGCATGCCTTGCGGGTAAGAGTTTTCACTACTTCACCTCCTGTGCCCAGGGGAAGAGGTCAAGCCCCCTCAGGCAAGCAGGTGCAGACCCATCCCAGCAGGGGCTGTGGCAGGGGTGCCTTAGAGGAGGGGTTGCAGCCTCCAATGTGCTGGCAGCTGCCCTGAATAGGAATACTCTTGTAATCAGACTTTGCACCATCTCTCCCCTGTGGGAGGCAGGATATCCTAATTTGGCAGGAAATTGATAATTACCACTGAAACAGGCGAAAGAAAGACATTTTATCTAGAGATTATTGAAGAAATCACAAACCCAAGAGAATAAGGATCTTCTCTTGGATGACTCGAAGTTGTTTATCTCAGTGATGGGGTCAGGTAGTTAGGTTTGGGCCAATCACATTTTTCCTTTGGGACTTCCTGATTGAGGAGCACCCTTGGGTATTTTAGATAGGTAGGGTGACCCCTTTAGCGATGGGGAAAGTTAGGTCTTATCTTAATAATTTAATTAAAAACACTAAAATGTCCTTAAAGTGTCCGACTCCTTCTTCTGACCTGCCAAGACAGTCCTTGCCTCTGGAAACTCTCCTACTGGAAGAGGTCCGTCAGCTTCTGGCAAAGGAGTCCATAGACCCAGTGAGCTACTCGGAACAAGGCAGGGGCTGGTATTCAACCTATTTTCTGGTGCAGGAGGAGGACCAGGGCCTTTGCCTGATCTTGAATTTGAGGCTTCTGAACTTGTGATTACATAAGGACAATTTCAAGATGGTTACCGTAGCCTAGATTTTTCAGGGCCTGGTCCCCCAGGATTGGCTGGTCTCCCTGGCTATCCATGATGCATATGTCTGTGCCAATCCACAGGAAGCACATGAAGTACCTGGGATTTAAAGTGGGAAATGACTATGACCAATTCAAGGGCCTCTCTTCGTCACCCAGGGTCTTCACTAAGCTGCCTACAGTGGGGGCAGCCTACCTCAGAAGAGAAGGCATCCATGTTTTTCCCCCATCTAGATGACTGGACTTTCCGAGCTCGCTCCCCAGACCAGATATTAGTGCACTAGTACAGGGCGCGCAGCCTGTTGCACAGCTTAGGCTTCCCCTGAGCTTTAAGAAGTCCCAGCTTTCGCCACACCCGTCCCTCAGATCCATTGGGGGCCGTCTTGGCCACTCGCCAGGACCGGGCTTTCCCACCCAAGGACTGTGTAGCAAACATCTCGAAGATGGTGCGGGTCTTCCAGCCACAGAAAGAGGTTCCTGCCTCAGCCTTTCTGTGATTGATGTGTTTTATGACCTCCTGCATCCTTGTAGTTCCAGAGCCCCGGCTGCTCATGAGGTCACTTCAGTGGCTTCCCAGTTGCCAGTGGTCTCGGACCTTCTCCATGTCTTGGTAAAGGTGTACAAAGACCTTGAATGGTGGTTCCCAATGGACAGCGTGGTGAAGGGTGCGTTGTTTTGACAACCATGGGCACAACTGCCTCCCTGAAGGACTGCGGCACTTACCTCCAAGATCTGATGGTGAATGATCTGTGGTCTCTGTGGAGTGCTGGGAGAACATCACTTTTCTAGAGTTACAAGCGATCACGCTGGCCCTTATCTCTTCTTCTCATCTGTACGAGGCAAAATTGTGTTGGTCCTGATGGACAACACAGTGGCCAAGCACTACCTCAACAACCGAGATGGTGTGGGGGCCTTACCTCTGTGCAGAGAAGCAATGCGATTGTGTTTCTGGGCACTGAAGAATAGCGTGTCTATGACGGCTGCTCAGAACGTGTTGGTGGAGTCCCTGAGCTCACAGTCTTCGGCGTTCCATGAGTGGGAGATCTGATAGGAAGTTCTGGAGGAGGTGCTCCCCCTTTGGGCAAATACTCAGGTGGACCTCTTGGCATCCAGATGGAACAGGAAGTGGAAGTGGTTCTGCTCCAGGGAATATCCTCAGCAGTGAGATCTAGGGGTATTCTTTAAAAGCTGAGTGTGACTTCGAACCACTCTAGTCGTTCCCGCCGATCCCAGTCATACCGCTGGTTCTAAGGAGGCTATGCTTGTATGGGTCCACAATGATCTTGATCTATCTGTACTGGGCCCGAATAACGTTGTACCCGGAGTTGCTGGTCATGGCTGTCTGCCCTCCCTGTCGTCTTCTGCACATAGAAGAACTACTCTCCGAATCAGAGGGACAGTTTCTACAAATGAACCTCAACAATCTGAACTTTCATGCTTGGCTGCTGAAAGGTTGAGCTATAAGTAATGGGATTTGTCTTGGACATGCTCGGCTCCACTGAAAGACCTGCCACCAAATCCATTTATGCATTCTAGTGGCATACGTTTTCGGTTTGGCGAGATCTGGACCCTTTTACTTGTTCCACATCCTCTGTTCTGGATTTTCTGCTTGGTTTGGCCTAGACAGACCTGTAGATTGGCTCTGTAAAGGGTTACCTTGCTGCCATTTGGTTTTTCAGGCATTTTTATTCTTGTTCGTTAAGATTGCTCACCCGTAAGAGGATTTTGCTGGTTACCATCACTTTCGCTTGACGGGTGAGTGCGCTTCAGGCATTTTGAGCTAAACCTCCCTACCTGGTTTTCTCCAAGGAGAAGGTGACGTTGAGAGCGAGGCCATCCGTTCTCCCGAAAGTGGTCTGATTTCCATCCCTCTCAAAAGATCAATCTGCCAGTCTTTTTTTTTTCCGCCTCACCCTTCCAAGGCAGAGGAGCGATTCCATTGACTTGACCCAGAGGGGGCCCTCAGCCTCTACGTCTATCAGGCGATAGAGGCCAGGAAAGGTGATCTACATTTCATTGGTTATGCGTGTGCTTGTGCTGGCAGGGCTGTGACCAAATAGAAACTGTTGGGGTGGATCATCCTCTGTATCTCTAAATGCTATGATCTGGTTGATGAGGATTTATTTAGTTATTATTTATAAGGCCCACTATACAGCAAAATGGTGTTTCCAGGCGCCACACGACAAAGAAGAAAAAGGGAAGGGGAACATGGGAGATAAAAACAATAACGGTCATACTAGGCCTTGTGACATTCGGATTGTGCAAGTGCAGTGACAATAAGTGCAAAAAAAGGGGCGAGGGGCATACAAATGCAGGGGGGGGAGAAGGGCCCAGTGGCTAGGAAAGTGTTGAGAGGTGGGGGGCAGGAGGGCATGTGTCAGCGGATGCCAGAGGAGGACCACCCTCTAAGTGCGAGAATGGGGGGGTGAACTAGGATCAGGATGGATGCCCAAACCCCCAGGCTAGTTAGGGAAAGGGGCACAGAAAGGCAGTGCTCATTTGGTGGGCTACTGGTATAGACTGGTCATGGGAGCCTGGTGTAAGACTCATAAGGAACCAGGCTGCCAGTCGCAGTGGCAGAAGGGGGCCTTAGCAAGGGAGGGCGAGAGGAAAGAAAGTAGAGAAGTGAAGAGAAGGGTCTTCAGAAGCTTCGGGAACTTAAGGAGATCTGGCTCAAGTTTGAGAGGGGCAAGGAGGCCATTCCAGAGGCATCAGCATAACATTGGAAATGAGGCTGCTCTTCCTCTATGTGCTGGACATGGCATTGGGGTCCGTGTATATATATCGATGTGCAGCGCCCCGTGTCCTTAGTGCCACACTTTTTTCCTAGCACTTTGTTGTTGAAGACCTTCCGCTCAATAGGTATTTGGCGAGCCAGACCATGTAATGCACGTGTAAGGCTTTCACCCATGGCAACATGATTACATTTAATCTGGATCCATCACATGGTGCCAGACAAAGGGACTTCTTGCATCAAATGTCTAGATGGTCTTGCCCATAATCAGTTAAGCCCTTCCTTTGCACAGAATCGGTCTGGAACAGGAAGCACACAATTTCCCATTTTTATAAAATGTTGCATTACCGCAGGCTAGTGATCCATGAGAGTTCCTGGCCTATGACCTCCTCCAAACTGATGGTTTATCTGTCAGGCACAAGCACATTGGTGTTTTGGGCAACAGATCTTCAAGCTAGACATTGATCAGTTCTTCCCACTAATTAAAATGAGGCATAACTGAAGTTTTGTTCTACATTTGAACATTCCAAAGTGTGCAGTTTTTGTTGTGAGAACCGAATTGGTAAAAGGTGGAAGGTTTGTCTGATTCTGTAAAGGATTACATTATTTATGTTCTATACGCTGGATTTCATGTAGAGGAGGTGGTGGCTTTGACTATCAGATTAGTTCTGGAAATGTGAAAGGATTGTGCAAACAGCCCCAGACCTGTACTTGTGTTCTTTGTCTCCTATTTTGATAATAAGCCTGGTAGCTGAGCCACCTATAAGGTTATTGCTTGCTGAAATATCTTGTGTGCTTATAAATGGTACCCAGGTGCCCTTCCTTAATCTGTAGGGTATCCACTTGTGCTATTTCTGGAACTTCAGCTCAAAGGAGAGATGTCGGTTTGGTAGAGAGTTCTGCTGAACATGTTTTCCTAGCTCCAGCATATACTTATGCGCCCTGATGCCCGCGTGCTTCGGCGCAATATAAATGCGGACTGTCTGGTACGATTAGGGTGAATAGAGGAGTCTGCCAGGGATGTCTAATAGCGCCATTACTATTCATTCTTTTTATGGCTCATCTGGCTCAACATCTGAATGAGAGTGGTCTAATATCTCCACAAATTGGCAGCACTAAAATCAGCTGGATGGCGTATGCCGACGATGTGGTGGTCTTGGACCACTCCCAGGTTGGACTTCAGCGTTTGCTAGCTGCCTTGGAGGTTTATGCTCGAGAAAATGACCTTGTGAATAATCCCTCCAAATCTAAGATATTGATCTTTTACTATCCGAACAAGAAAATTAAGAACTAAAGCTAGCATCTGGACCATCGTCCGGTAAAAAATGTATCTAAGCTGATTTACTTGGGATCCACCATCAAATCGTATCCAACGAAAACTCATTTCATTAACATGATTGATTTAAAGGTAATTAAGTTTGGAGCTCAAATGAAAAGGATAAGATCAAGGTTCTGTAAATTCTCTATACTCCCTCTGATAAAATTCTATGTGGGCAAGGTGGTCCCAATCATCCTATTTGGAATGGACACAAATCCGGTCTCGATGGACTTGAATTGGGATATAATAGAGTCCAAGCTCTGGTAAAAAGCTCTAATTTGACCTAATTATGTTCCTATTGCATGCCTTCGGTATGAATGGGGCCTTTCTTCCTTGAGATCATGGATAGAGTGGAAGTGGACTTTGTTATACAGGATGCTCTTGGTTCCTCCAAAGTGCTCCCTGTACGATGACCTGTCTATATTAATGCAAGAAGATGATAATCAATACCTCGAAATGTTAAAGTCTAAATGTTCCGAGTTATTGATTAGTGCTGTCTGTGCGTTAGATCTTCTTATCCAAAACCCAAATAAAGTAAAATAATGGTTAAAATATTGGGATCGGATGGTAACTGGTGAGAAAATGAGGAATGCTAAGCTGTCAGCATCACTTTCTGCGATGGATAAATAGAGGTCTGTACTACCTTCCTATCTGCATACATTTCCAGATTCCTGCACAAGGGCACTGTTTCTAAGATTCAGATTAAATTTACTCCCCACCCTGGAAATCTTATCTACGAGAGATAAAGGAGTTAGTAAGGCCCTTTGTGATAAGTGCAATGATAAAGAATGCCAGACTATCAAACATCTGGAACTCGTGATATGAAGACTATGAGATTGAAAAGATTTGAACATAATGTTTGTAGGCTGGACACTGAAGATTTTTGGGAAAGGTTATCATCCGGAACAGAAAGATTCCGGACTACAAAGGTGGTCAGGATTCTAAAAGACTTACATCTGGATGAGTAATGAGAAATGCGAAAATTTAATGTATGTAACTGATTATGTAAAATGTATGTTTTAATTTGTTTTTAACTGTTAAGTCAGTGTTTTGACTAAGGCAAAATAATAATTTAAAAAAAAAGCAATATAAATGCATAAATAATAAATAAATAATACTTCCTGCCTTGCAAATACTCACTCTAGGGCTGGATGTATAACTGGTGTAGTTATCTATGCACTTAGTCCTTTCCCACTCTGTTCACAATGGCCCATTTACTTTATCAAATTACTGTGTTAGGGACTGTAAAATAATTGAGGTTTGAACATTTAGTAGAAGCGTATGATGTTGGAAAGGTCCCCTTTGGGTTGACCTTTCATGCATTGCTGTCGTCACAAGCTATTCCTTTTTTAATTATCCCCAAGATTGCCAGAAGCTGTAAAGGAAGGTTACTTAAGTCTTAAAGTGTATTTATTATTGGAGTACCATATTATGTTAATGGCATTTTTACAAGACCAAATACCAACGAACATCACTTAAAGGCATTTGTGAGCTCCCAAAAAAAGAAAATGAAGAGCAAACTACCTGCATGAGAGATTCAAAATAGGGTAGAATGGTGCATATTTAATAGGCAGGCTAACAGAGCATAACCAGGTGAATTCTAATGTATTGTGGAAGTTCTGTCAAAGCTAGATTTCCTTGAAGGTGGTGTTATGGTGTCTCAGAGCATGAAGCCCTGAACGGGGGACTTTGTGTATGATGGCTATCCAGAGTCATGGGCCAACACTCGACCTCGGGGCCTGGTGAGTATGTTCTTTAGGGTTTCATTCTGTTGTGTTGCAGAACTGAACCTCATTTATCTCGGTCTCCAGTGAAGATGGTTTTGATTTCTGTTGTGCATTCAATCAGAAATGGGGCAGTAGCCTTATATTGGCATCTTGTACTTTTTGCATTTCCATTTATGACAGGCACACTGTCACCTTAATGAGCAGGTTTGTCTCGCACCAATAAGGGTTCTGATTACCCCGTTGCAGCGAGAAGCTGACAAGAATGGGGTGATATTGCATGCCACTCTAAAGTCCATTTTTCTGATTGTGCTTGTACAATCTATTGAGGATAGTTATTTCTCTGCTTCATTTATGTGGGACACAGTTAAAATAAAGTACTCTACCTCAGAAAATGGAACTATAACACAGTCTGCATGTGTCTTGTCCATTCCTCAGAATGCCACGCTTCATGTTTAAGCTGTATTGGGGAGAGTGAAATGGACTGCACAGCATGTGTGCCACCGTGGGTTCTACATGATGGCAGCTGCCTCCTCCAGTGTCTCAATGGATTTTTCCCCCAAGACTCTACTTGTCACTGTAAGTTAACCACATTCATAGTCTTTGGCCTAGCAGTAATCTAGCATAATGTGTGTGTCAGGCATGAGGTCATTGGGGACCACCATTTATGGATGACCTTTGGTGGAAATATCATCATAAATAATAATGAACGTTGAAGTTATATCTAGCTGTATGATAACTAGATAAGTGCCCACTACTGAGTTTTCTATGTATAGTATTGTTAAAAATTGTACTTTCTGATAACTATGTTGACACTTGTGGATTGTCAACTACTGTTGTTGACTATGTCCACTTTTAGACATACAAGAAAACAATGCAGCTTTTCTGCTTAGTCCGATCAAATCATTTGAGCAAATTGATTACAAGGAATTCCCTTGTAACTTCACCCTGAAAGATCCAGCTCCATGTTTCTCATCTATTGTATGGATGTCTTCAGAATCTACAGTGCAACTGTTTTCTCTGTAAAACAAAATGTGACCTAGTGAGCCTCTGCCATTCCAGCTTGACTGGATGACAACCTTTTTATATCTGCTTGTCGGTGACTGGCCAGGTACCAAACTTAATCCTTATCTCACCTCTGTACATACTAATTGTGGTTAATTTCAGGGCCTCTTGGCCTCTCTTTCCATGCACAAAATTAACCCAAATAGTTTAAACTCATCTCAAAAGTCAAATATTCTAGTCAATAGAATTAATGAGTTGGCCCATCTTTCATAATTTTCCAATGTGTGTTTGATCGCGCAAAGTTGCATTTATTGATCTTGTAGTAGCATACACTCTACCTGTGGCTTGATTGGCGATTTTATCTGTCTCTTGAAATATCTGTGTTGCATGAACATTATTTTCCATGTGAAAGTCTTCTGATCTTGGCTAGCGCATTAAGCATCTCTGATGCACATTATCAGATATGTTTTACTATTACATTGTAGTTGCTTGAATGTTGAAATGACAATAGCTTTGGCGCACGTCTTTTTTTCCCCCAGTCTCTTTAGGCATGAGGATGAAGCAGAAAAACAAGTTAATTACCCATGGTAACGTTCTTTCAACTGGATGTTCCTCCCACGTATTCCTCATCTTATGATATTTCCATATCCAGCTTCAGCTGCTTTGGAACTTTTTTCCACCAGAGGGTGCTGCACATCGATGCCTGTTGACTCGATGTCCCTCGGAGGCCTCTGTCTCGATGTCAACGTCATTGATGGTAAAAAGCACACGCAGCGATCGTTGGCTTCAGTTCTGTTTTTTACGTGTATAGGATATCCTACACCCGACAGTTAATCCTCCTGAAAGTGCAAAGACTGCAATAACATGGAAAAATTCAACTGCGGGGCAGGTTGGGAGGGCCGATGAGGAATTCATGGGAGGAACATCTAGTCGAAAGAACGTTACCATAGGTAAGTAACTTGTTCTTTGAATGGATTGTGTCCTCCCACGTATTCCTCATCTTATGATAAACTCCCAAAGCATTTTATGTATTCCTTGAGGAGGGAGTCAGAATGTTCAGACTCATGATAATTTAAGAGTTCCTTTATAGGTCTGTGTGCACAGAATGTAGCACTGCCTTTCCAAATAAACATTTTCGGCTTGAGGAAGAGTCCGCATTATAGTGTTTGGTAAAGGTGTGTACGAACGACCATGTGGCTGCTGCACAAATATCTTTAATTGGGGCTCCCCTCTGTAAGGGAGAGGTAGTAGCCATGCCCCTGGTCGAATGAGCTCTGAGGCCCTCTGGAGGATCCTTTCCAGCTACTCTGTAGCATTCAGATATTCCTAAAATGATCCATCTTGATAAAGTTTGTTTCAAGATTGCCATACCTAACTTGTGGCCCATGTAGCCTACAAAAAAATGGTCATCCTGTCTTAGTTTAGACATCTTGGAGATGTAGAAACTAAGTGCACGCCTTGGATTAAGCCTGTGTAACCTCTCCTCTTCCTTTCGAGGATGAAGAGGCGGATAAAATGAAGGTATAATTATTTTCTGGGTTAAATAAAACTCAGACACAATCTTAGGTAAGAAGGTAGGTTTCACCTTTAGGACCACTCTGTCCTTATAGAAGATTGTGTAAGGGGACTTGCAGGATAAGGCACAATGTTCATTCGCCCTTCGGGCTGATGTGATGGCCACTAAATGGATGGTCTTTAAAGTTTTCTTTTTTTTTAACCCTTACACAAAAGGCTTTATTTTAAGATCACTCTATTTTAATAACCTTAAAGGACATGATGGGGATAGGCTCAAAAGGAGCACACATTCGAAATTTCAACACCAAGTTGAGGTCCCAAATTGGGACTTGAAAAGAGACAGGAGGAAATGTATTTATCAGTTCTTTTAAGAATTGGATAACTAGTGGGATCTTGAAGAAAGATACCTCTTCAGAGGAGCGCTTAAAAATAGAGCGCTGCCAGATAACCCTTAATTGTAGCAAGCCGGAGCCTGGTCAGGTTTAATAAGAATGATAACACCATATGTGTACTGCATGTAAAAGGGTCCACATTCTTATCCCTGCACCAGCTGCAGAATATGTTCTAACGGCAGCGGTACAAGGACTTTGTTGCTGACCTTCTGGCGGAAAGCAAAATCTTCATTACGTCATCCTGGAGGTCCCAACCCTTGTATCTCAATCTCTCAGAAACCATGCGTGAAGGTTGAGTGTCTTGACCTCTGGATGGAGAACCCGACCCTCCTCTTTGGTGAGAAGGTCATTATCAGGACATTCTTCCCCCGCACAGAGGGAGAAAAGCCTTTAGCGCTAGTCTAATTGCCCTCAGCTCCAAAAGGTTGATATGTAGTTTGGACTCCGATGGAGACCAACGAACGCTGAGTGTCAGATTGTTGGTATTTGCTCCCCACCCTGTGAGTGAGGTGTCCGTTACTACCTTTATCCCCGGCCATAGCTGCCAAAAAGCTTCCCCCTTCAGAATTTTGTCCTTGCAGGCCCACCACAGGAGATCCTGTGCGACCCTGCTTAGAACCTGAAGGAGATCTGACATCCTGCCTGAGAATTGAAACCATTCTGTCCCGAGAGCCCATTCGAGAGATCTCATTCTCAGGTGCGTCTCTGGCACCAGAAAAATGCAGGATGCCATGAGGCTGAGCAACCTCAAAGTCGGTGGGCGGGAGATGTGGGGCACTTTGGAATTTGGTGACCATCTGCAGAATGTCTTGAGCCCTCACTTCTGGTGGTGAGGCTTTTCCATGGGACGCATCCAGGACTCCTCTGATGAATTGGAGCCTTTCAGATGGCATTATGTGGGACTTCTTGAGGTTGAGAGAGGAGACAAGTTGCAACACAACTTGGACAGAGTGACAGCTGTAGCTGAGATTTTCCAGCGCCTGTTCGGGGGAACTGACCCTAATCAACCAAACGTCCAGGTAGGGGGATACGTGAATTCCCCCCTCTCCTGAGACTCGCTGCCACCACTGCCATCAACTTGGTGTAAACCCTCGGGCAGAGGTCATCCCAAATGGCAGAACTCAAAACTGATAATGAGAACCGCCAACAGCGAACCTTAGGTACTGTCTGTGCTTGTGATGGATTGGCACATGAAAGTAAGCATCCTGAAGGTCCGATGATACCATCCAGTCCTGAAGCTTGAGGGCCAGAAGGTTCTGAGAAAGGGTAACCATCTTGAACTTGTCCTTCCCAAGGAACTTGTTCATGTGATGAACAATTGAATAAAGCTTATGATAATTCTAGAGTTAAAGGCATGGTCTAGTAAAAAAAATTATTAAAAAAATAGATAGGCAACATTAAAAAAATAATACTAGCATTCTCTTTTTTAAAACTTCTTATGTAAAATTTTGAGCTATTCAAGCATTTTGTGAAATGGATGCCCGCCTGTGCTGGCTTTTGCTTTTGCGGCACTAATGAAGGAAAAGCCAGCCAGCTGTAGTAAACAACAGCTACCGCTGGGTGGCTTTTCCTTCATTGGTGCTGTACGCGGAGGACGGGGACCGGAGACCAGAGCAGGAAAGCTGCAGCTGAATCTCGGTAAGTGCTATTTATTTAAAAAAATAAATAAGCACTAGCTGCGGTTTTTTTTCTAAGTTTTCCGGGCTGGAGGAGCCCGGAAAACTTAGAAATAAAACCGCAGCTTTAAAAACGTTGTATTTATGTTTGCGGTCGCTTTTGAAGCGACCGCAAACATAAATACAACGTTGTGTTTGAAAACGCTGCGGTTTTTCTTTCCGAGTTTCTCAGGCTCCTCAGAGGAGCCTGAGAAACTCGGAAAGAAAAACCGCAGCGTTTTCAAACACAACCGTGTTGTGTTTCTGCCTGCTGTGGCTATCACTTTGGGTCTCCGGTGCTCCGTCAGGGGAGCACCGGAGACCCAAAGTGAAAGCCAAGGCAGGCAGAAACACAACACGGTTGTGTTTACATGCCGCTGTGTTTCTGCCTACAGCTGATTTCCCATTTGGGGCTCTCGGGCTCCCCACGGGGAGCCCGAGAGCCCCAAATGGGAAAGCAGATTCAGGCAGAAACAACGCGGTTGTTTTCCGCAATGCTGCGTTGTTTCTTCCTGAATCTGCTTTCCCATTTGGGGCTCTCGGGTGGGGTGCCCGAGAGCCCCAAATAGGAAAGCAGATTCAGGCAGAAACAACGCAGTTGTTTTGGAAAACCCTGTGGTTTTTCTTTCCGAGTTTCTCAGGCTTCTCCGAGCCGGAGGAGCGTTTTCCAACACAATAACGTTGTATTTATGTTTGCGGTCGCTTCAAAAGCGACCGCAAACATAAATACAATGTTTTTAAAGCTGCGGTTTTATTTCTATGTTTTCCGGGCTCCTCCAGCCCGGAAAACTTAGAAAAAAAACCACAGCGAGTGCTTATTTTTTAAAAAAAATGAATAGCACTTACCGAGATTCAGCTGCAGCTTTCCTGCTCTGGTCTCCGGTCCCTCTCCTCCGTGTACAGCACTAATGAAGGGAAAGCCACCCAGCGGTAGCTTTTGTTTACTACAGCTGGCTGGCTTTTCCTTCATTAGTGCCGCAAAAGCAAAAGCCAGCACAGGAGGGCATCCATTTCACAAAATGGATGCGCCCATGTGCTTGCTTTTGCGAATTTTGAGCTTGAATAGCTCAAAATTTTACATAGGAAGTTTTAAAAAAGAGAATGCTAGTATTTTTTTATGTTGCCTATCTATTTTTTAAATACAATTTTTTACTAGACCATGCCTTTAATATTAATTCAATAGTTCACTTTCTCTCAGGTTCAGCATACATTCAATAAATGCATTAAAAAAAAAAAACCTGAAGAAGAAAGTTGAATCAATGGCCTTCACTCCTTAGGCAAGTGTTCATTTTCCAGAGTCTTTTCTGTAGCACTGATCAATGACATACATGAGCATGTTCACAGTTTTGAAAATGAAAGTCTTTCAATACAGCTTCTTCAAGAACTTTCTTAAAAATAAGTCAAATATTAAATACAAACTTCACTCTTGTGCTACTCTGCTTGACTCTTTTAGGTTAAATGTCTCACTGCGCATATGCATCTCTCGGACACTTCTATTGAGATTTAACTCTGCGCATGCGTTAGAAAACACCTTCACTCCTTTGTGTCTTTCACATTCAAACAAAATCTCAGTTACAAATGAAGACGTGATCTCCTTAATGCGATACGCGCTCTGATCATCAGAGGATTCTATAGTTCAGAACATCAGATGCGCGCCGCGTATTTTGGGAAATGAATGCAACACAACTTAACGTACATGCAAGCGTAATCTCTTTAACACGGTCGCGCTCCGATCATCAGAGGAATCTAAAGTACAGATGATCTGATGCGTACCGTGTACTTTGGAAAATGAACGCAACACTACTTTAATGCGCATGCGTTTTAAGTCTGACAGCGATGTGATGTCGGGTATAAATGAACTTGGTTCCTTCGCGCATGCGCATACTGGAATTACAACGCAGTTAAAAATGAACAAGTTCACTAATCCTTCTTCATGTGCAGTATTAACCAGGAAATAACGCTGCAATTTCCGTAGCTTGCCAATCTAAAGAACTTGGGTCTTTAATACAAGTGTACACTAAATACCTATCTAACTAAGAGGCCGATTCATGGAATAATTAGCGTGGCGCAAGTGGGCAAAAACGTGCGAATCGCAGTGGAATAGCGAAAATCGCAGTGAACGTGCGAAAATCGCACGAAAAGCAGCGCACGTCGATTCATGGAAGTCCGTGCGCGAGAAAACCAGCGGATGTGCGATAAAAAGTGCGCGGCGCACGTTAGCGCACAGGCCATCTAACAGCGTGCGCCAGGTCACAGCGAAAATCGCACAGGCCACAGCGAAAATCGCACATAGCGCGGCGCACGCAATAAAAGTAGGCGGAACACGGGCGTAACACTCGGAATGGGGAACAACTTGCCAAAACGTGGGCGTCACGGGGGAAGTACAGGGCACAAGTGCGCGGAACGCCCACACGCTCGCCTACAACACGTATTCATGGAATAGAATAGGGGAAAAAAGCGCACGCTCAAACCAGCGCACAGGCACAAACACGACCGCCACAAGAAAGGAGGCGGTAGCGTCTCTGCGGCTGTAAGAAATGTGCGCCAAAAGGTGCGCCAACAAATAGCACCTATATACTGCCATGATGAATGTCCCATACTGTGGCCCTCCAGGAAAAATGACGTGCAAAGGGGTACCCACAAACACGGACACCCGCTGACAAAAAATACGTGTGCATGTATACCGGGGTGCGCGGGAAGTGTCACACGCGATTTGCAGGGTACGTGCATCACAGGGGTTTGCGTGAAGTTATTCACGCGATCGGGCCTGGGGGAGCGGGCTACGTGTATTACAGGGGTTCGCGTGAAGTTCCTCACGCGATCGGGCCTGGGGGAGCGGCCTTCGTGTATTACAGGGGTTCGCGTGAAGTTCCACACGCGATCGGGCCTGGGGGAGCGTGCTACGTATATTTCAGGGGTTCGCGTGAAGTTTCACACGCGAATAGCCTGGGCGCGTGAATTTGAGGGGTGCGCGGGAAGTTCCTCACGCGATCGGGCCTGGGGGAGCGGGCTACGTGTATTACAGGGGTTCGCGTGAAGTTCCTCACGCGATCGGGCCTGGGGGAGCGGGCTACGTGTATTACAGGGGTTCGCGTGAAGTTCCTCACGCGATGGGTCCTGGGGGAGCGGGCTTCGTGTATTACAGGGGTTCGCGTGAAGTTCCACACGCGATCGGGCCTGGGGGAGCGTGCTACGTATATTTCAGGGGTTCGCGTGAAGTTTCACACGCGAATAGCCTGGGCGCGTGAATTTGAGGGGTGCGCGGGAAGTTCCTCACGCGATCGGGCCTGGGGGAGCGGGCTACGTGTATAACAGGGGTTCGCGTGAAGTTCCTCACGCGATCGGGCCTGGGGGAGCGGGCTACGTGTATTACAGGGCTTCCCGTGAAGTTCCTCACGCGAATAGCCTGGGCGCGTGTATTTCAGGGGTGCGCGGGAAGTTCCACACGCGAATAGCCTGGCCGCGTGTATTTCAGGGGTGCGCGGGAAGTTCCACACGCGAATAGCCTGGGCGCGTGAATTTGAGGGGTGCGCGGGAAGTTCCTCACGCGATCGGGCCTGGGGGAGCGGGCTACGTGTATTACAGGGGTTCGCGGGAAGTTCAACACGCGAATAGCCTGGGCGCGTGTATTTCAGGGGTGCGCGGGAAGTTCCACACGCGAATAGCCTGGGCGCGTGAATTTGAGGGGTGCGCGGGAAGTTCCTCACGCGATCGGGCCTGGGGGAGCGGGCTACGTGTATTACAGGGGTTCGCGGGAAGTTCCACACGCGAATAGCCTGGGCGCGTGTACTTCAGGGGTGCGCGGGAAGTTCCACACGCGAATAGCCTGGGCGCGTGAATTTGAGGGGTGCGCGGGAAGTTCCACACGCGAATAGCCTGGCCGCGTGTATTTCAGGGGTGCGCGGGAAGTTCCACACGCGAATAGCCTGGGCGCGTGTATTTCAGGGGTGCGCGGGAAGTCCCACACGCGAATAGCCTGGGCGCGTGTATTTCAGGGGTGCGCGGGAAGTTCCACACGCGAATAGCCTGGCCGCGTGTATTTCAGGGGTGCGCGGGAAGTTCCACACGCGAATAGCCTGGGCGCGTGAATTTGAGGGGTGCGCGGGAAGTTCCTCACGCGATCGGGCCTGGGGGAGCGGGCTACGTGTATTACAGGGGTTCGCGGGAAGTTCCACACGCGAATAGCCTGGGCGCGTGTATTTCAGGGGTGCGCGGGAAGTTCCACACGCGAATAGCCTGGGCGCGTGAATTTGAGGGGTGCGCGGGAAGTTCCACACGCGAATAGCCTGGCCGCGTGTATTTCAGGGGTGCGCGGGAAGTTCCACACGCGAATAGCCTGGGCGCGTGTATTTCAGGGGTGCGCGGGAAGTCCCACACGCGAATAGCCTGGGCGCGTGTATTTCAGGGGTGCGCGGGAAGTTCCACATGTGATTTGACAGTGTGGCTCCTCCCAGGTGTACCCTGTACACCCTCCACGGCCCCTGCAGGCAGCCCACACCACAGGGGACTACCCTGCATCCCTGGTCATGTCCCGCAGGCAGCCCACCCAACATGGGCATGCCCCCCAGCAAAGGCACATGTCTCCTTGAACTAATGAACACCAACACATGTCCCCTTGCACCCCCACCCCCCAGCACTGTGGGGCACCTGCCAGCAGGACCCCACCCATGTCCAACTCATGTCTCCCACCACCCCCAAACCCCAGCCACCAGGGTCACCCTCCACCAGGGCCCCACTCATGTCTCCCACCACCCCCACCCCCCAGCACTGTGGGGCACCTGCCAGCAGGCCCCCACCCATGTCCAACTCATGTCACCCACCACCCCCAAACCCCAGCCACCAGGGTCACCCTCCACCAGGGCCCCACTCATGTCTCCCACCACCCCCACCCCCCAGCACTGTGGGGCACCTGCCAGCAGGCCCCCACCCATGTCCAACTCATGTCTCCCACCACCCCCAAACCCCAGCCACCAGGGTCACCCTCCACCAGGGCCCCACTCATGTCTCCCACCACCCCCACCCCCCAGCACTGTGGGGCACCTGCCAGCAGGCCCCCACCCATGTCCAACTCATGTCTCCCACCACCCCCAAACCCCAGCCACCAGGGTCACCCTCCACCAGGGCCCCACTCATGTCTCCCACCACCCCCACCCCCCAGCACTGTGGGGCACCTGCCAGCAGGCCCCCACCCATGTCCAACTCATGTCTCCCACCACCCCCAAACCCCAGCCACCAGGGTCACCCTCCACCAGGGCCCCACTCATGTCTCCCACCACCCCCACCCCCCTGCACTGTGGGGCACCTGCCAGCAGGCCCCCACCCATGTCCAACTCATGTCTCCCACCACCCCCAAACCCCAGCCACCAGGGTCACCCTCCACCAGGGCCCCACTCATGTCTCCCACCACCCCCACCCCCCAGCACTGTGGGGCACCTGCCAGCAGGCCCCCACCCATGTCCAACTCATGTCACCCACCACCCCCAAACCCCAGCCACCAGGGTCACCCTCCACCAGGGCCCCACTCATGTCTCCCACCACCCCCACCCCCCAGCACTGTGGGGCACCTGCCAGCAGGCCCCCACCCATGTCCAATCCATGCCCCCCTGCACCTGGGTCCCAACATTCCCCAATCTTGTCCGTAATGCCCATCCTCCCCTGCCAAAAGGCCCAACCAACTATCACACCCACCCACATATCAAAGGCAATTACATGTTACACCCCCAATGTAAATAATGCAATTTAACACATGTCTGTCACACACAATGGCTGCAAGTGAATGACAAAACACCCAACATGACATGCCTGAAAGCAATGAGATGATACGACACATTGAAGATTAAAAAAATAATATGTATTGAACAGCAAATAAGAAAAAACACAAAGCAAATCAAACAAAACAAGATGAATGTCCATGAAAAAATTATGAAATAATAAAATAAGCCAATCAAGAAGATAATCCTGGGTCCATGAGCCCTACCAAATTAAACCTAACTGACTACTAACTAAAAAGGGAACTATATACAAAAAAGTGGTGCATTGTCCAATCGCAACCCAAAAAAAATTCAAAAAAACAAAGGAAACCTAACCCTAACTATACAACTATATACAAAGGCAGCGGGCTATTTGGACGGCTCACTGGTTGTTGTCATGGGCCAGGGCATCCTCGAACTCCTGCTCAATGGCTTGGAGGCGGGCATGTTCCCTGGCCCCGAGGTCCCGCAGGGATAACGCAGTGTCAAGCTCAAACTCCCTGCGAAGACCCTCGAGGCACTCAGCCCGCCTCAGCGCCCTCCGCATGGAGTCCTCCGCCCTGACCATCGTGAGCCGTTCCTCCTCTGCCCGCTGCCGCTCCGCACCTATCCGCTGGCACAACCTCTCCCACACGGAAGCCACTCCCATTCCAGGGTTCTCCTGCCCTCCGGCCGATGCCTGCACCCCTGATGTTGATGGCCCCGAGCCATGATGCCTCCCACGTTGAGCCTGCTGCTGCCTCCGACGCAACTGCCTGTGCCAGCACGACGGCATCCAGGCTGATGGAAACCACCGACGCCGTCGTGCACGTGCCCTGCCCGATGATGCCGTCACATCCGCCATCTGCTGGGGTCCAGTTGCTCTGGTGTCCACCCCTGCTGGATCTCTGACTCCCGACTGTGGCAGGGATGGGATCCCCACCGAGCTGGCTGCATTGGTCGGGGCAGGTCCACAGGGGGCCCTGGTGGCATCTGGGCTGGAAGACGGCAAGGAGAACGACTGGTGGATAGCCTGCACAGAGGAGGAGAGGGCCGCCACATTGGCCAACACATGCAGGAAACCCCCGAACATGGCCGATCCCAATTGGGCCACGTCGGCACGGTGCACTTCGTGATGACGTGCGTGCTCCTCCCGGGAAGCACGCACGGCATCACGAATGGCAGCCGTGCGCAACGCGACCCCAATCAGGACCTTCTCCGCACGGCCAGGGGTTCCCACGTCCGCAGGTGGAGGGGAGTCAGGTGACATGGACATCCCCTCTACCTGCGGACAGGCCTGGGACGGGGCATCCCTGCTGGTGCATGGTGGTGCACTCACAGGGTCAGGGACAGCGACATGCACAGGCCCCTCCACGGTGACCTGTGCTGCCTCCTGCCCCTGGCCCTGGACTGCACCACTTGCACCAGCAGGGATGCCCCCACCAGGCCCCATGTGTGCCCCAGTGGCGGCCTCCTCCTCCTCTGTGCAAACCACCAACCTGGATGGCTCCTCACCGTCTCCCACCGTAGCAGGCCCCTGTGGGGGCTCACCCACCCCTTCCGCTGCAGCCGTGGGGGCATCCCCGCCGCCTTGCTCCACAGCGCCGTCTCCGCCCTCTTCTTCACTAGCCGCTGCGTAGAGGGAGACAAAGAACACAAGCATCAGGGCACTGTACAATGGTCCCCTAGACAGGAAGCAATAGCAGATGAGCACCACTGTCAAAGTACACTTCCATCATGTCCCTCCACAACACATGGGCCAGTCCAGGCAAAACACACACAGTAACAGGCATGGTGCATGCCATGGACATTTCCATGCATGTCCAATGGACTCTTGAAACATTCAATGATATGTAATTCACATGCATCATGGCTCATGCCCATCACATGCACACACATCACCTCAGTCACATCCATCTGGCCCCAAACAGACCAAACACAGCGGATACAAGGGTAATTTTGCCGCTTTACTGAATCTCCTCATTGTCACACACATGTGTCATGCATCCATGGCATGCACAAGTCACAGACACGCAGGTCAGGCACACAGACATGGCTACCATATATGTACCTGGCATCAGCACCCATCCCTCACCCCCACCCATGTTCAGGTACAGAGACTGGCATGCTCTCATGTTCATAATCTGATTAGGGCTCCCCATGCGGCATTTCAACACATGCAACAACCATGTGCATCACACATCACTGGTCGCACATGCATTACCATGATGTCCCTGCACACATACATGCATACATGGGCTATGGCACACATACAGGCAAGTATCATAGAACCAGCACACCGCAACATGCCCTGTCTCACACAGTAATGCATGGACACTTACCGCTCAACTCCAGACGGGCCTCCCTCTCAAGGATCTGGGCGTGGAGCGCTGGGCGTACGCGTTCCAGGACCCTCATCTGGATGGTACTCATGCGGCCCCGGCCCCCCTCCACGAGGCGCCGGGCCTTCACAAGGGTCCTGGACCTCAAGTCCTCCCAGCGCTTCTTGATCTTCAGGACGTCGCGGGTTGCCACCCCCTCCGCGTTGATGGCAACCACACAGTCGGCCCAGATCCTCTGCCGTCCTTCCTTGCTGGCGCGGGACGATCCAAAGAGGGCATCATACTGCCCCAGGACATGCTCCACCAGGACACCAACTTCGGTGACAGTGAAGCTGGTGCCTCTCTGCCCCTCTGGCCTGGGGTTGCCACTGGTGCCAGATGTGGAAGTGCCCGACATGGCAACCCCAGAGGCAGGTGTGGGTGGGCAACTGGGTCCTGGGGCTGGGCTGTGGAGCGATGTAATACCAGTCGGGAGTCTTCAGTTCCAGCAGGGGTGGACACAGCAACTGGACCCCTGCAGATGGCTGATGTGCAGGCACCAAATGGCAGGGCACGGTGGCAGCAGGCAGGCAGGCAGGCAGCAGCAGATGGCACGTGGGAGGCTGCTCGGGGCACTGGGGGGCAGTAACTCGGCCTTCTGGGCAGGAGCGTGGGCTTCCGTGTGTTTTCGCGTGGCCAGCTTGATACGGAGTGATTTGGCACGTGAAAATCCTGCACGTCAGCGTGAAATCCGAGGAAAGGCCCTTAGCGCGTAAGCGCGTCAGCACGCATACGCGATTCTATTGGACCAGAGTCCCTCAGCGCGTAAGCGCGTCTGTGACGTGACCCGCACGGGTGTTCCCCACTCAGGACGTGATGACGGGGCACACGTGGAGATACTGCACGTCAGAGTGTCATCGCGTGTAATTGGACAAAAGTGCGCGTACACGCGATTGGCCTATGTACGTGTATTTAATGGGTGCGCGGCCACTTACACACGCAAGTACGTCTGCGAACCTGTATCCCGTGGTGCGTGTGAATTTCCACACGCTATTGGACTGGGAACAGGATTCCAGGGCTGCGCGGGTCACACGCTGTATCATGTGGTGCGTGTGAATTTCCACACGCTATTGGACTGGGAACTGGATTCCAGGGCTGCGCGGGTCACACGCTGTATCCCGTGGTGCGTGTGAATTTCCACACGCTATTGGACTGGGAACTGGATTCCAGGGCTGCGCGGGTCACACGCTGTATCCCGTGGTGCGTGTGAATTTCCACACGCTATTGGACTGGGAACTGGATTCCAGGGCTGCGCGGGTCACACGCTGTATCCCGTGGTGCGTGTGAATTTCCACACGCTATTGGACTGGGAACTGGATTCCAGGGCTGCGCGGGTCACACGCTGTATCCCGTGGTGCGTGTGAATTTCCACACGCTATTGGACTGGGAACTGGATTCCAGGGCTGCGCGGGTCACACGCTCGCCTAGAACACGCGCTAAGCATAAATTGCGGACTTTAACAATAACAAGCTCAGACGCCAGGATGAACATACCGTTCCTAGCAGCAGTGGCAGTGGGCTACCAAAGGAGGAGGAGGAGGATAGTCAGGGCCAGAATATTCACACCCAGAACCAGCCTTTTCGGGATGCCTGATGACCAGGTGTATGGGAGGTACAGGTTTCCACCACACATCATACTGGACCTGGTGACTGAGTGGGAGGATGACCTCACATCACCCACCCTGTGCTCCCAAGCACTCAGCCCCCTGGAGAAGGTCCTCAATGTACTGCACTTCTTAGCCACTGGATCATTTCAGCGGACAAGTGCCATAGTGGGTGGGGTGTCACAGGCCACCCAGTCACGCTGCCTACACCAGGTCTTGAACATCATGACTGCACGCCCATCAGTCCGCAGGCACATATACCTGCCCAGAACACCTGCAGAAAGGCATGCTGCCGCCCTGGATTTTTACGCAGTGGCACGATTCCCCAAAGTGCTAGGTGCCATCGACTGCACCCATGTGGCTCTACGTCCCCCCAGGGCATCTGAGCACATCTATAGGAACCGCAAGCACTGGCATTCCATCAACGTGCAGGTAGCATGTAATGCCAAGGGAATCATCACCTCAGTATATGCCAACTATCCCGGCTCCACCCACGACAGCTTCATTTACCGAATGTCCACCCTAAGCCGGGACCTAGAAGCTGGGCGGCATGGCGATACATGGCTGCTTGGTGAGTATGTATGCCACTGCACATGCATGCATGTTGGATACTGAGCAAGGTCACAACCTCACCAATGATACCAATCCCCACCTCCACAGGGGACAGTGCCTACCCTCTCAGCCCCCACATGATGACGCCAATTCGGAACCCCACCACGCCACCCCAGGTAAGATTTAACACAGCCCACATTACAACCAGGGGCATAGTGGAGCGCACATTCGGAGTGCTGAAGTCACGCTTTCGCTCCCTTGACCGTTCTGGCGGGCAGCTGTTATACGCTCCCCCAGTAGTGTGCAGGATCATAGTGGCAGCATGTGTCCTGCACAACGTTGCAACACGCCGGGGCCTGGCCGTGGACATGGTGGTGGCCCCACATCCCCAACCACATGCACAGCCGCTGCGCATGGGAGGGGAAAGGGCACGGGGGGAGGCAGCCCGTACACAGCTAGTGGCTAATTACTTCACATAGAAATCACACCCCTGTGGAGTGCACACTGCCCTGGCACATTCCATCTGACAATCAATGATGACTCAACCTGACACTGATCCTGAATGTGTGGAGAATGAACCGGGAATTCCATGTCAGCCTGAGATTGTTCACCTGGAAGTGTCACAATGTGTGCATCCCTACCCACACAGACACCACCAATGCAGTTTTGTGAAGTTACACATTGAAGCAGCTAAAATGAATACCCACTTGCAAAATGCAACAAGAGGACAGTGCCATGTCAGCCAACCCAACCCCAGCACTGCCACACGACACACCGTGCCATGTCATGCTAATTGCAGGTAAACAAAGTAATCCCCACAACATGACATCACTCTCACTATGTACAGTGGCACTATTAGAAACCTGCAACACCTGAAATGCTCACAGCAATGCCGGACCAACAACATACTTGAGCACGTAGTACCATTAACATGACATCAAAAATGTTACATATTAGTAGTCTCACCACCTGGAAATGCCTGCACTCCCACCACTACCAACTGTGCAGTGTTGGCGCCATGTAGAGTTGTAGGTGCACTGCTGCCAACATGGTCCCCATCGCCAGACTAGAGGTCCTTGTGTGGACTTGAGGAAGGGACCTGCAAATTGGGAGGTAGACACAGAAGAAGAGTTACACATCAATGCAACATGCAGTGTACAACACAACAGCAATATGCACTAGGAATGTATACACAGTATTGACTACAGACTGGCCACACAGGTCATGGGAGTCCAACGTCACTGTGTAATTCACTGTCACTTGGGCACACCCTTTGCAAGCCCATGGAAACGGGAAGCAGGAGGGGTGTGTGTGACTCAAACCCAAGCATCTGAACCAAATACATTACAAGCCTGCATGTGCCCAGCCACAATGCAGCGTATGCCCACAGGAACCACGGAAGCCAACAGATCGGAGCCAACAGATCGGAGCCAACAGATCGGAGCCAACAGATCGGAGCCAACAGATCGGAGCCAACAGATCGGAGCCAACAGATCGGAGCCAACAGACGGAGCCAACAGATCGGAGCCAACAGATCGGAGCCAACAGATCGGAGCCAACAGATCGGAGCCAACAGATCCTCCCAAAAAAATTGGGAATAAAAGAAATCAAAATAAAAATAAAAATAAGAAAAAATCAAAAATGGCCATTGATGGGCCCGGGGGGGTTGGGGAGGCCACCCAGGAGGTCCGAGGACAGGATGCACACCAGAACCCACCTGCGTGGATCCTGGGAAAATAAAACACCTCCATGGGCTCATGGCCCACACGGCTACCCTATTGTGGGAGTGTCACTGCTGTCGCTATTATCACCCTGTGCAGCTGCATCCGGAGGTGGTTGCACTATGGGAAGCAGCCCACGCAAGGCCCTAGTCTGCTCCTCCATGGCTGCAAGCATGCGGGTGTGGTAGGTCTGGTTCTGGAGGATGAGTGTGCGGAGGTCCCCATGCAACAACTCACGGGATGCCCGGACCTCCGCCCTCGTTGCCTGCATCTCAGCTGAGAGCGTACGGGTGAGACGCTCCAGCTGCTGTTCTGTCCTTTGGTGTGTTGAAGCCTCAAGCTCAACAAGAGTCGTCCTGAGGTGTAGGAGCTCCTGCCTCAGGGCTTCCCTGTGGCCCTGGGACTCAATGGAGATGGCCTCCTGCAGAGTCGCCAGTGCCGCCCGCCTGTCCCTGTTGGACCCCAACATGTCCTCCCTGTGTGACTGGCAGATGGAGTCAGTTGCCTGCTCTAGTCGCTCCATCAGCCTTTCTGGGGGGACAATGGAAGTGGCCACCCTATCCATGGCCTGAGCCATCATCTCGGATGATGCAGCCTGTTGGGTAGCCATACCGTAAATGGATTGCTCCCATGCGGTATTGCCAGGTGGCGTACGGCCACCACGTCGGCGGGCACCACACCTGTCTGGGGCAAGGCGAACTGCGCCTTGCTGTGCCGGCACTGCCTGAGGCTGCAGGACTGCATTCCCCCTCTGATCTGCTGGCCCAGGAACAGGATCAGATGTCGCGGAGTGTGACCCTGCATCCGTAACCACCAAAGGCGTAGCTGCCAACACTGACATCCCCATGGAGGGTACTGACCCTGGTGCAGGTGGGTGAGACAGAACAGAATCCCTCCCTGGAACACTCACCAGCGACGGCACGTAGGTCTCATCCGAATCAACACCTGAGTACAGCTCGGGGGAGGTGCAGCCAGAGACACCCCTTGAGAGCACGACCTGCAGCACTTGTGGGTTCTCCCCCACCACCACACCACGTCCCTCACTGGTGGTTGGTCGGCCCTGGGACACCTCCTGGGTCTGCACCATCTCCACAACCCCAGCAGTATCAGGTGCGTCTTCCCCTGCAAAGACATGAAAACAAAGTAATGGAAACAGGCATTAGCACCATGGCACACATTGAGGGCTGAGAAGCAAGAGAACCAGTACTTGATTGACATGTCCCACATGACTAAAACCCTCCCATGCATGCACCCTCACTGCGTATGAAGTGCAGGCAAACGGCACACACTGATGACACCAAGATGGAAGAAGAACAAATTTTCTGCATGCTGCCTGGCAGTGGCATCACACATTGGCCTGTGATTGGCAGGTGAAACACACATGCCATCACACAGATGGCATGTACCATTGCTATTGAGTGAAGATGGAGAGGAGAGCAGCACCTATTCATTCAGTCCAGTTCCCGCATATAATAGCTTTTCTGATTCTAACAGGTCAGATTTTTCACCTGGAGCTGCCAGTCTGTAATGGTCAAATTGCACAGGGACATGTGTGTACAAATGATATCCAGGTAACAAAGTCACTCCCCTTTACCATACCCATGTCAGACATGTGACTAGTGGACAGCGACATGCCTAGTGAAAGTGGTGGAATGCAAACAAACTGACTGAATGAACAGTGAAAAATAAGCAAATCTGTTGTGTCAAGGTGACACTTCAAGGGCAACTGGCGTGCAGTTGTGCTAGATGTCTACTGTTGGCAGAAGGGATACTGCTATGGCCAAATGCAGCTGCGCAGGAAGTATTGCATGAAGCACATGGCTGACCCATACGACTGAGGCGCACACACTCTCTCCTGGCACCCAAACAGAAGCCCTCACACACACACCATGCACATGTATGACACACACATGCATGTGCACTCACCGGACAATGCCTCGTAATCAGCCAGATCTCCCACGCCTTGGATCTGTTCCTCCGTGACGTAGGTCCCAGCGACTGACTCATGTGGAGTGAGTTCCATGTCTACTACTGGAGACCCACCTCCAGTCACTAGAGTTGCGGCATGACTTGAGGCCAGCTTACTCTTTGCCCTGCGTTTTAGGTCATTCCAGCGCTTATAGCAATCATTGGCTGTGCGCCTCACGATTCCAAGGGCACTTACGATGTCCGCAACGGTCTGCCAGTGTGCCTGGCGTTGTGCAGTGTTAGGCAGAAACCTGTGCAGTTCCCTTGGGGAACACTGCAAAAGATTTAAGACTACAGGTAGAGCAGTAAACCCCTTTGGTAGCAGTCTGTACCACCCAGATTTACCTGGTAGCTGTGGCTGAGCAGTCAGACTTCTCTCAAGAAGAGTTAGGCAGTATGTAAAGTATACACAATATGTACCAAAACACAATAGCACAAGCAAACACTGACCAGAGCTTGGTTTCAAAAGTATATAGTTATTTATTTAAAATACACATAAGTTAAAAACACTCTAGCAAAAATATAGTAAAAGTACTTCAACACAGTTATAATGAAAGTAGATTCAATCCTTTCTCCTATCTAGACAACTCTAGGTAAAACACCACTTAATTAAAACAGAGGTGAGTGCTTAACGTTAGATGACACTCTAGTAGTTTCCAAGAAAGGGAGAGAAAAAGCAGAAATGGGTTAGACACACCACTCTAAGGTCCAGAGCACTTGCAATAGGCTTACAGAAGAATAAAGTCACAGGTGAGCAAAAGTCACTAGGCAGGGCCCACTCTTAGAGTAGCCGGAGCGAAAATGTGCCCAAGATCACACTGTTAGTTAGAGATTCAAAGTCTTGCAAAGAGTCAAAAAGAGGTTAGAGTGGCTCAGAAAGTTTAGCCAAAGTGTCCCAGGCACTCCCAGGTTCGAAAGCCGGGGACTAAATCTACCCCGTACAGTCGGTAGCAAGGGAAGCCAGGCAGAACACAGTACCTTAAGCGGAAAGGATCCTCCAGCGGTGGCAGTTGTTCCAGGCAGTGGCAGCAGGGCTCGACGTCGGTCAGGGGAGAAGAAGTTCTCGCTGAAGAGCAGAAGAAGAGGGTCGTTGCACTGCCCGGGAAGAAACCAGCCGCGGAGTCCTCCGGTTAAAGGGTTGGTGCCGACTTTCGCGGTATGGGGGTAAAGTGTGGTATTCCGGTTGCCGGGGTGCTTGGCACAGGCAAGGCGGCCACGAGATACCTCAAAGAACGGAAAGAAGGCGAAAACTGGTTGTCCCCACCAGTCAAGGGAAGGAGCCACTCCGTTAAGAGTTCTCCTCGGTCGTCGGGAAAAAGTGGTGAGACGGTTCAGCAGGGCTCCACCGGGTGGTGTCGTCGAAGCAGGTCGGCTCAGCTCTTCCCTCGTCGGATTCTTGGTCCTGTGGCGACTTCTGAAGTCCCAGTCCCCAAAGCCCTGCTTTTATGCAGCAAACCCCCATTCACCCAGCCTAGCTGTCACTCAACCATGCTAAGTGGTGAGCCGGGCGGCTCACCACTTGGGCCAATCAGGACGGAGTGCGACTTGAGTTACCAAGGTAACTCAGTCCAGGGTGCCTAAATCCCCCTCCACCCCTCCTAAGTACCCCAGACAGAGTGGCACCACTTTGGAGGGCTTCTGTGGAGAAGCCCGCCAAAAGTGGAACAAAGGGCTCCACTTTGGGTCAGAGTTACAGAGGCGAACACCAACGCCATTTTAGAATCAAGTTTTGGCAAAAAGTCCCAACCGGAGTTATAAAAATAAATATATAAACCGGTGGTATGTTTAAGGCTACCGTAAATAAATAATTAAATGTGTTAGCCTAAAACAATGGGAAATCCCATAGGGAAATATTCGCGGTCGAATCTAAAAAGTAGTTTCCACTGCCACCAGCCAAAACTCGATCAGGGGGGACGGAGACGTGCCCCCTCGACTAACAGACCCTGGGGCAATCGAATTGCCCCAGCCAGTACGTCCACAATATGATGGTTTGTACTGGTTCTGTTCAGGATTCAAGACTAGCAAAGTCTTTGGTGACTTTACATGCCCTGGGAGACAGTAGTCAGTCCCAGGGTATGGAGTCTATGTTGGGGAGTCCCTAGGACACCCCTGGGTCACGGCACAGAGGGTGCTGTGTGACCCACATCACAAAAATACATGAGGCCCTATGGAGTAAGAGACCCCATAGCCCATTCAACACAAGGTTTAACCAAGAAAACACACTTCAACATGTCCAAGAGTGAGGGTAAAAGAGTCTCACTCTTGGCAGGAGAAAAAAATTAAACCCCAGAAATCCAGCAAAGCTGCTGGGGGACTCACTAGGTAGGGAAATTCAGCCTAAACAGAGAATTCTCCCTAACACTCGCCCCCCCCAGACTAAGGGACAGGAGGATTTAATCCACTCCTGGATGAACCTCATACCTCTAGTCGATGATATACATCCTAGAGAGTCCATCAGCATTTTGATGGTGACACCTTGACCTATGCTTAAGGGAGAACTCAAAGGTTTTCTTTTGCAAGCTAAAGGACCTACACACCCTTTGAGGAACATCAGTCTTTTTGTTATAGGGGATCTGGTTGACCAGTCCCTCAGAAGTTGGTACAACTTCTGAACCTATGTTAGGCTTTTTCAAGGGGTCCTTATAAAGGATTCCCTTAGATCTAGAGGGGCCTCCAAGGTTCCTCACCACCTCTCTTGTGGGAGCAGGTTGGGTCTTAGGCCTCTTGGTTGGAGGGGTTGGGGTTAGGCAATGTACCTGCTTCCCCTTCCTCTTAGATCTACCCTTACCTATTTTAGGAGTTCCCCCCCTAATATTAGGATTTGAGTTGGGGTCTTCAGTAGAAGGTCCAACAGTCTGAAGGTTTTTGGCCTTAGACTTTTCTTTTCTGGTTTTCCACCAGCACTGAGAATTACCAGTTCTCTCAGGTCCAGATAGGGGCCTAGTTGGTCTATCCACCTCTTCCTCAGAAGCAGGGGGGGTCAGAGACTCGGAAACTAGGGGAACAAGGGTGGAGCTTGGTTGGGGCTCCCATGTTCCTAGCATACTATCCTGAAATGTGCCTGGGTTAGAGGTCAACTTACTAACACCAGGGCTTGTAGTGGGGTTCTCAGTAGAGGGTCCCACAGGCTTAGAAGGGTCCTTCAAGGTAGCCTGTCTAGCCAATTTGGTTAAGTTCTGCTTCTCCATACTGGGAGGCCTGGGGGTATGTGACACTACTCCTAGAGTTCTTAGGTCATTCCCCAACAGGACCTTCCCAGGTACCTCAGTCTGAACACTGACAGGGATCCTCACTGTCATGTTGTTACACTGAATGAGGGCTGGTAGAATAGGAACCATTTGGACAGGGCCTCCAGACATCTTAGTGGGACCTTTGGGTGCTTTGGCCACATCCTCAGGTTGAAAGAAGCTTTCATCCACTACTGTTCTGCTGGCCCCAGTGTCTCTCCTGGCAGGAGTATCCTGGCCATTGACAAGAACACTGTCCACATAATACACCTTAGAGTTAACAGGTAGGGAGTTATACACAACCCTATTCTGGGGACTAACCAGACCCATAGGCTCTAAGTTTACAGTTGCTTGAAGACCCAAGGGTTCTTCAGCAAAGAGTTCAAAGTGGGCACTAGCCATCTGTACTTCATCCTCAGGAGTGAAGGCTAAGGAGACTGTGCTGATCCCTGCAGGTTTACCCTTGCACTTGGGATCTCCTTTGATATGGTCAGTACCCTGACAGACATAGCATTGTCCAAATGCTCTCTGGAAGGGTGGCTTGTTCTGACCTCCTTCTGGCTTGTGGCCAGAAGGTACACTAGCCTGATTCGGTTTACCCTGGGGCTTACCCTGGTTATTTGGTTGTTTGTGGCCCTCTTGGGTATGGGAGGTATTAGAATTCTCTTTGGAGTCCTTTTTAGGCTGTTTCTCCCCATCCTTCCTCTGAGTTACCCCAGAATCCTTGGGAGTGGCCCTGTTGGCAACCCACAAGTCAGCAGCCCTAGCTAGCTTCCTAGGATCCAATTCCTGTGAATCAGCCAAGTGCTGTCTGAGCTCAGGAGAGCAGGCATCATAAATTGACTCCAACATAAAGAGATTTCTCATCCCCTCATAAGTGTTCACCTTGTAACCCTTAATCCATCCCTCTAAGTTTTTCAAACATTCACTCACCCAGGTAGCCCAAGGGGTACCATCATGCTTTTTGAGGCTCCTAAACCTCTTAAGATACTGGGAAGGGGTCTTCCCAAACCTAGCTATCAAAGCTAGTTTCACACATTCATAGTCCTTCCTATCCTCCTCCCCCATCTCCATTACCACATCAGTTGCAACAGGGGGAAGCCTAGAGAACAACCAGGTGAGTAAGTCATTTCCTGTGATGTTCTGGAGCCCATGATTATATTCAAACAGAGACAACCAATCCAACACATCCAACTTAGGCTCATACATACCAACCAATTCTTTAGGCATCCGGGGTCTTTTAGGACTGGAACTTCTAGAGGAGCCAGAGAGAGAAACATTCTCAACAGATAATTTCTTCATTTCTAAGTCATACTTGAGCTCCATTTCCCTTAGCCTTAGTTCTTTGTCAGTTTGAGCATTAAGTTTCTTATACTCCAATTCTAGCTTCATTTTCTCCAGTTCAAAGTACTGAGGACTAAATGTGGGACCTGGTAAAGGTCCAGTAGGTACAGCAGGTAGAGCAGGCAGAGGCCTAGGGGGGACAGTTACAACAGCCTCACCCTCCTCTTCTGACTCTTCCTCAGAAACATCAACATTTTGCTCCATGTTAACTTCAACACTGTCATCTACAGTCGCTGGAGTGGTAGGTTCCTCTGAACCATCACCCAGACTTTGGTTAGCTAACAATCTTTCAATCAGCTCCATTTTCTTGCCCTTAGTCAGGAGATCCTTATGTTTACAGAGCACTCTTAAACAATCAGCAGTTTTGGCTGCAAGGGACTCTTGACTATAGCTTTCTATAACTGACATGTTAGAGGTTTTACTTTTTCAGTGCTAAGCTTTGTGGTTAGTTGCACTAAGGTATCTAAAGCACAATAAAATGTATACTCAATACAAATCCCACCGCTGTACACCAGTGTTAGGCAGAAACCTGTGCAGTTCCCTTGGGGAACACTGCAAAAGATTTAAGACTACAGGTAGAGCAGTAAACCCCTTTGGTAGCAGTCTGTACCACCCAGATTTACCTGGTAGCTGTGGCTGAGCAGTCAGACTTCTCTCAAGAAGAGTTAGGCAGTATGTAAAGTATACACAATATGTACCAAAACACAATAGCACAAGCAAACACTGACCAGAGCTTGGTTTCAAAAGTATATAGTTATTTATTTAAAATACACATAAGTTAAAAACACTCTAGCAAAAATATAGTAAAAGTACTTCAACACAGTTATAATGAAAGTAGATTCAATCCTTTCTCCTATCTAGACAACTCTAGGTAAAACACCACTTAATTAAAACAGAGGTGAGTGCTTAACGTTAGATGACACTCTAGTAGTTTCCAAGAAAGGGAGAGAAAAAGCAGAAATGGGTTAGACACACCACTCTAAGGTCCAGAGCACTTGCAATAGGCTTACAGAAGAATAAAGTCACAGGTGAGCAAAAGTCACTAGGCAGGGCCCACTCTTAGAGTAGCCGGAGCGAAAATGTGCCCAAGATCACACTGTTAGTTAGAGATTCAAAGTCTTGCAAAGAGTCAAAAAGAGGTTAGAGTGGCTCAGAAAGTTTAGCCAAAGTGTCCCAGGCACTCCCAGGTTCGAAAGCCGGGGACTAAATCTACCCCGTACAGTCGGTAGCAAGGGAAGCCAGGCAGAACACAGTACCTTAAGCGGAAAGGATCCTCCAGCGGTGGCAGTTGTTCCAGGCAGTGGCAGCAGGGCTCGACGTCGGTCAGGGGAGAAGAAGTTCTCGCTGAAGAGCAGAAGAAGAGGGTCGTTGCACTGCCCGGGAAGAAACCAGCCGCGGAGTCCTCCGGTTAAAGGGTTGGTGCCGACTTTCGCGGTATGGGGGTAAAGTGTGGTATTCCGGTTGCCGGGGTGCTTGGCACAGGCAAGGCGGCCACGAGATACCTCAAAGAACGGAAAGAAGGCGAAAACTGGTTGTCCCCACCAGTCAAGGGAAGGAGCCACTCCGTTAAGAGTTCTCCTCGGTCGTCGGGAAAAAGTGGTGAGACGGTTCAGCAGGGCTCCACCGGGTGGTGTCGTCGAAGCAGGTCGGCTCAGCTCTTCCCTCGTCGGATTCTTGGTCCTGTGGCGACTTCTGAAGTCCCAGTCCCCAAAGCCCTGCTTTTATGCAGCAAACCCCCATTCACCCAGCCTAGCTGTCACTCAACCATGCTAAGTGGTGAGCCGGGCGGCTCACCACTTGGGCCAATCAGGACGGAGTGCGACTTGAGTTACCAAGGTAACTCAGTCCAGGGTGCCTAAATCCCCCTCCACCCCTCCTAAGTACCCCAGACAGAGTGGCACCACTTTGGAGGGCTTCTGTGGAGAAGCCCGCCAAAAGTGGAACAAAGGGCTCCACTTTGGGTCAGAGTTACAGAGGCGAACACCAACGCCATTTTAGAATCAAGTTTTGGCAAAAAGTCCCAACCGGAGTTATAAAAATAAATATATAAACCGGTGGTATGTTTAAGGCTACCGTAAATAAATAATTAAATGTGTTAGCCTAAAACAATGGGAAATCCCATAGGGAAATATTCGCGGTCGAATCTAAAAAGTAGTTTCCACTGCCACCAGCCAAAACTCGATCAGGGGGGACGGAGACGTGCCCCCTCGACTAACAGACCCTGGGGCAATCGAATTGCCCCAGCCAGTACGTCCACAATATGATGGTTTGTACTGGTTCTGTTCAGGATTCAAGACTAGCAAAGTCTTTGGTGACTTTACATGCCCTGGGAGACAGTAGTCAGTCCCAGGGTATGGAGTCTATGTTGGGGAGTCCCTAGGACACCCCTGGGTCACGGCACAGAGGGTGCTGTGTGACCCACATCACAAAAATACATGAGGCCCTATGGAGTAAGAGACCCCATAGCCCATTCAACACAAGGTTTAACCAAGAAAACACACTTCAACATGTCCAAGAGTGAGGGTAAAAGAGTCTCACTCTTGGCAGGAGAAAAAAATTAAACCCCAGAAATCCAGCAAAGCTGCTGGGGGACTCACTAGGTAGGGAAATTCAGCCTAAACAGAGAATTCTCCCTAACATGCAGGTGTGGTCTTGGATCCTGCAACAATGACCATCTCGTTGTCATGTCCGGACACATACTCGACAAGTGCATTCAGTTCGTCATCCGTGAAGCTGGGCTTCCTGGACGGGCCGGACTGTGTAGCCGTGTCTGGGGCATCAGCCTGTGCCGGACGAGCACTCTTCCTCTTCCGCTTGGAAGGTGGTGGTGATCCTGAGTGTCCTGCGCCGCTCTGGACACTAGGGGCAGGAGCCCTGGTGGACTCTGTATCAGGAGTGTGGGATTGCACACTCAGCATGGGAGTTGGTGCAGGCATTGGCTCGAGTGTGATGGTGTCAGGGGGAATCTCAGCAGCATGGACTAGGACCGACACTGTCCTGGCTGGGTGTGTGAGGGCTGGGGTGGATGGAGCCGCAGCTGCCCCTGCAGCCACTCCGCCCTGCCTCCTTGGTGCAGTAGATGACCTTGCTGCCCCAGATCCACGTGGCATGATGGCATCAACGTGCACCAGCGCACGTGTCGTAGCCCTGCTGACCTGGAAGTCAGCCATGGAGTCAGCCAGGTCTGGTGCCACAATGGGCTGGTCCAACAAGGGCTGAGCATGGATGGTGTCAGCCACTTCAGCCTCAACGGGAGGGGGGGAGGGGGGGGAGGGGGGGGGGATGATGGGTGCCCTTGACTGGTCCTCCACACATGGGGGGACAGGCTCACCCTGCAAGTTACGACCACGTCCCCTACCGGATCCACCACGGCCACCACTTGTGGCTCTTCCACCTTTGCCACCCTTACGGAATCCTCGCCTCCCAGCCATGGCACTGATATTAATGTGCGTATGGGAGTGGCTGTAGACAATTGTCCTGGGCAATTGGGGGTCAAAGGGGTTGGGTACCAGATGGTAATTGTACCCTAGTGCTCTAGCACGGCTGATTGTAACCCCTGGGGAAAGATGACGGCTCACGCAACGCACAGGAGGCCCAATAAAGGGAGATGACGTGCACGCAACCCCTCCTAGACCACGTGTGCAGAAAGAAAAACCTGCACTACGCTGTGGCACCCAGTAACACAAGAATGAACGTATGCGTGTCACACGCAGCCTAGAATGACCTCTGAAGGGGTAGGCAACACACGGGGCAAGCACAGAAGTTGGATACGTGCGTGACTCACCGTCTGCCAGGTAAAAGAGCGTGAAGAATGAGCGCGTTTGGCTGGCTAAACCCCCGCCAAAAGAAGATGTGTACGCTGTCTGAGAAGACAGGACAACAGTAGAAGGGGACACTGTTTGAGGGAACAGGCCCAGGTAAACCAGTAAAAAAGAAAAAAGAGAAAAAGCTGTCAGAGGTAACAGGGAATACGAACTGGAAACGCCGTGAAGTAAATCGCGTGTGAAACGACAAGAAGTACAGATTTCACCCACTCGCTCTCCACGAAAAGCACGTACAAGGAAATGGTGTTCTACATGTACCTTATATACAGGCCCACACGTACAGCGTCACTTACGCGGCGTGTACGTTCACCAATCACACGCTTTGTCACTCCTGCGTGTAGATCCATTTTCACCAATCACACGCTTTGTCACTTCTACGTGTACATCCATTTTCACCAATCACACGCTTTGACACTGGGACGTGTCACGCAACAATTTCCTGCACGTGCAGGTGACTAGGCGCGCATATGCTGTTGACGGGTTTACGCGCTAAGGGCCTTTGCTGACGTGTGGGATTTCACTACCTATCAGGCTGTCCACGCGTTCACACACGAGAGACCACGCTCCTGGCCAGGAGGCGAAATTACTGCCCCCCAGAGCCCTGAGCACGCTCCCACCTGCCATCTGCTGCTGCCTGACTGCCTGCTGGCCACGTGCCCCACAGTGCTGGTGGGTGGGGGTGTTGGGAGACATGGGTGGGGGCCTGGTGGAGGGTGCCCCTGCACTGGTGGGGGTGGTGGGAGACATGGGTGGGGGCTTGGTGGAGAGTGCCCCTGGTGGCGGGGGGTGGTGGAGGCTGCCCCTGGTGGCGGGAGGGTGGGGGTGGTGGGAGACATGAGTGGGGGCCTGGTGGAGGCTGCCCCTGCACTGCTGGGGGGGTGGGGGTGCAGGGGGACATGAGCAGGTGTGCAGGGTAGTCCCCTGTTTTGTAGACTGCCTGCAGGGGCCGTGGAGGGTGTACAGGGAACACCTGTGAGGACCCACCCAGCCTAATCGCGTGTGATGATTCCCACGCACCCCTGTAATACACGTACCCTGGCTAATCGCGTGTATAACTTCCCGCATACCCCTGTAATACACGTACCCTGGCCAATCGCGTGTTAAACTTCCCGCGTACCCCTGTAATACACGTACCCTGGCCAATCGCGTGTTAAACTTCCCGCGTACCCCTGTAATACACGTACCCTGGCCAATCGCGTGTTAAACTTCCCGCGTACCCCTGTAATACACGTACCCTGGCTAATTGCGTGTTGAACTTCCCGCGTACCCCTGTAATACACGTACCCTGGCCAATCGCGTTTTAAACTTCCCGCGTACCCCTGTAATACACGTACCCTGGCTAATCGCCTGTTAAACTTCCCGCGTACCCCTGTAATACACGTACCCTGGCCAATCGCGTGTTAAACTTCCCACGTACCCATGTAATACACGTAGCCTGGCTAATCGCGTGTATGACTTCACGCGTACCCCTGTAATACACTTACCCTGGCTAATCGCGTGTTGAACTTCCCGCGTACCCCTGTAATACACGTACCCTGGCCAATCGCGTGTTAAACTTCCCGCGTACCCCTGTAATACACGTACCCTGGCCAATCGCGTGTTAAACTTCCCGCGTACCCCTGTAATACACGTACCCTGGCCAATCGCGTGTTAAACTTCCCGCGTACCCATGTAATACACGTACCCTGGCCAATCGCGTGTTAAACTTCCCGCGTACCCCTGTAATACACGTACCCTGGCCAATCGCGTGTTAAACTTCCCGCGTACCCCTGTAATACACGTACCCTGGCCAATCGCGTGTTAAACTTCCCGCGTACCCCTGTAATACACGTACCCTGGCCAATCGCGTGTTAAACTTCCCGCGTACCCATGTAATACACGTACCCTGGCTAATCGCGTGTATGACTTCACGCGTACCCCTGTAATACACTTACCCTGGCTAATCGCGTGTTGAACTTCCCGCGTACCCCTGTAATACACGTACCCTGGCTAATCGCGTGTATGACTTCACGTGTACCCCTGATATGCACGTTACCCGCTTTGCGTTCCTTGTTTGGCTGCCCTGTAAACTGGTCCAGAGTTAACGCAGCCCTTTGCGATGATTTAGCGATTTTGCTGGCTTTTCCTTGCGAGAGGGCGTTCTTGGGGGCGTTACTGGCGCTGCTGCAGGGTCGCTGCGATACTCTGCGCCACGGCTGGTTTGGGAGCATGTAATCCATGAATACGCTGTGCGCGGAAATCGGTTTTATCGCACGTGCCTGGCGCAGTCAATCGCACGCGGACACTCTGCGCCAGCCGATTGCGACACTTTTCTGCGAAATTCTATGAATTACCCTGTAAATACCTAAATTAAACAAAACCTTGAAAGTAGAATTGAATTCTCTTTAAAATTCAAATGCTGTGCTCCCACCAACAGATCTGCTGAGCTTGTCCCACGTAGATCAGGATATTCAGAAAAACCTTACAGCTCCCAAAATCAACACCTGACTTCCTCACAAAAGGCCTTGAATTAGGGACTAAATCAAGACAGGACCTTCCTCCTTGAAGATGAACATTGAAAGGCAGTTTAGAATCATGAGAAGAGGTTGAAGTTCATGAAGCCTCCAATCAGGAATCAGCACCTCTTCCTCCATGCCGGTTTGGGAACTACCACTCTGATACATGAAGGTTAAGAACAATAAATCCCAAAGCGCATAGAAACAATAAATCTAGCTATAATAACATTCACAATTCTCCAATAACTTGCCAACCTAAATATCAGACCTGACAGTTCAAGTCTCATAATTTCCGCATGGGTCGCAATCCTCTGTCCTTTTTGGGATTAGAAAATATGGGGAGTAACAACCCATGTTCCTCGACGTTACAGGTACTGGTTCTTTAGCACCTTTCTCTAGCAGGGTGAAGCAGATCTGGAACTTTGAAAGAGCTGTTCCCCGGTGGATGACTCTGAGGCTTTTCTAGACAGGGAAGGCAGTAACCCTGTGCATCTGTTTCCAATGCCCATGCATCTGAAGGAATGCCTCGCCATTCTTTCAGATGCAGTGAGTGTCTGCCTCCCACCGGGGTCTTGTGAGCTAAGGCCTCAGAGAGGTTTTGAGACGGCTGAAGCAGTGGCTGATGTTAAAGCAGCAGCTGCCTGGGTGGTCTTAGTACCTCTTCCCCGTCCACCACGGGGGAATCTTTTTTTACCTCTTTGGTCCAACAGTCTTCTCCCCTTCCAACTGAGCAGTAAAAGCGAAAGGATCTACCCTCCAAGGTGTCCCGGTGGGACGGTTTTGTAGCTGTCCTATAGCACCAAGGGATTTGGCTGCTGCTTTGGAGGTCTGCAGCTTCTCCAGGATCTCTTCAGACTTGTTACCAAATAAATGTATGCCGTCAAAGGGCATGTTAAGAAGTCTGGACTCACCTCTGCAGTAAAATCGAACTTTCTTAACCAGGCAAATCTACAAATTACTTTACTAGCCGCCATTGACCTGCTGATACAGTCAGCAGTGTTGAGACCTGTCTGGATGGATTTGCACATTGCGTCTTTCCCATCCTTGATTCGTTTTAAAAATCGGTCTCTTTCCTGCCCTTTGGGGATATGTTCAGTCGCCATTGCTATACATTCCTAAAGTGTAAAAGTGAACCTGGCCAACGTGCATGTAGCATTCACAGACTTTAGGGCCATACTCCCCGCAGAGAAAACTTTCTTGGAGATAGCATCATAATGCTTGTCATCTCTGTCTGGGGCAATAGTTGGATATGCATTTTGTTTTGAGGTGTATGTGGCAGCCTGCACTACCAGACTTTCAGGAGTCAGGTGTTTTATCAGATAACCGGGTTCACTACTGGATGCCCTGTATTTAGATGTTTGTTTTTTTATTTACTGACGGAATTAACTCTGGCGTCTCCCAATTGGCATTTACCCCCCTTTGCAGAGCCACAAGAAAGGGAAGAATAGGATCTTCCTTTGGTCCTTTATCCAGGATGTCACTAAGATCATCCTGCTCATATATTGGTGTGGGTCTTTTCCACCCCATGTGTTCCACCACCCTGGACATTAAATGTCTGTAGGACCCATCTGCATAGTCAGTATAATCAGGTATCCCAAATTCTAATTCTGGCGATGGATCTAGTCCGCTTGCTTTTTTAGGGACTCCTGTACATTTTTTATCCTTGATTCCTCTGAGATCAAGGGTTCGGGAACCTCAGGTGTTCCATATTGTAGACCAAAGGGACGTGAATCATCAGAGGAATGTTCTACATCTTCATAATTAGAATAAAGTGATTAATACAAATCCTTTCTTAGTAGTGGAGTGTATGACATTTCAATAATCCTCAATGGCGTCAGTGGTGGCACCAAGATTTTTGACTCAGTCGACGTCAAGGGTTTTGATGCTTTCGGCATCGAAGACTTTTTAAGGGCCGACAAGGAGTATTTCTGCGTCGATGAGTTCTTCCTCAAAGGAGATTTGTCTCTGCTCGAGGGATCCTTCGACCGCTCTCGAGGAGTTTTTTCATTGCCTCAAGGGCACACATGTTTTGCCCTTATTTTTTTTCTTGTTGAGTTTTTCAACTTGGGCATGGCTTTCATGAGTCTTCGAGGGGGTCAAAGCCACATTCTCAAATACTTTCATCATTTTCACTCCGAAATGTTCCACTCAGCTGGAAAGGCCGATTTTGTCGGACACATGGCCCGTTCTGGGGAGGAACTCGGAGACGACTACGAAGACGGTGACCTATGGTGCCCTTTGTTCGAACGCTGCGACGATGATGAGTGGTGAGAGCCACTGTGTGATCATGATCTTTTTGTCTTCTTTCGACGAGGAGAAATATTTCTCGACTCGTCTGAAGATAGTTTTTTCGACAGTCGTCGAAGGGTATTTAGACCTACCTGCTGCTAGTTTTCCTCTTCACTCTTTCAGGGCTTTTGCCGTCATCGATAGAAAGGCCTTACAGTCAAAGGTAGCGCAAGAGGAACCCAGGCTTCACAGACGCACCCAATGGGGCTCCCTAAGGGACATCTTAGTCCCACAATCCTGGCACTTCTCAAACCTAGATCTAAGAGTTTGACGCCAATGACAACGCCTTTTGGGTAATTTTATCGAAGATTCTTGCAGGTAACCGAAATGCACTGTATCCCAAGTGATAGCTTTTGCAGAAAAATGGAACTGAAGCCAATGGTTGCTGCGTGCGCTTTATACTATTGATAACGTCGACATCGAGACGGAGGCCTCAGAGGGACATGGAGTCGACAGGCATTGATGCGCAGCGCCTTCTCCTGGAAAACATTCCCGAAGCACCTGAAGCTGGATATGGAAATATCATAAGATGAGGAAGACGTGGGAGGACACAATCCATTCGAAAATCTATTTGTTCAAACGGCTTCAATGATTGAAAAATACTCAAAGTGCTGTGTTTCATGTGTAAAAAATGTTAGTGATGGTCTTTTCAACCCACAAAATAATCAAATACAGACATGTTTTTTTTACGTTGTTGCTTAGTAATATTTTTAATTAGATTACATATTTTTCGTGTTTCACAATATTTAATCAGGTAACATTGAGACAAATTATGTGAAGCTCAATAGAAAAGGTGAACTCAAAATGAGAACAAACACAAAACAAATATATCAAAGCAGAACCCATCAAGAAAAACAAAAATCAACTGTGGTGTTTAAAGGGGGGAAGCAGGCCAAGAATAGCAAAGGTTAATTGGGAAAATAAAAGAACAAAACATCTTAAAAAATCTACTTTAGGTTAGTTCCATATATGATAAATATCAAAACTACCTGCACTAGTTTTTGTTTGGTTACCAAACGACTAGAATTATGAACAAAATCAGCAATACTTTCACTAATTGGCCATCTGCCATTCCCAGAAAGAGCTAAGAGAAAAAAAGGGTGTTTTAGACGAATTGTGTGAAACTTACCGGAGGCGGACACGACATACAATAGTCATTCCTGACATACAAGGTGGTTTCTCTATCCAGTAAGGTGACCCACATTCAGTCATTTCTTGAAAAGGGGCAAGAATGTGATTGTGCAGGAGGTGGAGTAAGGATCTGTGTTTGTATTTAGAGATAGCAGTAAGCATTCCTTTTTGTTTGCTATAGTAATTAGCCCTGGGATCTGATTCCTTCCCTTTTTAAAGTAACAGAGGAGTCTTAATTGCACTCATGAAACATCTTGAAGCCAGGTCAAGGCCTCTTGTCCGTTGGTCTTAAATAATAATCACACCCAATATTTGCAAATCTATAAAGAATAAGTACTTGGAAAAATGGTAATACATATTCAAGCACCCTCAAAGCACTTCACAACCCCATCAACAATACATTGAGCAGCCAAAAAGATCATTAAGAAATCAAAGAATCTATTGAGCGCAAACCAAAGGGCTTTTGAAATAAAAAACATTTTTTGTGAAGTTCGGTTCTTTTAAGGTGCAGATGGTAGCATTTGAGTGCGAGTCCATTCGCCTTTTTCTTTTTGTGCATGCACCAGTTGTGCAACCTTTGCACTTTCACAGGTCAGCAACTGTACGCTTAGTTCTGGAGTCTTGATCATAGAGTTTGAAGCTATTTCCCTGTGATCTGCTTGCTCAATGTGCCTTACGCTCCTGATCTGAAGGGCTGAAAGAAAAAGGTGGATGAATTACATAACATTCTCATTAAGTTCTAGGCCTTTTAAGTGAGAATGCCAAAGAAAGTCTGCCATTTAATACCGAGTTGTCCTTGTGGTTTTGTGTGGTGTGGGAATCCACCACAGCCTGTGGCCAGGCCATCAAAATCAATTCATACTGTCCGATTAATAATCCCCAGGTTACAGTGCTTTTTGTGGGTGCTCGACCGGACTGGTCTTATATTCTGAACAGAGGTGAAAGTCTCTTAGACACTGTGTCAATTGGACAGAAGCATACAGCTTACTATGAAAAATAGGGTGTAGGCTGAATTGTATCAGCACAAGTGAAAGTGTTGCAAAATGAGTTGAGAGCCTCGATTCATGTTTATGCCACATTTTAAAATGTATTTTTCAGTACTCTGAATGTGTACAGTATGACCTCTGTGAAATGGAATTTTGTCCTTCGAAGGAGAGGTGCCTACCATCACCCCAACTTTGCAAATCTCATAGAGGTTATAGAAGCATAAAGTTAACTTATTCCTTCAATCTGTATCAAGATGCATTACCAGGTTTCACAATACACATCCAATTAACAATATAAACAGATGTCCTTTTCACAGCTGATATTCAATGTGATCTGTGATGACAGGTCTTGATTTGTTCAATATTTGTACTTCCAATCAGCTTGCCACCCCTCTTGCAAGGAATGCCGTGGACCTTCGGATGCAGACTGCATATCCTGCCATCCACATGCAACCTTCATTGATGGATCCTGCAAGACTACCTGCAAGGAAGGACAGTACCTCAACCTTGTTGGATACTGTGTTGGTAAGAGAGCTATGAAGGGGAATTTAAGTCATTCTTTCTAAAGGATTCATACCAAATTGTCTTGATGAAAAAAAACTCTGAGGTAATTTCAGGATCTCTGAGTAAATTGTCTGGCTGTTTCCTGTTTTGTAATATTGCACTATTCCATTGGTATTTAAAATGTCAATCAGGAGCCCATGTCTGAAGCACCAAAGCACTTCTTATCCCTCTGAACAAGGAGAGCATATTACAGAAATAGGTTAAATGTGTGCTTTTCATGAGGCAGTTCACTTTGTAAGCATAGGCTTACAATGGAAGACACACTGCCATCCTAGCGGACCTAACATGTGGGTAGAATTTAAAGGTGAGCCATCGAAAAAAGACTAAAATGGTAATGTCAAAACAAGGAGGATTATGATGGACATGACAATTAAAAGCCTAACACAACAATCAGGATTTACTTAACTTTGTAGAGGTTTCAATAGTAAGATGTCCTGCTCTGACTGCTGTGTTAGCGTGCCAGAGCCTTCAAAATTCAATATCTATCCTTGAATTCCAAGAATATTGTGTATGTGAGTTATCCTCAGTAGGACAGCATGTCCTACTTATGTCACAAAGGAATCCAGTCTATGCCCTCTGCTTACAGACGAGCAGACCTGGCCTTGCGCTTGGGAAAGCTTTGCAGCGCCCTGCCCTCACCTGAGTAGAGGGCAGCACAGTCCACCTGTGTTCTTTATTCACACAGGGGGCTGTGTTGCCTGCTCTCAGTCGAGGCATGTCCCCTGTAAGGATTTTTAGTTTGTATGAGGAGCTGTTTGGCTCTGCATCAAATAGCGAAATAATGGGAGACGGCAGGTCTCTGCCGTCTCTCATTATTGAACTGACAGCGTAGACTTGCTGAATGGGAAAAGAGGAGTCCTCTCTTGTCAGTCAGCATGTTCACATTGCAGAGATCTGCAACGTGAACATGCTGACTGACAAGAGAGGGCCTCCTCTCCTGCCTGCCAGCATGTCTACATGCCAGAGTGAAGGGAGGGCAATCTGGTCCTCCCGTGGCTGCGTGGGCACTTATGAAGGGTGCATGGAGGTAAGGTAAGTGTTTTTTTATTTTAAATGAAATGTGTATATATGTCTATTTAAATTAAACATGTATGTATGTGCGCATGTATGTTGATATTTGTGTCAATGGTGTACGTGTTGTTAGCTGTGTGTACATGCAAGAAATTGTGTGACTGGTGGATTAATGCATGGGTGAAAGTGTTGTATGTGAGTGGGTGCGCCAGGCCCCAGCCCCTAGTTTAACAGCCCTACGGGCCACTAGATTTAGGAGTGGGGGTTGCTGGTGTCATGGCATTGTTTTTATGATTTAGCTCTGATGCACAGATCCATGCATCAAGGGTAAAGCAATCATAAGTGTTATTACGTGGTTAAACTGGACCACATTGAATATTGGGCAGTATAGCCAGTAATAACACTTGGGGCACGCAACCAATCTGGATATACTTTCTGTGGCATAGCATATTTTACTGGCTGGGAGTTATATGGTACTACTGGCATATATTGGTGCAGCCTGCATGAACATATATGGGTACAGCCAGGATGAACATGTTTTTATACTGGCATATGTTGTGGGCAAAGGCGACATGAAATACATTGGACATGCTCCTGTGCACAGTTGGCGACTTGCAACTATTTGGTTTTCATATGTGCTATCACACAAATCCAATTGCAAACTTTATGGCTTATTAACCAATTTTACAAAGACAGTGCTGCAAAATGCACCATTTTAACCCAATGTTTCAAAAATGTTTTCGGTGGTGAGAAACCCTCTCCAGCACCCCCTGTTTGGTTTGGGCTCCCTCACTGTGCTCTGTCGATCATACATAATTGGCACAAACAGTTAAGCCTCTCCGTTGAGAAATTCACCAGCTACCACTGAACATCATCAATCTGTCGCTGTGTATGATGTGTGTGCTAATGCGCACACGGGGGCAGGGCACTCCTTAATGCTAGTGTCACGCACCACATGCCATCATGACATCCTTTATATATTTATGTATATGATGCACAATAGTGTCTGGCATAAACCTTTCTCCAGCATTGGATCTTTCATGGATTCACATGCTTAGAATATTCCCCGTCAGGCTGGGAATCCTCGGTAAGTTATATAGACATTTTCCATAGGAAATCTTCCGACACTTTTGTGTCCCATCTATGTCGTTTTGGGCCACGTACGGCAGTGCCACTAGGACGTAGAGGTATTAATAGCCCCGCCCCCGTGGCTCCCTCAGATTTCAACCTTCTTCCAAAGTAGTGGGATTACCTCGAGTATCTACTATTTTATTAGGTTGTGCGTTCTTCTTCTTCTTCGACTATTTCTTTTCGAGGAATGTCTGGAAAGGCGTTATTTCGTCCGTGTGCTACATGCGGTCTTAAGAAAGTGTATGAAGGAGACGGGCATATGGACTGTATTTACTGTCTTCACCCTCATCATACGGCGGACACGTGTGAGATCTGTCAGGGCTTCTCACAAAAGACCCTAAAAGACCGCAACAGACGCCTGGTTACTTGGCTCATTGACGGAGCGGGTGCGTACCCGGCATCGGAGGTAGGCTCTACAGCCTCGAGATCTAAGTCTCCTGTGCCCCCTCGTCGCTCAGCGTCGGCGGAGCCTCCGGCAAAGAAATCGCACTCATCTGAAAAACGCCCCTCGGAGAAACATCCTGCGAGGTCCTCCTTCACATAAGGCTTTGTCTTCTTCCTCCTCATCTAAAAAGGAGAGAAAAGACTCATCGAAATCCTCCTCAGGAGACCGTCATAAGTCTACCTCGAGTCGAGAGTCCTCGTGCCACAAGTCGAGGTCAAAAACGGCAGGAACGCCTCAAGGCCCTGCGCCACAGACTTCATCGACGACGATCCGGTCGTCGACGCCTGCTTTGTCTTCGGCGACGGCTCTTCCTACGGCTATTTCCTCAGGTCAAACGGCGCCTATGGAAAAGATGTCATCGTCGACGGTGGCCCCGTCGGTGGGATGGCAACCAGAGGTTTTTGGTCCGATCCCGCCTGAGGCCTTGCTGCAAGAAGCGGCTTTCTCCATCTCGTCGGCGGAGGATGACCGTGGTCCAGTCGCACATCCAACCGATCTGGGATTACAACCAACTGGTTCGGGGTCGCTCTTGAGTGGAAGTGCCATTCCAGTTACCTCTTTCTTACTGAATCCCAAGGCAGTTCTGTCCCTGGAGGTGTTGAACACATTACAGAAGCTGTTGGAGCGGTTGGACACTCGGTTACCTCAGCTTGTCCCAACAGTGTTACAGGCTTCGCCAGTCGTCGACGAGCCAGGCCCGGCTCCTCGCCCTCCATCCAGAATTCCTACCGCTCACCCGGTTGAGGAAGATCGTTCTCATCCACAGGAAGAAGGAGAACTGTCAGAGTCGGAACGTGAAGGGGCGGGTTCAGACATCTCGTTATCCCCCCTCAAGGGACCCTACATGGGACTCTGAAGCGGAGATGGAAACTCCAAAGAGTCCGGCGCAGCCATCACCACCTGATGACGTGGGTGCTTTCCATGCCATGATGGGTAAGGCATGTACGGAGTTTGGCCTAGTCCCAGAAGAAGAGAAAAAAGATTGTTTTCTGTTCGATCATATGGGCAAGAGAAGAAAGTTGATATTTGCTATCCCAATTTTAGACCATGTCTGGCAGGAGGGACTAAAAACCATGCGTCACCCTTTTTCAGAACCGGCAGTAAAAGGTCGATTGGAAAAGAAATTCAAGGCTCCGGAATCGACTCCCAAGTGCTTGACGTCTCAACCTTCGCTGGAATCAGTGGTATCTGCCGCGGCGGCCAGAAAGGCAAGGTCGCAACACAAATGCACGACCCCGCCAGACAACGAAGCCAGGAGACAAGATGCTTTTGGGAAGAAAGTGCTATCGGTTGGAGCGACTACAGTTAAAGCAGCCAACTCTCTGGGTATTATGGCCAGGTATGATAGGGAGATGTGGCATCGGCTGGCTCCTATCTTAGACCATCTGCCGGAAGAACACAGGAAATCTGCCATGCTGCTCGTACGTAAGGGAGAAGAGGCTTCCAATCATCCCTTTAACATTGCTGTCGACCTGGCGTAATCAGGCTTTAAGCAAATCAACAATGGCGTAGTGTTACGAAGGCAAGCCTGGCTTAAGTGCACGACGTTCAGTCCAGAGGTACAATATAAGGTAATGAATATGCCGTGCGAAGGAGAACACCTGTTTGGGGAGAACGTGGATGAGGCCTTGAAGGGCATGAAAGAAGATTCTGACACGGCTCGTTCCCTTGGAGCCCTCCAGAGTGGTAGGAATTTTCGTTCCTTTCGTCCTTTCAGAGGAGCATCAGGTAACTCCCGGTTTGGATCATCTAGAGACCGAGGTTTCAGCAGACCCTCCTACTCTTCCCAAGGCTACAGACGTGCAGCCCAAGCTACTTGTAAAGGCAGAGATTACCAAACCTCCAGACGACGAGGCACCTACTCCTCGTCGACGAAGGATAAACAGGCCAAAAGCCAGCAATGACAACTTACAGAACGTCCTGGGGGGCAGAGTGTCTCGTCACGTCGACGAGTGGGCGCGCATAACAGACCAATGGGTTTTGGACACGATACATCTGGGCCATTCTCTACAGTTCAAGGGCAAGCCACCACACATTCCACCAGTGTTCTCGACGCAGCCCCACCTTCAAATACTAATGCAAGAGGTGGCGCTTATGCTGCAGAAAGGGGCTATAGAACTGGTCCCGGTGACAGAAAGAGGACAGGGAGTGTACTCCCGTTACTTTGTCGTCAAGAAACCCAATGGAAAATGGCGTCCCATTCTAGATCTACGAGCTCTCAACAAACTGCTCAAGAATCTAAAATTCAAGATGCTTACACTCCCAAGAAGTGATCCGTTCGATACAACCGGGGGATTATTTGTCGTCGCTAGACCTTCAGGACGCATACTTCCATATCCTGATGCGTCGACGACACAAAAGATTTCTACGGTTCGTCATCGGACAAACCCACTATCAGTTCAAGGTCCTCCCGTTCGGACTGAAATCGTCTCCCAGGACGTTCACGAAATGTCTGGCTCCAGTTGCAGCCTGGTTAAGGAAAGAAGGTCATCATGTGTACCCTTATCTGGACGATTGGCTAGTGAGGGGATTGTCTCCGGAAAGGGCGCAGGAAAGTCTGAATGCCACCATGTGCCTCCTACAACGTTTGGGCTTCGCAATAAACTTCGAAAAGTCCTCCTTATCGCCATCAAGGACCTTGGTCTTTCTGGGGGCGGAGTTCCCGACGCAGTCAGGACTGGTAAAGCCATCCGTCGAAAGGGTTCTGAAACTGCAGCGAAAAGCATCAGATTGGAAAGTCGACACCAGAGTGGCAGTGCGAAGGTACATGTCCCTACTGGGGACCATGTCGTCCTGCATACCCTTAATCAACAATTGTCGTCTCTTCATGAGACTGATACAGGAATTCTTGGCGGATCGATGGGCACAGAGTCAAGGGTGTTGGTCGGACAAATTGACCATCAACAGCAAACTCGTGCAGGCGCTTCAATGGTGGAGAGTTTCCATAAATCTGACAAAGGGAATGCCCTTGCTGGAACCAGTGTTCCAGATGACAGTGGTGATGGATGGTTCTCTAACTGGATGGGGAGCTCATCTGGATTCCCTACAGGTTCAGGGTCGTTGGTCATCTGAGGAGTCCGGCCTTCATATCAATGTGCTGGAATTAAGGGCGGTGTGTTGGGCCCTGAAATCCTTTCTTCCATGGATAAAGGGATCAGTTGTACGGATTATGACGGACAACACAACAACAATGTTTTATCTAAGGAAACAGGGAGGAACTCGCTCCAGAACTCTGTCGACCGAAGCCCAGGGGATCTGGCATAGGGCCCTTCAGCAGAAGATATATCTATTGGCGTTCCACTTGCCAGGAGTCAAAAACGTGCAAGCAGACTCTCTCAGTAGGGAGATGAATAGACTACACGAATGGGAACTGAACGACCAACAACTACACCGTGTCTTCGAGAAATGGGGTCGTCCATCCCTCGATATCTTTGCGACAAGAGACAACAAGAAATGCCCACAATACGGAGCAGGTGGCCACAGCAAGGCTATTTATACCTCTACATTATAGTGGCGCTGACGTACGCGGCCCAAAACGACGTAGATCGGACACAAAAGTGTTGGAAGTTTTCCTATGGAAAATGTCTATATAACTTACCGAGGATTCCCAGCCTGACGACGGGGAATATTCTAAGCATGTGAATCCATGAAAGATACCAATGCTGGAGAAATGGAGTTACAGGTAAGAAACTATTCCCTTCTTCAGTAGAGAAACCTCACTTTGCCGTAGTTGATTTGCAGTCATATTAATTAAATCATATTCGGGTTCCTCCTCACATAATCTCAAGGGGAGATTTCTCGCGTCTCCTGTTTTATGGCGGTGCCGCCGCTGGCCTAGTGAAAAATATTCATAAGGGGGCCTCACCACATTTTTTGCCCCAGGTCTCTCCACAGCTTGTGTCAAACCTGCAGACAATGGCTGAACATTGTTAACAAGTTCACACCTAAGGCATCTGTTATTGTAGTTCCACAACTCAGCTTCTGATTCATTAAGAGTCATGTCAAGCCTTTGAACAGGTTCCCTGTTCCCACTGTTTTGTCAAAGAATTTGAATCCATCAATTTTGGTCAATGTTTGAATAGAGCACGCTAAATTCAATAACTATTATTTTGGGAATACTCCTGAGTAGACATTTTGTTGCAGCAATCATTTTCTTTTGAGATATTTTTGTGTTTTTCTAAAATACCTAAACAGAAAGTTAAAAGGTTATTCATTGACTTCACAATAATTTTCAAGGGTTGTGTCTAGATTTATCATGAAAGCTGAGTTGTTGACATCTGTCTGAGTTATTTGCTTCCAACAGACGGCTTTTTGTATGGTTTGTGTTTGGTTTTTTCCCCTCTTTGTTGCAGGAACAAAATGTGAATGCACAGTGTTAATCGGGCCCAAATTTAGTGGCTGATTCTGCCTATTCCCATCAAATTGATGAAACTTCTGGAATGGGAGGTGCAGCTATCTTCCAGTCTGCTAGTGGAACCTCCGCTTCTTTCCCCACCCACACCCCCCCTCCCCGTCCCCCTGGTCCATAATCCTTGAACCGAGTGGCAGAAACTACCACTTGAGTCAGTGAAATGCTGAAGGAGCTGACAGTTGATGGTAGCCCGTCTCCCAGTGAGGGGCATCATGTACACGGATGCTCCGGGGCCTGAGTGCCCCTGCCCCCAGGGAAAAAGAATCTGTGATAAATGGTCCTATACTTGCAATGGAACTGCTCTAAAACCTGGCCACCGGCACACCCGGAAAATTCAAAAGTTGGCTCCCGTGCTCCCAGTCATCCTTCCGTGAGCAGTAGGAGAATTTCTTTGTTTCATGGTCTGGGAGGAGGGTGGCTGATGGAGTGCCTCCAGCTCTGAGGAGGTGGATTGGGCATGTTGGCACCAGCAGCCTGGCAATGCATGCAGGCAGATGACCTGTTAGCGCCCTTTTTGGTTGGAGGTGGACAACATGTTTCAAGTAGACCCCTTACTGAGGGAGAAGGAGATTTTGATTTGCCCAGGATAACAAAGGTTACATGTGGACATTATAATTACAACATAGATCTCCTGGTGCGTAGGGTGACATCTTGGCTAATAGTTTGCCTCTTCTTCACATTCAAATATCCTTTAAAAAGCCCCCTTGCCCACTTTACATTTTGGGAAATAGATGGTTTCACAGAATAGAATTTTTGAAAGCTGTGTAAAGGGAAGACTTAACAAGCCACTCAGGTTTATCATATGATTTATGAAGCTATTCTTACTAACTATGGTTAATAGGATGTGTATGTCCAAGTCTGTGAACAATGTATTGGATTTCATCTATCAGATAATGTAGTTCCAATGAGTGCAAGCACACCATGAGATTCATTCCAGTCCTACCTAAACTTTATTAAGAGTGATTGAGTGGGACCAAGTGTATAGCTCACACTGTGTAACTGTATCGCTAGAGTTGCTTACTTTTACAAATAATAACCTATGCAGCAATGATATGTGTATTATCACTGGGGTATATTTTATGCCTCTCAGTTTTTTAAAAGAAAAAGAAGAGTGATTTGTGGCTTGGTTGCTATACTGTGGTCGCGAGTAGAAATGTTGAATGAGAATGTGTAGTTAGTGATGATCTAGAAGCCTCTGCCTTTGACACGGTCAACCATTCCACCCTCATAAAGCAGCTTCATGGCACCCTTGGCATCACAGACTCTGGCACTGGATTAGTTGTCTTCCTTCCATTCTAATCGACCCTCCCAAGTGCAACTGGGCCCTTTCCTCTACTCCATCTCATTCTCTAGCAGCAGCGTCAGGGCTCTATCCTATCGCTATGGCACTTCAACACTACCTTTCCCCTCTAGCCCACCTGATCAACACCTTCTCTCCTCATTTCCAGTGTTATGCTGATGACGCTCAGCTCTCCATCAAGCTTCCCCCCCTCTAACTGCTCTTCCTCCTCTCTGATTCCTGACTGTCTGACTGCTGTTCAGGCATGGTGTGCTGCTAACGATCTCTGTCTTAATGCCAGTAAGATTGAGATCCTTCTTATTGGGAGCCCTGCTCCCCGCTTCCCTCCCACTCTGAGCACCCTCCTTGGGTCACCTCCCCTCACCATCTTGTGAAGCAAAAAACCCTGGTGTCATCTTTGACTCCTCTCTCCTTCGCCCCTCACATCAGGGACCTTGCCAAGAAGGCCAACTTTCAGCTTCACCTCCTCAGAGGCATTCTCCCCTTCCTAACTTTCCCCAGAAACTCAATGTCTCCAGAGCTCTGGTCCTCTCTAGGCTTGACTACTGCAATATCCTCTTCCCCAATCTGCCTCTTTCGTCTCTTCACCCCCTCCAACTAATCCCAGAATAGGGCTGCAAGACTTATACTTGGCCTCAAGCCCAGGGACTGCATCTCTTTAGCCCTTAAATCTCTGCATTGGCTCCCAGTGGCCACAAGGATCAAATTCAAGACCTTCTGCATCGTCCACAAGGCCTTCTGGGGTCTGGGGCCCGCTACATCCAACTCGCTCTCCTTAAATACCCCCCTGCTAGAGCTCTTCGGTACTCTAGATCCAATTGTCTGCAGACCAGATGTTTTTCCAAGCAGAGTGTGGCGGGTAGATCTCTCTTCGGCAGATGCCTCCCTCTGGAATGGTCTCCCTGCCCTCCACAGACTTTAGCCGGACCTCCTTAAGTCCCAGAAGCTTCTCAAGACTCTGCTCTTCTCTACCTCCTTCCCTCTCCCCTTCCCTTGCTATTCACCTCCCACCTGCCACTGAAACCTATGAATCACATAGAGCACCAGGCCCTCCCTTACCAGTCTATACCAGCACACCTCTAACCAGCACTGCCCTGCCGGGCCCTCTCCCTGACCAGCCTGGTGGGATGAGCATCCCTCCTGAATCTGGTCCACCTCTGTCCCTGCACTTAGATGGCGGTCCATCCCTTGGCACTTGTCCCTCCCCCTCACCCCCCCTGACTTCCCTCAGCACTTGCCTAGCCCCTGGGCCCTTCCTCCTTCCTCCCCTCACCTGCATTTCCAACCCTGCACTTATGCCTCCTCCCTGACCACCCTGCACTTCTTTTACTGCACTTGCACGATCCAAATGTCACAAGGCCTAGTAGGACCGTTATTGTTGTTTATATCCCCTTTTCATCTTGTGGTGCCTGAAAACACATTTTGCTGTGTAGTGCGCCTTACAAATATTCAATAAATAAATGCAATAAATAAATGCACTGAAAGTTTGGGCTACAAACCTTTATTAAAATAAAGAAGGTTGGATAAAAGGGCATAACCTGTCCTAGGCTAAGGTGGGAGTTCCCTACCTAAATACAGCTAAGGATAGTCTGTGTCATGCAGTCCAAAGCTAATGTCTGTCTGTTTCCAAAACCTATACTTGCCCTCACATCTATGTGTATACAATGTGTAGGGATGTCAGCCTCAAAGCTTTAAGTGTTAAAATAAAAGTTCAGAGCTTCGTCCAGCTCTTGGCCAAAAGATTTCCCTTCCCAAGGTACAAATAGTTCACAGTACCAAAAAGGGGGTTCTCTTCCCCAAGCTTTCAAGTTGTTGAACAGTTTCAGCACAAAACAATTCCTTGGGATCCTTCCCAGCTCTTCTGTCTTGGTTATCCTTCACTAATTTCAAAGAATTCAATGCCTTACTTGTTCAGGCATGGTGCACATCAGACAAGGTTTCCTTTTAGAATCAATCAGAATCTTCTGTGTGGTGCTTTAAGTGGCTTTTCATAAAGGGGTGTACTCTGTCTAGGCCCAGTTGTCAGGCCTCACGGTCCACCCATTACAGGTCACGCAACTGGCACACCTTACTTGCTCCTTCTCCATATGCATGTTGCCACTTGTCTCTACAGTGGTGCTAGTCTTATTCTTATTCCACATCCTTACAATGCTTTATCATTGCTTGTTTTGCCACCATTTGCTTGTTGCACATTCACATACTCCCATGGCTCTTGCCAAAGCTTGCACAGTTCCTTTTAACTTGTGTGATTCCACAACACAACTTACATTCATAACGGTATTCTGCCGTGCTTGCTTTGATTCAAATCGGTATTCAAAGTTCCAGGGTACTTGCTTTCATATAAATCGGTATTCAAAATCATTGTTTTCATCAAAGGGCTTGTTTTCACTTAAATCAGTATTCAAGTTACTTATTTTCATCAAGATGCTTACTTTCATTTAAATGGGCAGCTTTTTATCAGTCTTACATGCGGGCCTGCCGGCCTGGTGTTCCCTTCTCTAGGCTGACTCACTGGTTGGTTATTACGGCATTCCAGCGAGGCTCCCGGCAGTCATGAGCCCACTCTCTTGTGCAGCTCCTCAGTCTGTCTCCATATCGACTCTCCGTGGCTTCGCTCCTACCATTGATGTGTCCTTTGCAGCTCAGGCCTCACTCGACAGATTCTCCTGCTCACACCGGTTCCTTTTCCGCATTCGGCCACCGGCCTCCAGTTTCCTTTAGCCGCGCTTCCCGCTGCATACGTTCCTAAACACTCCATCTGCCACGCCGCCTTCCGGACAGGTTGGCTCTCATCCCGGAGTCTGGATACCTGGTTCCTCAGCTGCCTCCATGTTCTTACAATCTTCCTGCTTTTAAACCTCCCGCCAGTCTGATTGGTCAAAAAAAGACTAGACCGCTCATTGCTGCTTTAGGAGTTTGGTAGTACTCTTAGTTGCCTCCTCCTTGTCCTAGTACATAACTGGTGTTTTGTATGTATGTGTATCAATAAATATAGGACATCACAGGGGAGTGGTGTGAGTATGAGGTTTTACCTGTTTTGAAATCACATTGAGTAAGGGAAGAGATATGAGAAGAGACAATTCAATTGGGGGCTCATTAACATGCATGAGGTGTTTTAGTGAGAGTCAATTGCATTCAAATTGATGTATTCATTATACGTAGGGATGTAGGCTGGAAAATGATAGCAGTGTTCTCATTAATAACCTTTATTATATTGAGTGTTCACTGTGTAATTGCTCAGATTGTTTATTTTTTTCTTCAAATAAAAAGAAATGAACTTTGCAGGACAGTGTGAGAGAATTCATTGAGCATTCTTTATTGAGAATCTTTTCATGAACATATATGCCTGTGTGGATTAAGTGTGGGGCATCTTTGTATATCAGTATATTGTCTTACAGAATATTGTGCATGTTTGAGAAAGGAATGGGTTGATAGGAGGTTTAACAGTAGTCCCTCTGTACATTTAATGAATAAATGAGTCCTGTGTAGATGAGTGGTTACTAACACACTGCAGGGTTTTATTATCTACTCTCTCTTCGATGCTCTGTGACAGTGATCTACTTTTCTCTACTTCTATACCTACCAAAGCCCCTACTGGGGCAGTCTAGGACTCTCCCTTTGTGGTTAAGGAAAGGCTCTGGTTGTAGGTGTGATAAAGAAAATCACATCATTTGATGTTCACGGCAGGACTCAATCCACATACAACCACAATCGTACACCCTCATTTATTCTCTCTTAATAATAATAATTGGTTACTGTAGATTGGCTAAGAGGGTTGCTACAAGCCTGGTGATGCAAATAACTTTTGAAAGTCTTTAAAGCATACTCTAGTAAAGAGAAGGGTATCTTTATTAAGAAATATTAAGCAATCTAGCTAAGAGTTACTAGAATGGCTAACCCACATATTGGTATTCCAATACCTGAGAATTGCTGCAATGCAATACCTAGATGGTTACATGAAAGATGTGTTAGAGATGTTAAAGCTAATTTTACTGTGGCAGTGGCTGTGCCTGGAGGATCGCCAGGAGAAAAACTGTTGACATACATGAAGACATCTGGCGCCAAGCCAGGGGACAGGTACAACATCCAACACATTAGATGGGGCATAAACCAAAAACAATATGCACCTTATATCCTGAGTTAGCTTTGCAGCAGTTAGACCATCAGAATTTGTTTCAAGGTGGTTTCACATATCACACTACCAGGGCTAGGCATAGTCATTTTGCTAGGGATGGGTTAACCTTAGAGCACATTCTCGGTACCACCCACATAGGGAAACAAATGGTCCCTACAGCAGACCAGTGTTAGCAGGAGAGGTACAGGCACTCGCATCCCAGACCCTCAAGGCTTTGTTGGGCATCTGTCCCACTAAGTATGAGGAGATCCCTAAATAGCATTCCACTAAATTGAGCCAACTTAAGGCTTCCAACTTTCAAGTTACTCCCCAACAGATGCAGAGGGCTCTGGCCATCATAATGCCAGCAGGTTTCAATCCACCCATGGAACAATGTGACAGCAGTGTTTCAGTGTGTGTAACTGGCTGTACCTTAATCTGTTAGGGAGCTCAATTACAGCATTCACTTCCATTCTGGGTGAGGTATTGCTTAGACTTAGGGGTGGGGACTGCTGGGGGCATGGTATCCTTTTTTGATTACCCTTGATACTTTTTATTAAGTAGCTAGACTGGCCTACATTGAATGTAGATCAGTCTAGCCACGTAATAACACCTATGCTAGCTTTAGCCTTGATGCACAGTCACTGTCACTTATGTTTGCTTTACCCTTGATGCACAATTACTGTGCATGAAGGGTAAAGCAGACATAGTATTAATGGCCTGTGTATGTGGTGGCCATCTTTTAATATTTATCTTATAATAGAGGTCCTATTCAATTCGTACAGGCACATATTGTGTTGGATCACTGTACTAATGCTGCTCACAACATTTGATAATTTAATCCTGTCTCATGTGATTTAAAAAATAGAATCCATTTCTGTTCTCTTCTGCTTAGGATATGCTTAATACTTTATTGTAATGTCTGTTCTTAACAACGTCTATAATACTCCAAGTAATAATAATTGGTTATTTATAACGCACTTAATATCCAGAGGTTTCTGAGCGCGGACCCGGGGATCGAACCTGTGTTGCTCCATGTCGTCTTGGTATCCCTTTTCTAAATAATGTGGACGCCAAGGTGCTTAGATTTTTTTTACCTCATTTTAGATTTGTCTTCTAAAGAATGGCCTGTTTTGCCAATGTAAATTTTGTCACATAGTAGGCATCTTAGTGCATAAATAACATTTTCAGTTTTACAATCAGAAAAGTTTAACTAATTTTCAAATATGCATGCTCAAAAGATGTTTTGCATTTAGTGAATGTGTATGCAATGCACTTGCCACAAGGGTGACTTGCTTTTATTTCTCGGAGTCCCCAGAGAGTTGGCAGGCTCTTGAGTTATGATAGGTTATGATATGATGGGTTACTTATAACGCGCTTAATACCCAGAGGTTTCTAAGCGCGGACCCAGGTTTGTTCATTGTTTAATCCTTTGCATGCACTTGCTTTGAAATCCTTGTAGGGTGAATGACACAAAATCCGAACGATAAAAACAATCCCAATTAGGCCAAATAATCGATGCACCATTGGCAAGGAAAATAGTTTTATTACATGCAAAAGTATCAGACGGTCCCATAGAACCGAACTAACAAGAAGCTCGCCCCACCTAAAGAAGGTAGATCTTTTGTAGCGGAAAAACTGCAAATTAACAAAACTATGCATAAATAAGATTACAACATGATCCTGCACTCCTCATTGACTAACAACTATATACAATTCTAATTATTCCCCCCATAGTCCATTACCCTATTGGTCACACATTATCTAAAACACATTCCCCTAAAAGCGTGACATTCTACATCATCACTCTGAAATTTAGGAGTTGATTAACTACCAGGTACATTGTTGCCATAATACATTTTGTTGCTGAGTAAGCATTGTTGAACATCACGTGATGTGCACCCCTCCGTCGGATCCTGATCAAAGTGTGAATAGCGAGGCCAACTCTGCTTTGATAATACAATGGCCCTTCTCATTATACCATACACTGGCACGCACGAACAGCTCCCTGACCTTGTAGATACATTTATTGGCATCAACTCTGCTCCTCCAATCCCGAATCACGGTACAGCCCTAGCATGTCTCATCCCTTATCTCTCTTTGAACCCATAGGCCCATGATTGACGTGATCAGGGCACCACTCTTATGTTTGAATTCCGCTTATTTATTGATCCCTTGAGTGCAGCACCTGCAGTTCAAATAGGATGACTGCCCTTTGGGTGAGGGCATTAGTGCTCTAAATCTTCACCAGGCCTCTTGGCATCACATAAACCTATGCCCTGCTCACATGAATTCAACCTTCAAAGGGCGCATCCCTACCCTTCCTCCCTGCACCCAACATTCCTTTCCCAGCTCCTCTGCAGCTCGACTCAATTAGCTGTTATGTGGCTGTCTGTGGCCTTGACATCATGAAACTTCTTTCAGGGGGCTGAGGGGATTTACGTATGTAAATTATGTATTTACATAATGTTTCTAATAGTGAGTCACACCCAGAGACAGTCTTCCTGTCCTGGAGGGTCTACTTGATTGGTATGATATTTGGGAAGAATATAGAAAGATGGTGTGCGAAAATTGATGGAATTCAGACATTCTCATTCTTTATAGCTTATCACGCCAGCTGTTGTTGCTTGCTCTGTAGTGTTAGCAATCAATGTGTTCAATTCTGCAGTAGAGTCTTCGTTAAGTTTGAAAATAATGACAATAGCTGTCCAGTGGTTATGTGGTAATCTTGTTGTTTTGATTTTGTGTGAGGATGGTGTAAGGTTCTGGGTTCTGGCAAGATGACTCTGACATCATGGGATGAATAACTTCTTTATTAATTTCCAGAGTATGACATCCAGTTCTTTGAGTCATATTTATCAGATGGTAACTTCCAGGTTACAATGGCAAACACCGGCATCCTCTCTATATCTCTGGGCTACATCTCAACTGACTCTCCTAGAACCCCTGTCATATCACACCATTCCATCAGTTAGCATTCCATGTCAGTCAAGCCCACCTTCTTTTGATTCTACAAGGATGCAGGAGGAAGACAGATCCCTAAAGACGGTTATACCACCTCCTTTCCTAATGTGGCATGACATTTTTTACTTGCCAACAAGGCTAATGCAAACATGACAAGTGTTATTACGTGGCTAGACTGGCCTACATTCAATGTAGGGTATGAGGTTGACAGCAAGTGTGAGAGAGGTTTTGCGTGTGTGCGACTGCATGCCCACACGGGTGTGTGTGGTGCGTGTCTGTGTTTAAGAGGGAGGGAAGTGAGAGACAGGAGGGTAGAGGAGAAAGCAGACAGAGGTAGTGTTAGGAGCGGAAGATCAAAAATGTAACTCGTGGGTGGAAATAGGAGAGTAGAGAGCGAAAGGAAGAAGACCAGGGGACAGCATGTGGCGAGTGGGGAGTGGTAAGACTAGAAAACAAAGTATAGGCAGAGGTGATAGATCAGTTGGCATGTGGTGAAAGGAGAAACAAGAGAGAACCATCAGACCAGGGGACGTAGTATGGAGAGCGAGAAAGAGAGATAGAGAGACACAACGGGGGTGAGACAGGTAAGAGAGGAGAAGCTGAAAAGTCCGCAAACAGGACAAATGTTACTAACTGTCCCACAGAAAGTTGCTGACGGACTCTTTAGTGCTCCCCCAAGCCCCCTAAGGGTATGCGGAAGAACTAGATAGTAGGAGTACCCTAGCTGTAGTCAACTGATCTTGCAGAAAAGTTGCGTTAGAATGGGGAGCCTGGGCTAAGGACCCCGGCATAACACAAATCCCAAGAAGGAGGGAGAACTCGGACTTTGTTGAGACACTTTTGACATGGTGTAGCATTTGGAGAAGACTGTCTTTCCTCTTTTTGTTGTTGTCACTTCTCGGGGAAGGGGAAACCACGAGGCAGAAATAAAGCGCTTTAGATTTTCAATTTTTCCTCTTGAATTCAGTTAATCCCAGCCACCGGAGCAATCCTATTTTTTCAGTTTCACTTTATGCCTACCTACTCCCTTTATTTTCGCAACTCACTGTCAAAGTCCCAGAACCGTTTGTGGAGTGTGTCTAGCACTTTGATCCCCTTTCACAGACATGACACGAGGGAGATGAATGGGTTGCCCACTTGTTCGCAAGGGCACACGTTTGCAGCGCATTGTATTTGAATAGCTTCAGGCTCTTGGCCTTCTTGTGGAATTCGGATGGCATGGTTTCCGTTGCACCTCCTTGCTCTGCTCCATTATCTAAGAATCCATCATCACTGATCCCATCCCCCTCCCTAAGACCTGCAGGAAGAACATTTAGTTCGAGTTATCACATACCTATCTTGAGAAGGTCACCCTGAAGATAAACAATGTCTTTAAAAATATGCTGTTATTGCACGTCATAGTGATTTGGGATTTGCAAGACCGCGCAAGCATGCACAGACAGAAATCCAAATGTTGGAACTCATGGGCTGCGAATTCCTTTGATGTAGTGGAGCGTGCAGATGGGGAACCACACTGTTTAGGACTGTCAGACGGACGAAGGGAGATGCGCACACACACACACTTTGGGGTTTCGCTGCATGTTATCATACCAAAACACAGCGCCAAGAACAATAGAAAAGAAGCTCCATGCAAATCGCTCAACCCTGTCGCAGATCTCCCTATTAGCAACTGGTAGACAAAAGGCAGTGAGCAAGAAAAATACGAACAAGAGAAAGGGTGCAGAGTGTCTCTCTGGTTCAGTGCCAAAATAACTAACAATTCAATCTTGGCAGCAAATGGTGGTTTGTAATTTTCTTTTATATCGTTGTGTGTTGGCTTCATCATGTGCAACCAAATAATGGTTGGCAAATGGAACGCTGCCATAAGATACTCTGTAGTCTAAGAAGCCCAAGGGCAAGAAGTCCATGCGCAAGGAAACAGACTGGCTCCTGTTCTGAATTCCCCAGAGTGTTCACTTGTCATTGATGTATAGGGCGGCAAGTCATCTCACAGCAAGGCTATTTCTGAGATCCACTGATTCTTGCAAGATTCCTCTACTTACTATGGCAAAGCACGTGTGGCTGTTTGACAAGCAGTGAACTCCCTTACCCTTAAAGTATGGTAACCTATCCCCATGTGGAAACGATTGCAGAGCAGCTTCTGAGCGAAGACAGCAGATGAGGGAGATTGGAAAACCATCCAATACTAGATCTGCATACCCAGCTTTTATCACCGGGATTTCCCTGTTAATGTGGTAATGTGACGCAAAACACCTACAAGACCTCATGGGAAGTAGGGTATAGAGTTGGAACTTTCCCCTTCCAATCAGTCATCGGGTAATGTTTGAATAGAGGATTGGGGATAAGCATACTGGTGCCGCAGCTAGGAGCATCACTCTATCTAAAGATCCAGAAGCCTTATCCTTGGGCGTTCTGTGGTCCTGCTGTGTTGTAATCTTGGAGGGTCCCTAACCTCAAAGAGCTGTGATCCTGCACTTATTCGAAACCTAAAGAGCCGTGAATCATTTACGCACTCCAGAGGAGGAAGAATATCTGAGGTTTTGTTGTGTCTTGGCAACGTGTACCAGCCTCAAACGGCAATGCTGCGCGTTAACTTGTGAGTGGAAAGCGCTGCGTCCAAGAAGCTGGCGTGTCCTTGGGGTGCTGTATCCCTGAGCTCTGCAACTCTGCACTCTAGAGCAGGAAGTGTTGGGTCCCCGAAACTGGTGTGTCCTCGAAGCTCTGCACACTGAGCATGGTGACACAGCATGTGGTGACCTGTGACCCAGCATGTGGTGACTCTACACACGGTGGCTTTGTGCTTGAGATGCTGTGACCACTGAAGGCAATGTGTCTGGATGTGTCAGACCCTCTTTTAAGCTCTCTACTGGGGAGCCAGAAGATGCTGTGCTCAGGCCGAGGTTGACTGAACCTTAAAAGAACTGGCCCAAAGCAAAGCATCTTGGAGATTGCAGAGGACTCATAAAAACTGGTTCAAACCAAAGTATACCCGGAAATGTAGTGGAAACCTAAATGTTTCTTAGGCCCAGGGAAAGAAATACTGTTAATAGTTGCAAAGAAACTGTTGAATAGTAGCACTATGCCCTGCACTTGTGCGATCTAAATGACACTTGGCCTAGTAAGATCGTTGTCTGTCTTGCTGTGTCGCGCCTTGAAACACTTGTGTATAGGCGCGTTATAAATGCCTTATCATATGAATCCTGTCCACTGCAAGTAAGGAAATGCATAGGCACATTTTAAGCTGTGTGCGGGCCGAGCCAATAAAGCGCTTTACATACTACCCTGCAACCGGCAAAGGGCAGAAAACGGTGGCAATGTTCCCATTGCTTTAGAAACTGCCTACGGGTGAGAGATGGGGAAAGGAGCCTCTGCTGAACCTGTATCTCCGATAAGGAAACGGTATCCAAACACGTTGTGGGAGAAACCCTCTGCCGAGTCTATTGGGAGAACGGGAGGCGGACACTGCATTCTGCCATAGTGTCCAAAAGGCACTGTGAGAGAAACGGGCACTGTGCGCCAATGGACACATTGCGATGTACCAAGCATTCTACGACACTTACAAACAAAACTGTGAGGGGAATACTGCCTTCCGGGAGATGGAATCGTGATACTACAGCATTTACAACCAAGAGAACAAGACGGTGTGGAAAAAGTAAGATGCTGCATTCAGGAAGTTTTAGTGGAGGAAAAAGCCAACAGCATTCAAAGCAGGGAGAAAGATTGTGTGAGAGGCAAAAAGCAAGTTGCATTCAATGCATGTTATGGTAATCTGCCGTAATGTTGTGAACCAAGCAAAAGAGACTGTGTGACGCAGCAGTCTGGAGCTTGGAGCAAGAATCTCATAACGTTTGGGCCCGTGCCCATAGCTGAACACTGCATACATAATGGGGGGAAAGGGGAGGGGGTGGTACATGGAAACAGACAGGCCTCCTGCACAGACATCTCGATCCTGAAGATGAAGGCAACGAGGCCCTCAGAAACCATTGTTATAGAATCTCTCTGAAAGCCAAGATGAGTTTAGCCCTCTGCTTGTTGACAGATGAGTCGGTGCTTAATAAATATTGCCGTTCCGAAATGCCAGTGCCCACCCTGGGTGGGTGCACTTTGCTCTGAAGCTCACACGATGGATAATCGACCCGCCAAAACATGCTTGGAGAGAGGCCTGGGAGAGAGAGCAGTAAGTGCAACGATCAGCCGCTGGAGCCATTCTGTGTTTGTGTTTTTCTATGAATTATTGATGGGGATGAATTATTATATAATTGTTTTCAAGCTACCTATCATGTTACACTATTTCTTATAATAAGACTTTGCAAGTTCCCAGAGTTTTGCCAGCACCAGGCCTGCCTGTGCCCTGCAACCTTGCGTTGAGTACATCGCATGAGTTGACTGCTGGCTGGCAGCACCCAAAGACCTCTGTCTTAAGAGGTATTTTCATGCAGCCTGCCTGCGGGCAGCAGTCACTTGATGGATATGCGCTGTCTTCCAGAATGCGCTAAGACCCACCTCACTGTTTTATGGCTTTGGGCCACTTTACATTTTCAGACATTTTGAGAGGAAGGCTTGCTCTGTCAATGAAAGAACCCAGAGAACCACTCGCGTCCCCCACCCCCGCCCCCAATCCCTTCACTCTCCCTGACACATGAATGTAAATAATGATCATTGTGTATACAGTGTACGGAAAACTCTGCGACATCCAGAGTTCCGTTTGTCACTTGTGTCCCTCCTCCAGCACCTGGATCATCATCATCCTGCTGACTGCTCGCATTTATTCTAAGGCACACCCTCTTGCTTTTTGCTTCTGTCCAGCTTTTCTGATCTAAGTGCTTGGCTTTCTCATCAATAATGACAATGAATAAATACCATAAAATGGTAAAATGAAGTGTTCTGCCTGCACGGTACTCTAAAGGGCAGGATGAGAACCACTCCTCTAAATAATTGATGACACAACATTCGAAGATTTTCCTTGTGGCCTTTGGCTCATGACCCAGAAGACTCACGGAGCCTTAAACGTTGTTATATGTATGCTAATAGTTCAAATGTTTTACTAGTTTCTTGCCGATTTGACGAATTTGGGAGAAGGGTGAACAAGAATGAGTAAGCAAGAGAGTACATGTTTCACTATTTTTATTGCAACCACAGAACCCATAGTGCAGGATAGCTTGATGAAGGGAAAGATTTTAACTAGGAGCTCCAGTCTCAAATGCCATTCCCATTTTCAGAACAATTGTACCCTGGCTACATGAAGCACATTTCCAAAATGAAAAATAAGATCTTTAAATATGATTGGGGATATCCTAAAGTCCAGGCACTTAGAAAAGGAGGAGGACCCCATGTTTCGGCTCCTAGTGAAGCATCTTTTGCTCCAGTACTTGAGCATGGGGACATAGAGAGTGCTGCTCAGTCACGACTCAGACTATATAGGACAACAACAGGACTTTCATTGAAAGACAGAGCTTATAGGGCGTTTACGTGGATGGATATTCAACAATTGTATTTTTTTATTTTATTTATTGTTTTTTTTTTAATGCACCTATCCAGAAAATGGTGTTTCAAGGCGCAACAAGACAGAAGGTGGGGTGGCAGATGAGAAATAACAAAAAGAAAACAAAAACAGTCCTACTACCATGTGACATTTGGATCGTGCAAGTGCAGTAACAAGAAGTACAGGGGAGTGGGGAGGTGAGGGAATGCGCTGGTCGGAGCGGAATGTGCTAATGCTATCGAGGGAAAGGAAGTGCAGGTCGGAGTGGAGAGCGCAAAAGTGCTGGCAGGGGCAGGGGGGAACAGGGCCCCCTGGCTAGGCGAGTGCTAAGGGGCGGCCAGGTGTACAATAAAATCGTGGATAAACCCCTGGTCGATCACTTTGTTCTAAAAGGACATTCACGTAGGGACATGAGGTGGTTTGTCTTGCAGAAGTTAAAAACACCAACAAGAGGTGGCGATATGTCAGTGATTCTGGATCGCGCTGAACAAAGGTGGATACATTTGTTGAACAGTGTTAAACAAGGGCTGAATGTTTCCATCGAATGGAACAAGCTTATACATTCATGACAAAATAAATACAAAAAAGTTGAGTAAGTGGTAAACATTTCATTTTTAATACTGCAGTCCAACAAGAGGTCAGCACATCTGCGAAAAAGCTTTTTCCATCTGAACATCTTTTGCATCTGATTAGCTCATTTACGGTGCGCTCTAGAAAAACAATAAACAAACAAACACCTTTAACAACGTGATAACCCAGTATAAAATTGGGTTAAGTGTAAGTCCCCTAGGAATAAGGGGATCACGTTTGGCTCTTGGTGACAATTGGGACCACGATCCCTTTGTTAACTGTTCAGGTCAGAATGTGAGGATTCAGTCCTTTTTCTATGATCGCTGTATTTGTGCTCATTAGAAGAGGGACAGTCCACTGGGTAAAGAACATTTGTGTATGAGACAAGACCTGTGCAACCGAAGCGCTGCTTTTCTTGGACACGGGAGAGTAGACACTGATTTAACAGCAAGAGAAGGGAAGTACATGTCCGCATAGATGTAAAATCGTACATTGGGGCGCCGGATTCCATTTCTGTATATGTAGGGGGACGGATGCTGTAAATAAAGCGGTAGATCCGACCGCGTTATGACATTGGTGAATTACCTAAAAAGGAATGCGGCGGTAGCTATGTCCGCAATGCCACGGTCATTAATGATATGCGAAATACGATGGGTGACGTAAATAAGAGGAGCACCAACCACGAGGCATAGATAGTGAGTTCTGGGACAATTTTTATGTCGACCGTAGGTCACCAGTACCATTGGGCAGGGTATATACATTGCATGTGGCCTTGGTTATCAAAACCGTAACAATGCAGAGGTCATGGTAGATGTCCTCATTAGATGTAAATTTAAATATACTGAAGCAATCTCTATGATGTAGAGAATGTAAATAAATGGGATCCGCTTAAGAGGAGGTTTTTATCTGTTTTCCTCTACAGTGATTATTACAACAGTTCTCTAGCATGGGGTCTGGCATGGATTCACATGCTCATGAATATTCCCCGTCGTCAGGCCGGGAATCCTCGGTATAGAAAATAAAATCAGTATCAGTTTCGTTTCTGATCTGTCTTTCTTAGTAGTAACCAATCACTGGTCTCTGGGTCATACTGCCCCCAGCCAATGACTGCCCTCTCCCTAAACCCCGCCTCCGGCAGCCATCCTCAGATTTTTACCGCACGTTCAAGTGTTGGGAGTCCTTGTGCTGTAGCTCTCGAGCTTTTGCTGCATTTTCGCGCTTTTTCAGGAGATTTTTCTCATTTTTCGGTTAAATAGAGCCTCAAGCGCCACTGTTTCTACATCCGATCAACAGGGATACGTTTCAGAGTTTTCTACGACCCTCAAGGGTGAAGATTTCGTCGAGTTACGCTTTTGGAGGATTCCAGAAGTTCCGAGGCCTACCCCGGACATGGCCCAGGAGAAAGGAAGCTCGACGCCTGGGAAGCTGTTCAGGACCTGCCCTAGATGCCAGCTTCAGAATGTTTTCAAGGAGGATGAGCATTCGTTATGCCTCTACTGTCTCCATGAGGACAAGACGCACACGGAGAAGGACTGTGCGTTTTGTGGGAACATGTCGGAGCGGATCATGAAGGATCGCCACCTCCGTCTCGCCAACTGGCTGGAAGGGAAGAGCCCGTCTGGCGAGAAGAAGAAAAAGAAGTCAGAGCGGTCTTCTAAGTCCTGTGAGGGTGCCCCGGCGACGGGGGCCCAACAAAAGGCTAAGTACTGCGAGTCCGCGGGCACCGGGAGCGCCGAACGGTCAGGCTCCTTGGCTGCCAGGCAGGGCGCATCCTCCCTGGCACCATCAACCACGAGCCAACGCTCTGGCTCGGGTAAGAGGAAGTCAGAGAACCCGGCGAAGCTTCTGGAGAGGCCCCGGTCGATCTCGAACATTCCGGCAGAGGGGGAGCGAGGCTTGGACCCTCCCCCCAAGGTGAAGGCCCCAGGCGTCCAGAAGGTGACGATGGCCTTAATTCACCCTGCTAAGACCTCCATTGAGGATGTCGCCGCAGCCCTGGCTCAGCCTGTGGAGGCTACACCAGTGGAGCCGACCTCAGGACCCAGAGTCTCCCTGCCACCGCGGAGGGAGTCGTCTTTCAGGAAGTTGGACACGATGGGACGGCGGATCATCTCATCAGCAGCGACGACTATCAAGGCGGCCAACGCCCTGGCTATCGTAGCCTGCTACGACAGGGAGTTGTGGTTCAAAATCGCCCCTCTGTTGGACGTCCTTCCGGACGCCAAAAGGGCTGAGGCCCTTGAAATCCTACAGGAGGGTGAGATTGCTTCGGACCACGCCATCACGGTGGCAACGGACATCGCCGACACCGGTTTCCGTCAGTTGGGCAACGGCGTTTGCTTGAGACGACGAGGATGGCTCAAGGCCACGGATTTCCGCTAGGACGTACAAACCAAGGTTTTGGACATGCCCTTCGATGGGAACAACCTGTTTGGGAAGGCGGTTGATGAGTCCCTTCAGGCCATCAAGACAGACACAGAGACTGCCCGGGCACTGGGAGTGCTCCAACAACGACGGCCGTCCTTTCGGAGCTCCAGAGGCAGACAAGGTGCCTCCAAGGCATCCGGCAGTGGCTCCTCCGCATACCACCAAGTGGCAAGATCTTCATCCCAGGAAGCCTACACGGGACGCGGCAAGTCAGGTGGTGCCCGGCGTCATCGACAGGGAGGTCAAGGAGGCAAGGCGGCCTCCAAACAAGATTGAGCCGACCGTGGGGTTGGGCCCCCGCCAAAGCACCCCGGTGGGAGGCCGGCTGGCGAGGTTCGTCAGCGTGTGGGAGTCCATCTCCACCGACCGTTGGGTGCTGGACGCCCTGGCCCAAGGGCACGCCCTCGAGTTTCAGAAGAAGTGCCCTCGAGTTTCACCCGTGGCCAGGAAGGAAAATCACGTCCCTCAACTACTGTTGGAAGTAAGGGCGATGCACAAGAAGGGTGCCATTGAGCTCGTCCCAAAGAGGCTTCGGGGCTCCGGAGTTTACTCAAGGTACTTCCTCGTAAAAAAGAAGACAGGAGGATGGCGCCCCATCCTGGACCTACGTCGACTGAACAAGTACATCAAGGCACAGAAGTTCTGTATGGTCACCCTCCAGCACGTGCTGGGACAGCTGGAGGAGGGCGATTTCCTGTCGTCGTTGGACTTGGAGGATGCGTACTTCCACATCCCCATTCTAAAAAGACACCGAAAGTTCCTCAGGTTCGTGGTCCAAGGGCGGCACTACCAGTTCAAGGCCCTCCCGTTCGGATTGAAGTCGGCACCCAGGGTTTTCACCAAGTGCCTCGCACCGGTGGCGGCGCGGCTGCGCCTACAGGGGATCCACGTCTACCCCTACCTGGACGACTGGCTCATCCGGGCAAGGACAAGGGAGCTCGCCGTGGAGCACACTGCGAAGACCGTCCAGCTGCTCACGAACCTGGGATTCTCCATCAACTTTCCAAAATCCCACCTGGTTCCATCGCAAGTCGCCCTGTTTCTGGGTGCCAAGCTCGACACAGTGGCGTGGCTGGCCTCGCCGTCGGAGGAAAGGACCAGGACCATTCTGGGCAAGGTGCAGCATCTGCTGGCCACGGACATGGCCAGGGTAAGATCTATCAAATCCCTCCTCGGAATGATGTCCTCCTGTATTTATCTGGTGCGCCTTTGCAGGCTTCGGATGCGCCCCTTACAAGAGTTCCTCGACGCCCGCTGGGTCCAGTCGACGGGCAGCTTCGAGGACAGGATCCTTCTCAACGAGACGTTCCGTCAGGCGATCCGGTGGTGGGGTACCTGCTCCCATCTGTCGGCGGGCACAGACTTTCAGACCCCAGCTCACCAGGTGACGGTGACGACGGACGCCTCCCTGGAAGGTTGGGGAGCGCACTCCGGAGATCTTCACGCGAGAGGCCTTTGGCCCCCGGAGGAGAAGTCTCTCCATATCAACATCTTGGAGCTCCACGCAGTGTTCTGGGCCCTCAGGTCCTTTCTTCCGTCCCTCAAAGGCAAGGTGGTGAGGATCTTCACCGACAACACCACCACGATGTTCTACATCCGGAAGCAGGGCGGAACCAGGTCCCCGGCCCTATCCAAGGAAGCCCAGGATCTGTGGCATTGGACCGTCGCCCAAGGGATGTTTCTGCTGCCTCTTCATCTGGCAGGAATAAAAAACACGATCGCTGACTCACTCAGCAGGGATTTGCGCTCGTGCCACGAGTGGGAACTATGCCAGGATCAAGTGGATCGACTCTTCCGACGATGGGGCGAACCCCAAATCGATCTCTTCGCGACGGCGACGAATTCCAAGTGCCTGAGTTTTCGCCAGTAGGTTCCCCCAGCCGAGGAGCATGGGCGATGCTTTCTCGTTCCCCTGGGACGGCCTATTTCTTTATGCGTTCCCTCAGCTGCCGTTGCTGCTCTGGCTCATCAACCAGCTCAAGAGGTCCCAGTGCAGGATGATCCTCGTCGCACCGGCGTGGCTGAGACAGATCTGGTTCCCGGACCTTCTGGACTTGTCAACGTCCCCACCAGTCAAGCTGCCGACGGACGCAGACCTTCTCTCCAGAGAAAGAGGCGCCATTCTTCACCACAACCCGGAGTCGCTGAACTTGCAGGCCTGGCTCCTGCAGCGCTAGAGTTTGGAGGGTACGACATACCGGCCGACTGCAGAGAGGTTCTTGCAAAGGCCAGGGCGTCCTCAACTCTCAAGTGCTACGGACATAAATGGAAGAGGTTCTCTGTCTGGTGCCGTGCACAGAAGATTAACCCTCTGCGGATTACGGCCCCTCAAGTACTGCCGTACCTACTGTCGCTGGCCAAAGCTGGACTGGCTCACGCCTCCATCAAAATACATCTGGCTGCAATCTCCCGATATACCAGGACTACGGGACGGGCGTCCTTGTGGTCTCATCGCCTGGTGAAAGAATTCATGAAGGGACTATTCCGATCATTCCCGCCGGTGAAGGCTCCTGCCCCGGCGTGGGAGCTTAATGTGGTGCTGACCAGGCTCATGGGAGCCCCATTCGAGCCTATGCATTCAGCGCCTTTGAAGTTCCTGCCATGGAAGACAGCTTTCCTCGTGGCCATCACCTCTGCACGACGAGTTGGAGAGATCCAGGCCCTATCTTGCAAGCCTCCATACTTGACTTTTCATGACACGAGGGTGGTGCTGAGGACACACCCCTCCTGTATGCCCAAGGTGCCGTCGGACTTCCACCTCAACAAGCCCTTGGTGTTGCCAGTTTTCTTCCCGTCGCCTTCGTCGCCGGCCGAGAGGACTTTGCACTCGCTGGATGTAGCTAAAGCGCTGAAGTTTTACGTGGACCGCACAGAGTGTTTTCGGAAGACGTCACAGCTGTTTGTGAACTTTGGGACTGTGAATCAAGGGAAGGCTCTCGAAGACTTCCATTTTCAGATTGCTCTCTGGCTGCATCATGCACTGTCACCGGTTGGCAAACCGACCGCTGCCCGGCCGTCCGAGAGCCCATTCGACCAGAGCGATCGCTGCTACCACGGCGTTCCTGTCTGGTGTACCCCTGCTGGACATCTGCAGGGCTGCGACGTGGAGGTCGACGCACACCTTTACAAGGTCTACTGCGTCGATCGGGACTCCAGGGAGGAGTCCAGGGTTGGACAAGCAGTCCTGCGCAACCTGTTCGCCTAAGGTGAACCTGGTGAGGAGGTAAGAGTTGCTTAATGTTGAGTTGTTGTATTGCTCAATGTTGAGTCTGTTGCCACCTCCCGTGGTTGTGCATGTGTGTACTGCTATGTATTCTCTTATTCATGAGCATGTGAATCCATGCCAGACCCCATGCTGGAGAAGGACCAAGTTACTTACCTGTAACTGTTGTTCTCCAGCATGGGTCTGGCATGGATTCACATGCAAACCCTTCCGCCTACCCCTCTGCGGCTCTTCACTTGGTCATACTGCCACTTTACGTGCTACCAAATCTGAGGATGGCTGCCAGAGGCGGGGCTTAGGGAGAGGGCAGTCATTGGCTGGGAGCAGTATGACCCAGAGACCAGTGATTGGTTACTACTAAGAAAGACAGATCAGAAACGAAACTGATACTGATTTTTTTTTCTATACCGAGGATTCCCGGCCTGACGACGGGGAATATTCATGAGCATGTGAATCCATGCCAGACCCATGCTGGAGAACAACAGTTACAGGTAAGTAACTTGTTGCTTACACAATACCCATGTGGTCTCAAGTACCCATTACAGACTAGGTGAGTACCAAACCAGTTCCTTTTCAGTAACCACTGCCCCGTGCCTGTTAGGCTTGCGTTACAAAATTGGGAATGATCTTCCATGACATTGAGTGGTGGCTCTTTATTTTATTCTAGTGGTCATTGATACCAGAAAAAAAAAAAGAAAAGGGCACAGAAAAAAGTGCAGCTCCCTGTGGGAGCCGAGGTGAAGTATCACCTCTAGAGCCACAGAAAAGACTGATGTAAGTAACGAAATTAGATACAAATGCAACAGACTGTAGAAAACCAATATACAATATTAGAACAAAGGGAGTAATTAGCTTTATGTCCTATATATTTTTCCAGGTGTCTCTAAATCTTTAGCAGAGCCATGGTGGAGTGATTACCGACATCCATACTACCCCTGACATATCTTTGATTAGCGGTGAGTGTGGGTGAACACCATACAACTGATCGCTGTACATAATTAAAGTTTGTCGCTGTGGATAAAGAGGTTAGAGATTGATGAGTATTTTGTATGTTTGTATTTTAGAATTACATCCCAGAAGACATATTGTTCAGTTGTTGTGGGAGCGCGGAATTGTGGTTTCTAGATCCTGAGGAAGGTCGAAAAAACAAAGCACCAAATAGTCCATTAGTGACCAAAACATATGTAGATCTTTGGGATAACAATTGTAGTTGTTCTATGAACATGAACTGATCACATATTTGTGAAAAAAACAGTACTGACAGGAACGGGACTGTTTATTGTTCTTTGTGTGTTTTTTGTGCAATAACTTTTGTGTTTATGTACATTTTGGTTAAACATTTCAGATATTGATGGTATGTGTGAAATTATGAAAGAATAGAGACTGATTAGAAGAAATTATTATGTGGAATAAGTTGGGTTAATATTATTTTGTAAATTGTGTTCTTATGTAAATGAAATTGGTTTGTGTTTTGAAATTATAGAATTTGTATGTTTGCAATTTTCTCTCTAGCCTCATTTGTACCTAGACCCATTGTTTATTATTGTGTTATATAAGTTTACCTGGAGGGTCTATGGTATATACAGGTACCCTTTTATTATTCCCACGTGTACAAGTGCCAGGGGAATGCAGAGAAGGCAGGGGAATGAGGTCAACATGCTAGAGCGAGGAAGGGGCTGGATGGGCTTGATAGGGATGCAGGCCCAGCCAGGCTACTGCAGTGAGGAGGGAGCCCGGAAGGGCAAGAGCAGGTTGGGGGGAGGGGCAGGGGATAAGGAGGCGCTGGGTTACACTGGGCGAAGAGGGCCACATGCCCTGTATGATTCATATGGAACCAGGCAGCCAGTCAGAATGCGGCAGGGGGACATTAGCAGGGGAGCGGGGGAGGGAAGGAAGAGGAGAAAAGGAGGGTCTTGAGAAGCCTCAGGAACTTAAGGAGGTCCAGCTCAAGTCTGGAGAGGGGCAGGGAGGCCATTCCAGAGGAAGGCTCCTGCGGAAGAGAGAGATCTACCCACCCCTCCCCCCACTCTCTGCTTGGAAAAGCATCTGATCTGCAGAGAGTTGGAGAAGATTGAAGGGCTCTAGCAGGGAGGTATTTACGGAGAGAGAGTTGGATGTAGCGGGGTCCCATGCCCCAGAAAGCCTTGGATGATGCAGAGGGTCTTGAACTTGATCCTCACAGCAACAGGGAGCCAGTGTGGAACGTGGGAGCCAGGTGGGAGCCACGTATGAACGGGAGCCGTTCATACCTGTGTGAAACCAGATGTTTAACAATGACCTTTAATCACATATGCTTCACACACAGCTTGGCTTATCCTTACATGGAACATGGATGGTAAATCATGAGACTCCCAAAAAAATTCCTAATATTTTTCCTTTGTGTTTGCCTTGTCTTGTGGGACCATAGTGAATCAGCCTTTTCTACTTATTATGTCATCTCAAATTTCCAAATCCCCTAGGACTACAGACATGATAGCCTTGTAGGCTACCTTTGCATCTCAATTTGTGTACGAGCGCGATAGAAATAAAATATCAATTATTGTACATAAACCTTTTAGCAGTATGGAATATGCTCCGTATCTGCACCTTCCATTAACTAGACAAGAAAGATAGAGGCACTGTAGATCAAAATCACAGATCTCTTTAAATGTGATGCTAGCCTTCAAACTCTGTTAGACTACAGATCTATGCAAGCATCACGTCAGTTGTGTTCTAGAAGGCACATGTCTTGAGAAAGCTATCTTTTTCTCACTGTGATAGCATCCTGAATTATGGATTTAAAATATGGCGGTACAATCCTTTACATTTCACATCAGATACAAAGCAGTCATACCTGAAAACAAGTACTTTGTTACACAATTTGAAGACTGGCTATTGCGACGGGTGGGGAGCCCCCATATCTATGTGGCACTGCCTCAGTGATTACGTGGGTGAAGTCCTGGAGGCTCTTGACAAGGTCCTCCATCTGTCGTTCGACTGCCTTCAGGTGGCTTTGAGGTTGATGAGTAGTTAGACAAGTGTATGACCTGTGTCACCACTGCCAGGCTCCTAGACAAGATAGCAAAGGAGCCTTCCAAATTGTTCTCTCATTCTACTCAGTGGAGAAACAGTGTCTGACAAAAATGCAGCTTCTCTAGCCTTGTACGACAGATATCAGAGACCGTACATGTCCTCAATAGTCTAGTAGATGATCATGGATAGTGGAATTCCACATCCTGGTAGGGGCTCTCTTATCTCAATTGGAACCCAAGATCTTCATAACCACAGGCTATTAAACGCTCAGTTGGTTTGCTGCCTATCATCACCCTCAGTTTCAAAAACCTTTGGTAGGCTGCTGGAAATCAAAATGCTCAAACTCGAGGCAATTTTCTTAGATCTAGAGGCTTTCGTTCCATTACTGATGGTCAGGGGACTTCCAGTGTGATGTTTTAGGTGCAAATGAGTGATGCTCTTTATACTAGTGTGCACCCTGGCATTAGAACTGTGGAATAGGACCAAGCGTCACGGTATGTCCATCTTAACCTCTTTGACTGCTATGGCAACTGCAGGGCAGAAGCCTGGAGCAGCCCGACTCACCCCTGTGGAAGAAAAAACGCATCTGTATGTGAATGCTTTCCTAAAGAATGTAGATGGGAAATGGAATCCTAAGAGAACACCAATGGAAATGTGAAAAAGTATATAAAAGCTAGAGAATTAGACCTTATATTCAGCACAAAATCTTACCGTAGTTTAGAGAAGACGACATTTTGAATCATATGCTCGTTGTCAGAATGGAGAATAGAAACTTGGCACTGTGAAGCAGTATTTTACTCATAACCTAGCTTTATGCATTTTGAGCACATATTTGTGTAACATTGCTTACTCTGCCAGCAATGTATCTATGTACTAGGTGAAACTGCTTTAAATGAAAATGGATTAGCAAGTGTGAGGTTTAATTGGACTATGAACACACATCTGTGTTAGATTTTGAAGGCAGCAGGAGTGATCTTGAAAGGCCAGGCGTGTACTTCTCCTTATAGAAGTTTATTGTTCCAATTGGAAGGGGTGAAATCCTCCCTAGTAAAGTCATAATATCTCCCCTTCCTTGTATTGAAGTCTATGCATCAAGGAACCTACATAAGTTGTTGGGAAGCGGCAGGGAACACAGTGTCAGGATCATTTGGGCATTGTCTGCTGTTTGTACCTTTCTTCACCTGCTGTGCTGCTATTAAAGATTTGCTAAACTAACCTCACCCAAGATTGGAGTCCAGAGTAATTTCTTCTAGACTGCCCACATTAGTACGATATTTTCAGTCAAGTTGTGAATTCCATCTTTAGAATGTGGTGAATCACCTCAATATATCTGCATTTTATTGAGCCAACTCTGAAGGCAATCTCTGCACCTCATGGATGACAATGGCCTCCACTGCATGGGCAATGCGTTCTGTAGAACTGGTCAAGGGGGTTTGCATATGTGTTTCCATCTCTCCCCCTCATCCATAAAGTCATACTCTAATTTACGGCAAGCACAGTGTTGGTTACTGTAAGTAGTTACCAAATGGTAAAACTGTATCTGCTACTCCAAACTGCTTTTCCTATCCATGAAAGAGATGCAGAAATCTGACCATCGATCACAATAGAAGGGGCCAGGTTAGACAGCCCATCCCCCAATCTCCAGGTTTGCCAGCCTGCTACCTGAAAACCTAGTTTAGAGTCATCTGGATTTATTATAGGACAACCTCAAAATCCTACAAGTGCGTAGGAAGTAAGCAACAAGAAATATAAGAGTAAATAGTCAAGTTTTTGCCACTGGTGACTGATTCATGTGTGTGACCCACCTTTATACTCTTCAGGCCATGCTTTGTAATTTATCTGCAACCTTGCAAGCTCAATAGATCAGTTGGTATCCCCTAAATCATACGTGTGCCTTAAGGAAGTAGAGAGGTAGGTTTCTCCTTTTTGAATCCAATTGCCAAGTGGCACATCAATGTTTTTTAACAAATTATTTTTCTCTGTGAAAAGACTTCACCCTTCTTAGGACTTGGATATCGTGCTGGTGGTTCTTTTGGACAAGCCCATTGAGCCAGTGGCCACAGACAAACCCATTGCCATTAAAACAGTTTTTGGTTCTTGTTACATTGGCAAAGCATATAAGCAAACTCTGTATCCTCTCAGCTTGGGGTCATTCCCAGTTTTTGATGAGGTCAAGGTGGTCCTTTGTGCCCATCATTCCTTTGGCAGATTGCCTTATTTCCACATATATTACAGAATCATTTTGCCATCCTCTTTCCCAAACACGTCCATGTTTCTGTGTCAATTTGGTATACAGTAGGACGTGCTCTGAGAGAAATGGGAAAGGTAAGCACACATGAGTGAGGAATGAAGTTCAAATAAACTTTATTAACTTTGTCAGAATGCGTGGGAGGAACTCCAATAGATTGTGGGGTAATCACCCTAGAAATAAAAAAAGGATTTTCATTAAAAGCATACAGATAATTCTACTTAAGGTGTCTCGAGGCCTACCTCTGGGAACACAGATCTTCCCACAGCTCCCTAATCTAACATAGATTCTCTGAGATATAACTGAGCATGCTTCTTGGTTCAAACTCAGTCTTAGGGATATAGCTCCCAACTTGCTTCTTGGCGATCTTCATTTAGGAAAATAGTACCTGCTCCCTTCTTGGAAATCCCATACCAGTAAATATTTCTTTCCCCTTGCTTACGGTTATTGTCAGTTCTAGATATACTTACCCTCTAGCCACAAGTTGCCCTTCTGATTCGGTATTAGTTTATCTTAACACACTCCTACCAGCAAGTATTTCTTCCCCTTTGCTAAGATTTCTGTCGGGCTGTGATATTCTCTTTCCACAGCCGAGATGTGCCTTTCTCACAGTGGTCCTCTCTCTCATGAAAATAATAAACCGATATACTTTTCTTCTGGTGAGGTTGCCCTACTGGGCCAGTTGTGAAGGGTCTTGTATGGTTCTAGGGCTTGGTTAACCCTTTTGCAACCACTAACATTGATGGTATAAGAGTCTGGCCTGGACTTTCCTAGCAGCCGCTCTTTTGATCAGTCCTCCTTCTGTTCTCCATTTTAGCTCCTTCTCCCTCAGGTCTGGCCCACCTGTGACATCTACTGCAGAGCGCTCAGCTCTTCTATTGTCCTCTTGATTACTTTGATTACCTAGTAAGAGTTGTGATTGGCTGCAATGATTCAGCAGAGGAAGATGTGCTGCACTTGTGAGCCAGGGCGCTGAAGTCTGCAGTAACCTCAGTGGTCCCCAAGCAGTTGTCTACATGAGAATCATATGTATAACTTTTTATTGAGGTGAACATTCGTAAAAGCTATGGGGAGAAGGGCTCAGTTTCCCTAGATAACTATTGTCACTTTTGGAGGTTTTGCATAATACCTATTTTGGGGAGTATAAAACAAATGGCACTGGGAGTAGAGGCAAAGATTTTACCTTCTTCATGTAACACATTGTTTGCAGGTGGGTGACAGGTGTGAGAAACCTGAGGGCATCCTCACATCTACTCTCCATGGGTCCTCTTTTCATGTGGCCAGGGAAAGACCATCACTTTTGGATCCTGACCCTGGGGGTGGAGAAGCGAGGGAGGATCACCTGGGCGGAGGGTCCTTGGAGATTGGGGAGAGAATATACTTAAGGGAGACACGGTACTCTCCCCTCCCTTTCCATAATGAACCACAAATCCCAGAAGCCTTTGTGAGATATTGTTACCACTTTCCCTCTGGCCAAGATAACATCAGAACATATTATAACTCCAAAAGCCACAGAAAGAGGGTGAAGGAGAGGAGGGTTAATAATGAGACATGGTATCCTCTTTCCCTTATGAAGACCAACCCAACCCTCTCCCGGCCTTTATGGGCTATTGTAATACATCGCCCGCCCCACATTTTCCATCTTTCGACCCACTATGGTACTGAGACGAGGAAGAGGCAACTAAGAGTAGGTAACACTAGTAAGTAATTTCGCCACTCCAGTACTGAGATGAGGAAGAGGTCTGTAGAGATTTGTAAAGGTCAGGCATGTCCCAACTGCTTTGCTAATTACCACCAGGCAATTCCAATTTGGGATTCACACCTGCAACCTGTCAAGTGGTTGCAGGTGTATAAGAAGAGAGGAGACCAACAGCAAAGAGACCAGCAGGGAATTCTGAATGCGAGGAAGCAGCTGTGGTGGGTCCTGGAGAAGAGCCAAGGCGCCGGCATACGAGCCCAGGGAACTCTAGAATCCAGGGCCGAGGGGGAGCCGCGATGGTCAGAGTTGTGCAGCCGGATGCAGAAGAGAGAAGCCAAACACACGACAGCGTCTGGGGGAGAAAGCAGAGCTGCTGGCAGATATCGAGAGAGGGTGAAGTGCAAGCGGGGCTCACGGTTGCAGAAAGACTGCAGGCAGAGCTGAGACAAGAAGCACAGCTGCCCAGAGGAGACGCCAAGGGCTGGGGAGTGAGTAGGGAGAATCACTTGAGCAGGGGCACTCCTGGGGGCTGTGCGGAAACTGAAGTGAAAGCTGAGTTGAACAGAAAAGCATGTGCACAATAAAACCAACCCGAAGCAACTGGTTGGGAGGAAGCTGCAAAGTCAAAGATAACAAAAGTATTAATTGAGCATTTGTTAGGCGCATATACAAAATAAGTGTTTCCAGGCGCCACAAGGCAAAGTGAGAGGGTATAAGGGGTGTAAATAACATTGGCAAGAACAGTAAATATACAATTGTGATTCTACTAGGCCTTATGGCATTCGGACGCGCAAGTGCAGTGAAGAAAAGTGCAGGAGTTAGGAATGGGTGGGGGGTTGGACAAATGCTGGTGGGGCCCGGGAGAGGGAAGTGCCAAGGGGATCCAGGGAGGAGGCTTCAGGCTAAGTGCTAGGGCGAATTAACCCCAAGGGTGAGATGCACAGCAGCCAGATAGGGGGCCTGCAGGGGGCAGTGCGGTGGGGGTGGAGGGTGCTGGTGTCGACTGGGTAGGGGACTGGTATCCGGTGCGATTCATGAGGACCAGGCCACCAGTCTCCGCGGCAGTTGGGTGATTAGCAAGGAACGGAAAGAGGTAGAGAAAAGCAGAGTTTTGAGAAGTTTCCAGAACTTAAGGAGGTCCGGCTCAAGTCTGAGAGGGGGAGGGAGGCTGTTCCAAAGGGAGGCAACACCCGAAGAGAGAGACCTGCCCCCCAGTCTCTGCCTGGAGAAGTGTTAGACAAGCAGAGAGTTACAGTTGCAGGAGCGGAGGGCTCTAGCAGCAGAGTATTTAGGGAGGGAACCTTGGAGATAGTGTGGTCCCAGGCCCCAAAAAGCCTTGTGGATGATGCAGAGGGTCTTGAATTTGATCCTCACGGCCAAGGGGATCTAGTGGAGAGATTTTAGGGCTGGGGAGATACGGTCCCTGGGCTTGAGGCCAAGAATAAATCTTGCAACCCTATTCTGGATTACGTGAAGGGGGCATAGGGAGGAAAGGGCTGTTGCGGTAATCCAGCCTAGAGAGGACAGGAGCTCTGGAGACATTGAGCTCCTGGGGGAAGGTGAGTAAACGGAGAATGCCTCTGAGGAGAAGCTGGAAGTGTGCCTTCTTGGCAAGGTCCAAGATGTGAGGGGTGAAGGAGAGAGCTGAGTCGAAGATGACCCCAAGGTTTTTGGCCTCACAGGATGGTGAGGGTAGAGGGTCCAAGGAGGAGAGCCAGATGGCAGGAGGAAAACAGGGTGCAGATGTGCCAATGAGAAGGATCTCCGTTTTAATGGCATTAAGACAGAGATTGTTAGCCACACACCATGCCTGGATGGCGGTCAGACAATCGGGGATGAGAGAGGAGGAAGAGGAGGTAGTAGAGGGAAATTTGAAGGAAAGCTGTGTGAACTTGGGGAAGGTAACCCTGAGGGTTTGTGGAACTCGCGCTCTGAAACACTTGTGTATGAGCGCGATATAAATAAATTATATCATTATCGTATCATAACTGTTTTGAACTTGGGGAAGGGAACATCAAGGTTTTATGGAACTGATTTGAACTTGGGGAAGGGAACATCAAGGTTTTGTGGAACTGTCTTGAGCTTGGGGAAGGGAAGCCCAAGGTTTTGTGGAACTGTCTTGAACTTGGGGAGGGGAACCCTGAGGTTGTGTGGAACTTTCTTGAAATGGAAGAAGGGGAGCTGAAAAGTAAGCCAGGGGCTGGAAGAGGATCAGAACTTTGTTTGGAACACTAGTTCTTTTATTGCTGACATCCCTACACATCGTTTAGAATTAGTTGTGAGGGCAAGTATAGGTTTTGGACACAGACGTTTATGTTGAACTCTTTGAGTCAGACTTTCCTTAGTTTCTTCAAGAAGGGAAAACCCACCTTAGTTTAGGGCAAGTTAGGCCTTCATCCACCCTGACATTTAAGTTAAACAAAACACTGTTGTTTGAACTTTGAATCTGTTGTCTGTGTCTTGCTTCATGATGCCTTCACACAGGACAAAGAACATCACAGCTTCAGAACATCTTTGTGACTTTTGATGGTTCTTCTGCAATAAACCAAACTTTCCATGGCCTGCTGACTATTCTTTTGTATCCTAGTCACATGCACCATACAGATTATAATTAGTTTATGCTTTGCATGAAATGCTACGTTCTTGGTATCCCATGAGTTTGCAAGACAATATCCATGGTCCAGCAGTACATGTCACTGTGCTGAGTTACCTCTACTTAATATGGGAAACTGCTGTTGGAGGCATCCAGTGTAAAAATGCATAGTTCTTTTGTCATGATCAAGCATATTGAATGCCGCCAGTTGGACCAGCAGCAACAGAACTTTACAGGCATTTTGATTGATGATTAACCAGCCTGCACTTATATAAACCGCATGTGCTGATCGAAAAACGGTTAGGACCCACGATTTCTCACCCTTCCACAAATCTTTTAGCCTCACATATGACAACCTAATCCAACAATCTGGTTATGAATGGCAGATTCACCACAACTCTGACCTTTTGGTACAAAAAGGATCTTGGTAATTCATTTAGAAGGAGGTTCTCAAGAGGTTTCCTCTGCTTGGTTGCGTGTCCCCCATAACATTGAGTGACTTAGTCTCTGTCATTCTCAGGTTGAAATGTGCAACAGCGATCCGCCATGGATAGAGGGTTGGGTGCTCTTAAGGGTATCCTCCCAACAAGATCCAGAAAAGTGTACAGCTCTGAGCTGCCTTCTGGTGTTTGAGCACTCTAAAATATTTGAAGTAAATAATAATTGGAGCAAAAGAGAATGCAGTTAGCAAATCTGGTGTCTGGGGAGCGAAATCAATCTCTACAAAGTTGGTGGTCTTTGCTCGATTGGTTACATATGTTTTTATTTATTATTTTTGTCTGAGCATTAGTTATGGAATTAATTGTCCTAGTCCAGGGATGTTCAGAAGCTGTTGCTGATACAACTGGAGTTTATTCATTGTGAAATCTAGCAGTATTCTATTTCTTTGTCTTAAGCTTTGTCTCATCCAGTCCTAAAGTAAATTGTAAATCCTGCAACACCAACAAAGTTCTTTGATAGGAATTTTTCTGTGGACTGTGAGAAACCTGGTGGTGTTCTCCCACCTACTCCCCCGGTACCCTCTAGTCAGGTGGCCAGGGAAGAGCCATCGCTCATGGATCCCAACCCTGGGGGTGGACAAGCGAGGGAGGATCACTTGAGCAGAGGTTCATTTGGGATTGGGAGGAGAACATCCAAAGGCGAGACATGGTATTCCCCCCTTTTCCCATTCCACCTTAAAACCCTTCCCCTCAGCTTTCATGGGGTATTTCCAAACCCATAACATCACCCCTACCCATTTCCAACAAACTCTGGAACGAGGAAGTGGCAACCAGGAGTAGTGAAGATTACCCATAGGAATAACACGGAATATAAGGGAAACCAGCTATAGAAAGAACTTAAGCTGTCCCATTTATAGTCCGGAATTTACCAATTATCATTCACACCTGACTCCACTTGACTTCTTTTCCAACTATAAAAGGTGTGGTTCTACACAGGGTTTTGAGCGAGCTGGGGACGTTGTTTGGACCAAAGGAGCCACGGAGCAGAGAGCAGAAGGATCTACTGCCCAGAGGAGAACGGCGTGACCAGATGCGGGCCCAGTGTTTCTGAGGGGCTGCAGCGTGGCTAGGGAGCCGTGTCTCCAAAGTGCCAGAGCAAAGGATCTTGCAGGCTGCAGGCTGCTATCGGACCATTGCTCGTTCCCTTGGGACCTTTGCCGGCCCCAAGGGTGTCTGAGGGGCAGGTGGTGAGACCCTGACCTCAGGAATGCATAACCCAAAGGGACCGCTCTTCACTGCGTTGTTGCCCTGGTGAGTCTTGTGAAAGTAAGAGAGAGAGAGAGAGAGAGAGAGACACGGGAGCATGCGGCTGATTGAAATGGAGCAGGCGAAAGTAAATGCATAAAGCGGCACAGAGCAGAAAGAGGAAAGAAATGTAAAGAAACCAGAGAAGCTATATAGAATGAAAGAGAATGAAGGGATAAAGAGAAAGTAATAGAAAGCCAGAAAAGCAAAGCGCAAAGTGCGCGAAGGAAAAAACTTAAAACAAAGAGGGCGCAAGAGACCCGAAGCGAGAGAAGGGTGCAAGCGACCCGGTAGAGTGGAAAGCGAGTGCAGGTGTGCACGCGAAAGATGGAGAAGGTGCAAGTGTGCACAGAGAAAGACAAAAGTTGAGGAAGGGGTCAGTGGGCAGGAGAAAGAAGTCACGAAAACAGAGAGGGGTTAAAGCTCAGAGTGGTTGAGCTTGGAAGACGTAAAAAACGTTGTGTTTTCGAAAGTCTCTGATGCTACCCCTTTTAAAGAACTTTAAAGAGCTGTATATGAAAAAAAGGTACATCCTGACAAACTGAACTTGCATTTGAAACATAAGACAGGCCTGAGCTTGGGGAAGGAAACCCTGAGAGGCCTAAAAGCTGAACTTGTATTTGAACTTAGACGAGGCATGAGCTTGGGTAAGGGAACCCTAAGGGCCTGTCAAACAGGAATCTTGATTATTTGGTGTTGCTGAAAGAGCTGAAGCTTGGGGAAGGGAACCCCAAGACATTAAAGAATATTGGCATTTGTTTGAACTATGAAGGTCCTATGAACAGTCTTTCTTCAGTAAGCTCGATCTTTTGAAGCTACAAATTGGAAAGAATACCATCGGAAACCAACCCTGGTTCCCTATTTTTGTTTAACTGCTACATTTTACTTGTATAAGACTTCCTAACACATTTTTGTTAAAGAGTGAGGGCAAGCATAGGTTTCGACACATACAGATTTTTATTTTGGACTTCAAGACTTCGATGGACATTAGAAATATCAGTTAAGGAAACCATTTGTTTAGTGTTAGGGCCAGTTAGGCATTACACCTACCCAAGAACCTTAGTAAAAATAAAGGTTTTGAAACAATTATCTTTGAGTTTGTGGGGGTCATTATGACCCAGGCGTTAAGGGGTTAACGACGCCGTAAAAGGTTGCGGCGCCGTTAACCCCTTAACGCCTTACTACGAGGTCCCTTTGCGGCTCCCGACCTTAACGGCTGGTCGGGACCAGCCGTTAAGGTAGGGACCCGCAAAGGGACCTTGAAGCTAATTACGGTACCGCTATTTGCGGTACCGTAATTACCGCCTTCCCCATTCCCATTGAGCCCTATGGGGCAAAAATGGGAATGGGGAAGGGCCAATGGTAAATGGGGAATTACCGCCCCGCCAACCTTGGAATGGGGTGGTAATTCCCCATTTTACCATGGCGGAATCGGTAAGTTACCAGCGTTAACCATGGCGCTAATAGCACCATTGGTTAACGCCGGTCTCGTAATGAGGGCCTGTGTCTCTCTTGATACCATGCCTGTCTCACAGCACACTCTCCCAAAACGCACACAAAGAAATCTTTAAGTGTTCAGAAGAGTCCTCGTAGAGATGCAGATTTGTGAACAATCCTTTCAAAATAAAACTTAAGCTGTGTTTACAGCTTTGTCGCTTGTACATTCTCTTTTGTCATTCACACGTGTTTGAGGCCTCTTCATATCAACACCTTTCGGCTTTATAATGCCATATTTGCTCTAAAGATTCAATGACATTAAAGCAAACCCACCCACAGATAGTTTCTATGTTTTTATGCCCTATGCAGAGGGCGGATACTAGAGAGGTGTCTCAAAATATGGGCATTGTCAAAAGGGCGTGTCTGTTTTCACAGCGCCATGACATGGTGTGTATGTCAGTGGTGTGCTTGATGAATCCTATGTGACCAAACATGACTTGAGTGCATTAAATCCGTAACAAAAAGGAGGTACAGATTTTGTATTTTAGACCAGGCTCTAGTTCTGGATCCAATGGCATTATCCTAGATAGCCAAGCAGGCATAATACTAGGTAATTGCATCGATTCTGTGAATGCTAAAAGAAGATGGTGTTGATGTAAGTTCTTAGCTAAATCCCACTGCAGCAGAAAGAGTTGCTCTGTGGAAAATGAATTAATATAATGACCAGACTATTATAACGCAGATGTCAATGTTACCTTCAAATCAAGGCTAAACTACATTTTAGTGAAATTATGATCAATGTACTGTTCAATTGCCCACATTTAGTATCTGCGCACTGATTTTCAAACCCTGACCTTGTGTTATCTAGATATTCATTTTTTGGAAATGAATTTTCCCAACAATAGTGGTTCCCTTTTTAATTGATTTCAGTTTAAAATAGTACAATTGTGTCCCCACCACGAACCTATTATACGACGTTCTGAGCTGTGCTCTTACTCGGGTGTCTAGTTACATAAATGGCAATACCACTACACATCTATTCTAAACATTAATGAACACTAAAACTGAATTTCATTATTGAAAACAAACATTTAGAGAATGCCATACTTGCACTCACCATGTGGTAGAACCATTTTCCTTTTCCCCAGTGGCGGGCATGGCAAAGAGACACTTTTCATTAAATAGGAGTTCAGATGATTGACATTCCCCCAACGCTCATGAACTCAAACCAATATGGTCTACAAAAAATAATGACAATTCTGCAATTCATTGCACACTCTATTCTATTCACAGATATTGTCCTACATTTTATGAAGGATGCACACCTGATCAATTCTGGAAACATGCTGGATCATTTATGTACCCATAATGTCTCTTTTTGCTGATGTTTCTGAATATGATTACTGCCTCATTGAGTTATAGAAATCTGATCAATGATCTTGTTGTCATTTTCCGAAAACTTTAACATCTATGGCTACTGATGACTTCATATTGTCATTTGGGATGTCACTTTTATGTTCTCTTATACGTTGTGCCTCTTGTGTTATTTGTCCCACATGCACTAAACCAGGTGGTTCTTTGATAACGTATGCTGCAAAGGTAGATAAACAGGTGGCCAGATGTTGTATGGGAAATTCTCCTGTGCTCGATGTTTCGCAGTGGGTCCCTCAATCATTCTATCAGCTACTTTTCCCTAAGCAAGGAAATGTACCCCATTGCAGAGGTTAAACGCTCTAGAGTGAATATATTTTCTGTTAAAACAAACCAATCAAATGATCTCTCCCCTTTTTGTTTATGTACTACAATGTATGGCCACTGACATTCGAGGAAGAGCGCACAGCTCATTATTCATGATTTAATTGAAATTGAAGATGCACTCTGTTGCCAGGTGTATTCCCTACTGCCTGCGTAAATCCAAGCTTTGGGCAGAGTGTTAGAGAGTCATGAATGCTCAATCTAATTACTCCTGTGTGCATTCTTTGATTTGATTTAATCTTTACCTACTCATTGAATTGGTTTCAACCCTAAATCCCCTTTAGGCATCTTCCCCAAACCTCTTGGATGAACTAAGCCAGTATAAAAGTAAAACATGTTATTTGTTTTCCTTATTCACAGGAGGGTATCTCATCATGCTGTTTACTCAAACCTTGATCCATTCAAGGGCTCCCAATTTGTTCTGTACTCCTTTTGTCACACATGACATGACCTGCCCATATCCTTCCAGAGGGGTACTGCCTTAGATTAGGAATGCAGCAGGAATGACATGAGTGGTCAAGACGCGTTTTTTCAGGGGCTCAACTATGTCATCAGTTTTAGCGCTATTATTTTGTTTTCTTTGGTCCTATGTTTCATCTAATACTTTCCAAGCCAGTGCTCTTGAGACAGCGCCCCATATATCCCTGGGCTGAGTATCCTCAACCTCGCTGGTCTGTTTGCTTTTCCCAGTGACCCATCCCACCCATCTGGACTTTCTCTCCCCACCCGCGTTCCACTCACTTCTTGAACCCACAGTCATCCTACAATCTTATGAGCACAGACTTTCAAAATTCTCCAAAGATTATGGAAATCCCCTGCAAATTTTGAAATCTTTGGACAATTACAAGAGATATCGCCTCTGTAACTATGGAATTTCCAACTAAATAGGAGAATGAAAAATATTTCGGCAGATTTTCATAAAGTTTCCATCGTTTTGGACTGCCTTCACTTGATTGTGTAGCTTTCATTGCTTTTTAAAAAGGCTTATATGATCTTTTGAAAGCTAAGGCTTTTGATTGAATGCATACAGAAACATGACTCTAATTTCTGTCTGCAATCTCTGTGCAAAATCATCAAACATCATGTTCAGGCAGTCCACATAGTGGGCCTCACCGTACTTCGCTCCTAAACAATTCTTACCCTGTGGACTGTAAGGGTGTGGAAGAAGGAAACTGACACAAAGGCGGCAGATTTGTTGCTATACACTTGCTATCCCTATCTCTAAGAGGGGTTCTCCTGCCTCAAACTAATACTAAAGGATCTGTCAGAATGTCTGTTGAAATCAAAAGTCCACGGTCCCATGCCAAAACCTACTTCTATCCCTTACGCTACTACTAAAGAATGATATAATCCAACAGAAAGTTTTTTTCCCTAGGAGAATGACTCCCTTCTCCTGGTATATGGATGTCGGTCTCAAAATGTTCTTGCAAAACTGTGCCGGAGAGAATGATTCCCTTCCCCTGGCTTGTAGCAATTTAACAGAAAGTTACTTCTCCAGGAGAAAGACTCCCTTCTCCTGGTATACAGGTGATGTTCTCCAATGTCCTTTTTTAAACAGATACCAGAAGGAATGACCCCCGTCCCCTGGATTGTTCAGTTGTATTTCTGGACCAGGACAATGACTTCCATTGCGTGGTACTCGTCTGCACTTTCCAATATATTTTGTAAGGAGGCCAGGGGGATGACACCTTTCCCCTGATGTCTCATCAGTGCACTTTAAAGGATTCACTTTCCTCACCAGGATAATGGCTCCCTCCTTCTCCTGGTGTGGGCGAGTTCTCTTTTCAGTTTGGATTTTTATCTTGGCTCTCTGCTGTTAGGGTCCCAGACCCTTCTCTGGTGGTCAGTGGGCTTATCTCTGCCATTGACACAGGGTAGATTTCCTCGGATGCTTGACTCTCTTCTGGTGGCATACCAGACTCTTCTCTGGTAGTCAGTGGGTTTATCTTCGCCACTGGCACGCAGAAGATTTCCTCGGATGCACTCTTTGGCGTGTTTAGGGTCCATGACCCTTGGTAGCCCTTTGATAGGCCTTGCGTTTCCCCGGTATGAAGCAGAGACCTTTCTATTCCCCCACATCCCTAACCGTCCACCTGTGCTTCCCGTTACCTTCTGGGACTTGGTCGCACAGCGCCGGTCTCTCCAGAGACTTGGGTTGGTCTCCTTCCCACTTCTTGCAGCCGTCTGCTTTGTTACTGCTTTTGCGGCTGTATCGCTTGCTGTCGCTCCTTGTAGTCACAGCACTGTTAGGGGGCGGTGCGGTCCGCCTCCTGCTTTCCGCTGAGCACAGTCCTGCCGATGCAGGACCTATCAAGTACTCCCCAAGCCACTTGCAGGCATCCTCTGCAGAGCCTTATCTTCGGGTCGAGGGCAGAGTTTGAATCTCCCTGGGTCTCCGACAGGGAAGGAAGAAAACCTCAAGTCCTTCTACTGTTTCCTCTTTATGGAGCTTACTCTGCTCTAGCGTAACATCAACCCCTGTTGTCAATGGCTCATTGGTATTTTTCATGCCTCCTGTGAGCCACCCTGTCTCAGTACTAGCACAATCAGTAATCCTCATGTTTTCTGTGCTCTTCTTCGCCCTAGTATTTTCTGTCTTGGCTGTACACCAGCTACTACAGAAACACATCAGTCTACTCTCAATATAGTCATTTGAAATGGGGGGTAAGGAATGTGTGGGTGTGCTATTGTTCAATGGGTTGTACCCTAGGTGATCATCCTTGTCCCCAGAGGGGGGAGTCCCTCCCGCATTAAACCACCCTCAGGGGGACTATTGGTTAGCGGCTGCATCTTCCTAGCCTCATGGGAAAGGGCTCCTCACTGGGGATAAGTGACAATACCTAGCGAATCGTCACAGGACCTGCTTGCAAATACGCCTTCTCACGTGCCATGTCCCTTTACCACAGTCACTCTCCTCTTCCCTTCTCTGTCCACATTACCATTTTATTTCATTGACCCATAATCGGCAGCAGGAGGTCTGTTCTGCATTCACTCAATTATTCTTACTAACCTTCACTAGTGATATATGTTGCTCATCAAATTCTGTATATATTTTCTCTGGTAAATATGCATATGAAGTGGTCCAATCAGGCACACCTGTCTTTTCTGCTACATGGCATAACAGGAGAAAATATGGCTCCCCTATTTGACAGGGGACTCACTACAAGTGGGCCTTCCAATCTGTCTGCTTTTTGTGTATGTTTTGTAAATGAGTTTGGATTTTCCAAGAAACTGGAATGTGACATATTTTGTGTGAAGATATGATATTTTATTAATAGCGCGCCTATACACACGTGTTTCAAGGCCCCACATGTGCCTTGCCCACTGCCTTATGTGAGGGATGAGCAGTACTCTTAGCAGATACCACCTTCATGTGCTATATATTTTGGGTAATCCCGGGACAATATAATTAAAACCAATAAACACATAGCCATGAATTCATATTTTTGCCTCTTCGGCTTTCCAGATATGGCACAGATCAGTTCTAGCCTCTTCAGATTTGAGGGACTTGGTTTTTCTAGATCATATTCCAGCACTTCTTACTTTAATGAGTATTGTCAAGTACCAAGCTTCCTGTGATGTTTGACTTGTTTGTGTTTTTATTGCCATGTCTAGACTGTCATCCTCAGTGCCAGCAGTGCGTGGCCAATCTACAGGACATGGGCAGCTTCTGCTTGAAATGCCACAACCCCCATCACTTCCTGGTTGAAGAGCAGTGTCTTCCTGATTGTGGCTTTGGATATTACACTGAAGACGGAGCCTGCAGGAGTGAGTATTGGCCAATAAAAACATTTCTTTTTTTTAAATATCTGTTGGGTTTTCATAAACAATGTAAGAGCTTAGTTCAAATCTAGATATATAAAGCAGAACATATGTTAGTTTGTTCCTTGTACAATTCCATACTGTTCCACCAATCTACACCACATTTTGCATAGTTACCTGTTACAACCCTTCGGACAATACTGGCTGCATGATATTTGGACACCCCACCCCTTTCACCGGATTTCACCCCCTTCACACATGAGACGGTTGCCTGAAATCAGCAAAACATTGATGTGGTCACAGAAGAACCGAACAAAGCTCATTTTAAGCATGTCGATGCTAGGAACAAAACTCAAAGCCTTGCAAACCAATTTTCAAGGCCCCAGAATACACTGCTTCTGAGATAGTTGCACTGCACCACGCAAGGGTGAGGCAACAGGTGGGGAGAGCGCATAGAAGGTCCCAGTATGCTGCAGCATGCCAACTCTCGCCACCCCTTCACCTCTGCCCTGGGTATGTCAGCTAGCCACACGCGTCCATTCTCAGTGCAGTTTCCTTCAGAGTGCAAAGCACATCAAGCGATAAGCAACTCAGGACAGCGACCTACAGGATCATTAATTTCACAATTGATGAGTGTTATCATGTCTGTCTACAGAGCCTGTGCAGAGCACGGATGCTTTGTGCTAGTGTATTATAGAAATGACAATGACGGGTGCGAACCTGATAACTTACTATATTAATCATTGACCTCTGCATATTAGTAGTGTGCATTATAACCACTATATATTTACATGCATCAAGGCGATCATCACACATAATTATCCCAAAGAGAATCACACATATAATAGTCATTAATGATGCTAAATAATAACAATAATCATATCTAACCATATAGAAAATAAACACAATAACCTAAACTCTCTAGCAATAGCACTATTGGAAATCCAGTTAGTGGTATATTGTTCAGAACAGGATTAGCAGTTTTCCTTATTCAGGATTCAATTATTTAATTAGTAAGTGTTAGGATCATAGTCACCCTCTACACATTTTAATAACAAAACGCATATATGTAAATGTGAAAACAAGAAACATATTTGTGAGATTAAAGGATGATATGCATCTGGATTTACAGATAAAGCATTGATCTTCATACCCCAAGAATATGGCATAGATTTTCTGTCATCCCTGTTCTATTATGCTGCAGTATACTTAGTTAGATAGTTGCCCAGCCGTTCATCTCCCTGACCAAAATAGGTAATGTTGAAGTAGTGTGTAACATCCAGTGCCTAGCTAGAAAATGCTTAGCTAACAAAACATATGCGCTCATGTATCCTGCCGCTATATGCATTTTCCAGGGGCGCCCAGATTTTTCTTCGACAAGGCCCCAACCCCTCCTGTCCAAAAATGCACCACCTTTGCCTTTTTTCATCTGATTTCGTACATAACGAAATCAGATGAAAAAAGTAACTCAGTCAGCTTTTAATTTGAATCATATGGTGGATAGAGAATTCTTGAATTCATGCCCCATAATCATGGAGATCATTAAATTGTGTCATGGTAGTCAATAACCGATGTGACAATCCTAGTTGATTTTCAGTTTTTATTACGATACAGCATACGAATAAAGGCAACTGAGGTCCGGAGTCTAGAGATAATTCCTGTACACTTGCCCTCCACCTTGAGGTGGGATACTACATCCCTAACCCAGGCTCTCTAATACCAAAAGATTTAATGGAATATTGGCTCACTATAGATGGGGTTTTCCTACTTTCTAGGCATGCCATACTCTATGAAAGCCTATAGGCCATAGCCCTATCTCTTTACCTTCTCCCTCTTTCTCTCAGGGACTTTCTAGGTGACCCAAAAGAGGGGTAGATTAATCGTCTTGTCATACACTTTGTTGCTGAAGGTGGCCTTTCAGTTCTTATTCTCCCTCTTGCCTCCGCTTCTCCTCTCTACCCTGGGCCTTACTCCTTCTCCATCTCCTCCTCCTCTACTCTCCTGCTCCCTCCTGATCTTACTCCTCCTCTCACTCCCCCTATGTCTACCCTCTTCTTCCCTCTTGATCTTCCTCTTCCTCTCTGTTAGGGAGAATTCGCAGACATGTGCTAATTCCCTTCTACCTTAGAAAACCCCAGCTCTTTTTGCTGGACTTCAGGACTTTTAATTTCTAACCTGGAGAGAGTGAGACTTTTTCCCCACTCTCTCATGTGTTTTTCTGTGATTTGGACTCTGTTTCTTTTGACTTTGGAGTCTGACAAACTCCATAGGCATCATCTTTACATTGTGACACACAGCGCCTTCAGTGCAGTGGCACATGGAAGTCTCTTAGATTTCCCAAAGGTTTAAATACCTTCTCTTGGTGAAACTACAGTTTCCAAGAGCAGTGAAGTGAAATTGAATTTACTTACATTTTGTAACGTTCTAGACCCAGCACACACTATCTTACCATAGGGAACTGGAGGGGTTACTTAGTATCCCCTTTGTCTAGTTTCTCATGTTACATTGTTTGTTACCCTTTCTAAAATTAATGGCTGATGGCAGTGGTTTACTTTTTCCTACAATTGTGTGTTTTTACCACGGGCTGCAATTTCAGCTGCATTAAAGAACCCACGGGTGCCCTTTTCGTCAAAATGGCCCTGGTCTTCTTATTTCGCCATTCCTTGTTGGAAAGGTCCTTCTTGAGATTTACTCAGCATGCCAAACCAGGTTTGGCCCCTTTGTTCATTTTGTCTTTGGCGGGATTCACTGGTGAAGCTCCAGTGTGTCTAGCAGAGGCAGGAAGTGAGGGAGGTGCACGAGCCTCCCTGTGCTTAATCCCCTTGGTTACAGGAATCCACCCAAAGGTGATTGGCTGGCTCGCTGTACTTGGAGGACAGCCACCCTGCTGTGTGAGTGACAGCTAGGCTGCGAATGAATGGGAGAAACCTGCATAAAAGGCAAGGCTTTTGGCTTGAAAGGCAGAGTCAACCACTGGACGAAGGAATCCGAAGAAAAACTTGGAAGAGACGCTAGCTGTAACCCTGGACTGTTGGTTTGCCCGGTGAAGCCCTGCTGCATTGCTGAAGCTCCGAATTCGCCTCGACTAGAGAAGCCCTGCAAAGGACGACTTCTCCCCTTGGGTTGGTGGGACGAATCAACCCCAAAGCGAACTCATCTGGACATCCTCTGAGCCGGCTGTACTCCCACTGCTGCTGCACGAACCGATTTCCAGGGAGAGGAACACCAAAATCGAGTGTCTCGTTTTTAAGTCAGACCCGAGCTCCAGGAAGATCCTCCGGACTCACCAAGCATGAGCCACCTCAACAGAGTGCAGGACCCCAGATGCAAGGAAAGTCCATAAAGGTATCCGAGAACCGCAGTGGTGCTATTTGCGAGAGCCGCGAGAAGCTGAAACCGCAAAGTGCTGCTGATCTGAAGTTTGCCCATTGCTGCCGCTGATCTTCCATTCATAGTGCAGGAGTCCCCAGACATCCTCCCTCTTGTCCCCACGACTGAGGCGCAGGAACAACAGGAACTGCAGACCTACACAGGAACAGAAGCCAGCTGGAACCAATTTCTTCAAACCAAAGGTGCTGTAAAACTAAGGGACTTACCCCTTGTCGCGTAGCCTTGCTAGTTCTCAGCTGAGACTTGACTTAGTTGCTTTTGCAGAGGGGCTTACAGCTTTGTCCCTCACAAGCCTCCCAGCTCGTGACCCTACACTGATTTAGTATTTATACAAAGACTTCTAAAACATTGTGCAAGACTTTTTACCTATTTGCAAGAAGTGCTTCAGCTCACCCAGACTTCTGCTCAATTGCCAGTGGTTGTCCTGGCTCCCTGAAAGACTCTTCTTACCTCTGACTTTGTGCTTTACCTTTGCCCCAGGAAAGGGTTAATGTACTTTGCATTGGAGGGTTCAAAAAGTACTTACCTGCTTAAGAATATTTATTAACCATTGATTCATTCCCTCATCTTTTCCTTTTGACACTGACCTCAGTATTGCTCTAAATGTACCAGTGATAAATCAATGTCCACAGTGTCCTAGTTATTTCAGTCACCTCAGGGTGTAGGAAGTTCTGTGTGTCATCCCAAATGGGTATCTACTGATTTATTGAAACTGAGAGCGTGTAGTTTTGAAGTATATTTTTGTGTTACATATATTTGCTCCCTTCTAAAGAAGGATTATTCAAAGGACTGTTAAATTAATAAATAATTGTTTAATCAGGAAAGCTTCACAGTAAGTGTTTATTTGGATACTTGTCACTGTGAATCTCTGTGTAAAAACCCTACAGCTCACATTGACCCTCTTGAGATAAGCCTGACTGCCCCATCACTCTACCAACTTGTTGTGTTGTACATGCTTATACCAAAGGTTGGGTTATCTATTGCTAAGAGGACAGGGCTGGTGCAGTCTCCCACAGGGTACTGCATACAGTCTTGACTAACACTCTCACTTTTCCTGTCTACTCCCCCCTAATCTTACTGCTCCTCTCACTCCTTCTGTCTAGAAAGTTCCCATTGGGCACTTGGGTCAGCTGTCCTGGGTCAATCTCTGCTTTGTCGATGAGGCACTCTTTTCCTATGTCCACTCCTTTTCGACTGGAATTCCTCTTGGGATGCTTCATATGGGCAATTCAAGGCCTCCTCTTTTTGGCCTTTATTTTCTTCAAGCCAGCCATGTGGTCTCTGCTGGCATTTGGTCTCTGCTGTTCTCCTGTATCAAGTAAGTCATTGTCCATACAACTTTATTTGTCCTAGTTTCCCCCACTCCTGTGCAGCTCCTCGTTGGCTGCAGCTCTGCTGCTGCTGCGCCACTCTTTGTCTTACCTCAGATCCGGTGGCCACCTCACCTTCCCTTTCCTGATTCTCATCTTCCGTTCCGTCGGATTCCAAGTCCTCAGAGTGAAGATGCCGTCGAGCCAGGTAGTCTCTCTCCTTTCGTGGTGGATTCTGCCTGCCACGGAAGGAAGCCACAGTGAATGCTTGTCAGACAGCAGACCTGTGGCTCCGTTCCCGGGGCCAGGCTTCAATAGGGAAAAAGCCAAAAGGCATAAAAAACCCTATTCCAAGATTTCAGTGGCACCAGCGTGAAAACTTCCCATGGCAGAGGTTAAGCGAGAGCTTCTGTATTTTCCGGGTGAACTGTGTGGCTGCAGTCCTGCGACCGAAGGCAGTCAGAAAGATCGTAGAGCCCGACAGGCAAGAAGGGAAAGCCAGGGAAGAGAAACGCCGGGCAACAAGCTGGTAAGAAGAGAGTAGAGGGCGAGAGAGCTATGGCAGAAGGGCACAGCTTCCGTGAGGAAGAAAGTGAAACCAAAGGGAAAGTCACTGGCTCCACTGGCGAGGAGGGAGCGCGGTCGAGAAAGCACAAGACAATGAAAGTAGAGCAGAAAATAAGGAACGCAAGAAAGAGAGGAAAACTAGAGTCAGACCCAAGGAGCGAATACAAAATTCAAAGGGTTGCAACGCGAGGAACTGCCGGAAGGAGACGAAGTAAATACCTTCCGAAGGACGTCGCACGGCAGCAACTAGACCGCTACCCCCGGGATCTGCGGGATGTGTAATAGAGCACTCGGGGATGCGCACGGCACTGTAGGCTCCAACGCGGAAGTAGCCGCCAGCTACGGCAGGGGATGACAGTATGCCCCCGTCCAGTGCGATGAACCCCAGGCTTACTGGGATGTAAGAAATGGAAGCGAGCCAGGAGCCTGGGGGCATGAACCTGAGAAGCAGGTTCCCAAGAGTTCTCCGACTCAGGGTACCCCTTCCAGGAGATCAAGTATTCTAGCCTCCTCCGGTAATACCTAGAGTCTCGTATAGCAGAGACTTCAAACTCTTCCTGATTTAAAGTGTGTGGTTTGGCCAGTCGAGGAATGGGTCTCTTATGGGGATCAGCATAGTAAGGTTTAAGAAGAGAGGAATGGAAGACTGGTTGTATGCGACTGAGTGAAGGAGATAGTTTTAGTTTAAAAGAGACAGGTTTGATTCTTGAAAGAATGGGAAAAGGACCCAAGAAACGAGGCGAGAATTTAGAAGGTCGCCCCCATCGGGGTAAGAACTTGGTTGACAACCACACCTTGTCACCTTTCTTCCAATCAGGACACTTGTTGCGTCTTCGGTCTGTGTACCGCTTGTTTTGTCTCCTGCTGGCCTCCAGACTATTCAACGCCACAGCATGGGCTTCTGTGATGTTTTGTAGAACCTCCTCTGCAGCTGGTGAATTAGTAGAACTGGGAATAATGGGTAAGAACAATCTTGGATGCACCCCATAAGAACAGTAGCACGGAATGTGGCCAGTGGCGGAGTGTCTTGTGTTGTCATACGTAAACTCTGCTGTGGGGAGCAAGGAAACCCAATTATCCTGGTATTGGTTGATGTAGCAACGAAGATATTGCTCCAAAGTGGCATTAAGGAGTTCAGTCTGGTCGTTCGATTGGGGGTGAAACCCAGAAGAGAGTGCCCTTTCTATCCCGATGCGTTTGCAAAGGGCTTGCCAAAATTTGGACACATACTGACTCCCCCGATCGGAGATAATATTATCGGGGAGACCATGTAATCTGAAGATATCTCGGGCGAATACCTTTGCCATACCTGCCGCCGTGGGAAGACCTGGTAAAGGGGAGAAGCGCGCCATCTTGGTGAAGGTATCAATGGTGACCATGATACATGTGCAAGAATCCGACTCCGGGTGATCTACCACGAAATCAGTGGAAATCAACCCCCAAGGACGAGAAGGTAACTCCATTTGTGTCAACAACCCGACTGGTTTGCCAGTAGGGTATTTAGCTCTGGCACAGATTGGGCAAACCTTGAGATACTCCGAAACCTCCCTCTGAAGGTTGGGCCAAAGAAAGGTTCTTGAGATTAAGTCCACGGTACTATCTTGTCCCCGATGTCCAGCGGTAAGCGAGTTATGGCACCAACCTAAAATCTTCTGGCGTAAGGGACGAGATGGGATATATAGACGGTTCTTGTAGAATACAAATCCGTCCTTGTCCTGGTAAAGCTTTTTGCGGTGTAGAGGCAGTTGTGGTAGTTCTGAGATCAATGCCGTTTTGACCTCTTGGACGAAAGAGCTCGCTAAAATGAGAGTCTGACTTCTGGGAAGCATTGGTTCCTTGAGACTCGTAGCACCTTTCTTAGTGGATTCTTTGCGAGACAAAGTGTTGGCCAATCTGTTACAGGAACCAGGAAGGTAAGTGATCTGGAAATCATATTGGGAAAAAAAAATAGGCCCAACGAGCCTGCCTAGTATTGGAACATTCCATGGCTTGTAAGGCCTTTAGATTCTTATGGTCCGTGCGGATGGTAAATCGGTTTCGAGATCCCATTAACAGATGACGCCATTCTTCACAGGCTAATTTCATAGTGAACAGTTCTTTTTCGAGCACAGAGTAGTTGAGTTGACTGCTGGAAAGGGTTTTTGACAAATAGTCTACCAGGTGTTCCAGTCCTTCTACTGCTTGTAAAAGGACAGCTCCGATGGCAATGGCGGAAGCATCCGTCTCCACAATAAAGGGTTTGGTCTGGTCAGGATAACAAAGTATCGGAGCGGAACAGAAGAGCTTCTTGAGATGACAAAAACTGCTTTCCGCCTCTTTGGACCATCTGAAAGGGCGTTCTTCTTGAGTAGGTTAGTAATGGGATGAACAAACTCAGAAAAGTTAGGGATAAACCTTCTGTAGAAATTCGACAGACCGAGGAAACGCTGTACTTCCCGGACCGAAGTAGGGGCAGCCCAACCCAAGATGGCGAGGACCTTCTTCTGATCCATGGAGATTCCGTCCTTAGACAAAACGTACCCCATATATGGTACCGATGAAGCTGCAAAAATGCACTTTTCAGCCTTGACCAACAACTGATTGTCTTGTAGGCATGCCAAAACCTGGGTGACATGCAGGATATGTTCCGTCATGTTGGAAGAAAAGACTAGGATGTCATTGAGATAGATTATTACCGAAACAGACAGCATGTCTGAAAACATTTGGTCCATAAATCGCTGGAATGCCGCGGGCACGTTCACCAACCCAAACGGCATTACCTTGTATTCAAATAAACCCGAAGGGGGTCCGGAAAGCGGTCTTCCACTCATTTCCTTCGGCAATCCGAAGCAAATGGTAGGCATTCCTGAGGTCTAATTGGGTGAAGACACAGGCACCCTGAACGGCCTCTATGATGTCTGATATTAATGGCATTGGATACCGATCCCGCTTCGTGACTTTATTTAGGCCTCTGTAATCGATGCAAGGCCTAAGTTCCGTAGAGTCTCACTTCTTGATAAAAAAACAGTGATGCACCAGCTGGAGACTTTGAAGGTTGAATTAGACCGTTCTCTAAATTAGTGTCGAGATAGCTTTGTAATACTTGTCTTTCTGTCTGCGTGAGAGAAAACATCCGACCAAAAGGAATAAGAGCATTGGGCTCCAGCTCTATAGAACAATCTTCGGGCCGATGTAGAGGCAGAGAGGCGTGTTTGTACTCCTTAAAGACTTCCTGATATGGAGCACAATAACGTGGGAGGGCATGAACTCCGATATAAGTCTCAGCACAGACCATGGCGGTCTGAAGGTCACACTGGTTCGTCAAAGACAGGCAATGTGTCTTGCAGAACGAAGAACAGAAACTCAGCTGATTGTTGGCCCAATCGATGCAAGGATTGTGTCTACGCAGCCAAGAGACTCCTAGAATGATGGGAAAATGAGCCGCTCGTATGATATCAAATCTCATGACTTCTGAGTGCTGATAGATGTGGACTGGTAGGTCCTCCGTGGTATGAGTAATTGGGCCGGAAGATAAGGGGGATCCATCCACCCCTTCTACCCTTTGCCCCTCCTTGCGGGCTATTCTGCGTAGACCCACCTTATCGGCCCACAATGTGTCCACGAAATTACCGGCCGCACCGCAGTCCAAGAGGGCTAAGGACTCCACCGGCCTGTCTTCAATGATTAAGGACACAGGAATCACCATCAGTCTAGAATCTGCATCGGATTCAGGAGCAGAGACTGAAAGAGAGATGTAGGGACTTTGAAGAAATCTTGCAGACCCTCGGAGACCTGTCCCTACTGACGCCGAGGGTAACAGTTTCCCGGTTTCTTGCTTGGAACTTCTGAGTAGTCTTTGAGGAGATGCTGATCCGAACCGCAATAGGCACATAGTCCCTTCTCCTTTCTGCTGCCGGGAGAGGTCCTCTGGTGATGCCTATCTGCATCGGTTCGTCAGTAAAAAAGGAAGGAGAGGCAGAGGTTGCCGGACGAGGATTGTATTCCGACGAGGCAGAACCAGATCGTTGTTTGCGGCGTTCCGACCTTCTCTCCTGCATCCGATATTTGATCTGTAGAGCAGACGAGAGCAAGTCCGGAAAAGACTGCGGACGAGGTGCTCTAGCAAGCTCGTCTTTAAGTTCTTCCCGCAAACCTCTCCTAAAGATGGCATATTAGGCCTGTTCAGGCCATCCGGCAGTAGCAGCCAACGACTTGAAAGTGGATATATAGGAGAGAAGGTCCAGAGATCCTTGCTTGACATTCAACAAGTCCTCACAGGCTGTAAAGGTCAACTCAGGTCTCTCAAAAGTTTGTTTGAGCAGGGCCTGAAAGCCCGCAAAATCCTGAAGTATGGGATTAGTACCAGTCACCAATGGGGTCGCCCATGCCAGTGCGTTTCCGGTCATGTTGGAGATTAGAAATCCCACTCTAGCTTGGTCTGTGGCAAAGGTACGTGGCCTAAAGGTAAAGTACACCAAACAAGCCTCAAAAAACTCCTTTACCTTTTTAGGGGAGCCATTGAATTTTTCGTGAAGAGAGCGCCATGGGAGGTAATTCTGCTGGAGCAGGCTCACGAGTGGCAATCATCTGCTTCAGAACGGTATTTTCTGCCTTTACCATTTTCAGTTCTTGAGACATAGCATGAATAGCCTTCCAGAGCTCTTGCACCTGCTCTTCAGCTGACATTCTGTTTTCTTTTGGTGTTGCAAACTGTCTTACCTCAGATCCGGTGGCCACCTCACCTTCCCTTTCCCGATTCTCCTCTTCCGATCCGTTGGATTCCAAATCGTCATGAAGATGCCGTCGAGCCAGGTAGTCTCTCTCCTTTCGTGGTGGATTCTGCCTGCCACGGAAGAAAGCCACAGTGAATGCTTGTTAGACAGCAGACCTGTGGCTCCATTCCCGGGGCCAGGCTTCAATACGGAAAAATCCGAAAGGCATAAAAAACCATATTCCAAGATTTCAGTGGCACCAGCGTGAAAACTTCCCAAGGCAGAGGTTAAGCGAGAGCTTCTGTATTTTCCGGGTGAACTGTGTGGCTGCAGTCCTGCGACCGAAGGCAGTCAGAAAGATCGCAGAGCCTGACAGGCAAGAAGGGAAAGCCAGGGAAGAGAAACGCCAGGCAACAAGCAGGTAAGAAGAGAGTAGAGGGCGAGAGAGCTATGGCAGAAGGGCACAGCTTCCGTGAGGAAGCAAGTGAAACCAAAGGGAAAGTCACCGGCTCCATCGGCGAGGAGGGAGCGCGGTCGAGAAAGCACAAGACAAAGAAAGTCAAGCAGAAAATAAGGAACGCAAGAAAGAGAGGAAAACTAGCGTCAGACCCAAGGAGTGAATACAAAATTCAAAGGGTTGCAACGCGAGGAACCGCCGGAAGGAGAGGAAGTAAATACCTTCCGAAGGACATCGCACAGCAGCAACTAGACCGCTACCCCCGGGATCTGCAGGATGCGTAATGGAGCACTCGGGGCCGCGCGCGGCACTGTAGGCTCCAACGCGGAAGTAGCCGCCAGCTATGGCAGGGGATGACACTCTTCCCCTGTAACACTGCTAAGAACTCTGAGGCAGGTGTTGGTTCTCCCACACAGATCGTGAATGGGTGTGCAAGCCCATTTTTTATCAGGGCACCCATTTCATTCCTTGTGGTCCAGGCTGGGTTGTGGCCATTGGACCCAGGTGCATTGCGTTACTTGAAGTCCTTGTTGGTGTTCTCTGGAAGATGCTACTTCCCAGAGTACACTAGCCCTTATAGCAATATTAGGATTGTGCTGCATGCTGGTAATTGTAGTTTCTTGGTCTTGCGCCGGGATACCAGGCCTCTCTGTTCGTCATTTATTTGGGACATTATCTGAAAAATGAGAGAAAGACACCTGTCCAGGACAGAAGCTACTAGGCACGGCGACAGGTAACGAGGCACCAATGCACATACACAACTCCACGCAAACTGGGGAGCTAGGGACGGGGGATGGTCTCAAGTCCCTTCCATTGCCACTGGGGTAGGTCTGGCTCTGGAATTGCTCTTATACGGTGTCTACCCCAGGTTAAGAGAGACTCTTGGGCAAACTGACAGAGTCATACTCATGTCACTGTCACAGTTGTAGTTGTTTCAATCTAGCATTCATAGACACCTTTTGTATTTTTTTTAAGGCAGTATGCCACTATCGATTATTGAGTCCTCATCCTATATCTGCTTTCCATTTTTATGTACATACCAGTTTCCGGAATGGTCTATCAGCATAAACTGCACTTTATATACCAGGCATGCAGGTTAGAGCCAATATCCAACAGTCACAAACAGCCTTGGCTAACCTGAAATAGTGGATACCATATAGTTATATCATCTAAATGATTGTGTACAATTCCTATGCTCCATATTGTTTTATATGTTAACCATTGATAGACTGGAGACCATATCACGTCTCATCTGCATCCTTTAATATCCTTTTTGTAACTGTCCTTCTACATTCCAGAACCCCCTTCATACATTCTCCCATTCCATCACTGACATATTAATGTTTTACATTAGAGCAATTATAAACAATAGAACAACCCCCCCTTATCATCTAACTCCTATTGCTATATAATCTACATTACTTCACCAACTAAAAGTACAATAATATTTAACTCTATACTTACAATTTTTACTTAATTGACATCTACATTTGTTCAATCAATCTTTCTGGCTTACGTACCACCCACATCGACCGACTTCTCATAGATGTGATTCCAGAGTCAGCTTCTCGACTATCTCCTGTTTCATTAGGATGTGACACATTACTTACAGGACTCTCACACCATGATTTCCACTTACAGGTCTAACCAATTCCTCACTAGTCAAAATATCTCCTGAGTCCCACATTGAATTCTCAACCACCTTCCCCCCCTTGATCAAGTTTGCTTCTCTCTCCGTATCCCAACCAGAGCCCTCTTGAAACATCTTCCTGAAAAATGATGCATTCCTCGTGAACTCATGATTGTCTTCATCCACAGCGGTGACCATGGGTCCTTTTACCTTTTTTACCTTCTTTGCCGTACTAACACATGTTCTCCCACTCTAATTCGACTGTCTTTAGCTTTCCTTTTCTGATCAGTCCACTCTTTGACCTTTCTTCTTTTTATCTCATCTCTTTTCCTTATCTCATCATCTTCCTCCAGAGTATAATCGCTCAATTGAGGAATACAAGTTCTGGGCTTATATCGGATCATTAGCTCAGACGGCACAAACCCAGTCATCTCACGTGTAGTATTTCGATAACTCGTGAGCATTTGTGACACTGCCTGAGTCATCGACATATTGTCCACAACTGCCTTTTGTCTTGTTCATTTCAGATTGAGCATGAACTTCTCCACCATGCCATTTGCTTGTGGCCACAGTGGAGTAATCTTTAGATGTTTAAATCCTAAGTATGCCGCAAACTTCTCAAATTGGTGTCCTTGAAATGGCGGACCATTATCCGTTTTAATTACTTTGGGAATTCACCATTCACTGAACACCTCATCTAAAATACCAACTACATGATGGAAAGCAGTTGACACCACGGTTCTACGTTATTTTGCCGCGGGATTTTTCGTCGCGGGACTTTTCATTGCCGTTTTTTTATCGAAAAAAACTCGTTTATTTTTTTTGGGGGGGTTACCCCCCCAAACCCCAGCCTTCTTTTTTTTCATTATTCCCTTTGACCCACAAATATTTAATTTTTAAACCCCCCCCCCCAAAAAACGATTTTTTTTCGATAAAAAAACGGCGATGAAAAGTCCTGCAACGAAAAATCCTGCGACAAAAGAACGGTATACCGACACTACATGTTTTACCAATGGGAACCGAGAATACTCAACCGATATTATTAATAAATATCCTCCCTCTTCCAGAGGACCATAAAAGTCCATAGCTATTCTACTCCACGGTGCTTCCGGCAGAGCAACGATTTGAAGTGGACAAGGACTACTATCAGATGCGGCTACCTGACATGCAAAAAAACTTTTTATGATGTCTTCAACTATTGGGTCCATCCATGGGAACCATATTTGATTCCTCAATATTTTCTTTGTATTCATTATTCCTCTATGTCCTTCATGTGCCAACATTACCAGAGTTTTCCTTAAGCTTTTCGGCGCCACTAGTCTATTTCCTCTTAAGAGCATGCCATCGTCCTACGATGCCAATTCGCTACTTACTCTTGCCAGTCTTTCCAGATCTTTCATGTCAACTCCACCTTCAAACCTTTGTTCTTTGAACCTCCATTTCCACTAGCCATCTATGGTTAGACGTATGGCTGCTTGGATTGTTGGGTCACTTCTACTTTCATCTGCAAACGTCTTTCTCGATATTGTTGGGGGTAGAGCATTAGCAGATAAGTATGACACGTAATTATCTGCCTCCATCTGCATTCCATCATCAGACCCTTTCCTTGGATGCCGAGATAGATAGTCTGCAGGGTTAGCCTCCTTTCCCGGTTTGTGCACGATGACATAATCCTACTCCTGCAGGCATATTCCCCACCTCTCAATACGTGGGGGCATTCTACTTCTTGGATTCCCAAACAGTGATATCAAAGCCTGATGATCTGTGATAAGTGTAAATGATCTTCGAATCACAAAGTGATGACATTTTTCACAGGCCCACACAGCAGCTAAACTTTGTTTTTCTGCCTGCGAGTACGCTTGTTCAACTTTGTTCAGCGCACAACTGGCATACATGAAAACATGCCTGATACCTTTCTTTCCAGGTTCAATTTGCGCCAAAATTGCTCCTAGCCCAACAGGGCTAGCATCCACTGTGATCTCAGTCTCCCATTCTGGGTTAAAATAGGCTAATTGCCGACCATTTACAAGTTCTTTCTTAATCGCCTCAAAACTATTCATGCATTTTTCATCCCAAATAAATGCTGTCTCTTTCTTCAGTAGGCACCTTAGAGGGTCTGTCAACATTGCAAAATCAGGCACATAACGAGCGCAGTGTCCTGTCATTCCTAAGAACGATCTCAGTTCAGTCATATCCTTTGGTGGCTCCAAATTAAGAATGGTCTCCACTTTGCTTGAATCTGCTCTGATTCCCTTTACTGAAAACACGTGTCCAAAAAACCGCAGGCTCCGTTTATTTATGTCACATTTGGATCCATTTAGAGTTAGTCCATTGTTTTGCAACTCCAAACAAACTTGCTCTAATGCCTGATCGTGCTGTTACTGAGTAATGCCATATACCAATACGTCATCACTGTAATTGAACGCTTTTTTTTACAGGTGCAATGACTTTCCTAATTGCCTCCTGGAATATTTCTGCCGCAGACCAGATTTCGAAGCTCAATCTCTTGTACCTATACAAACCCTCATGTGTTGCAAATGTAGTTATACCCCTTGACTCAGGATCTATTTCCAGCTGATGATACCCTTGATTTAAGTCAAGTTTTGTGAATCTGGTTGCTTTATTTAATCTGATGATCATATCCCCAATATTGGGTCCCGGGTGTCTTTCCCTTTGTATGGCTTTGTTGGGAATCCTCATATCTACACTTAAACAAATGCGTCCATCAGCTTTTGGGACTATCACTATAGGCGACACCCATGGCGTGGGACCACGCTCCACTTTCTCTATTATGTCATTATAAATCAGTTGTTTCAGTTCATTAGAGACTTTTTCTTGAAGATGAAACCCTATCCTCCTCGGATGCTGAGGAACTGGTCGAATTTGTGGGTTGATGTGAAGATGTATTGCTCCACCTTTCAATTTCCCCACTCCTTTGAATAAAGCAGGAATTTTTCCTTTGAGAGTCTCCACGTCCACCATTTTTATTGTCATAGTTTGTAAGTCTTGTCTTTGTGGAGGTGTACCTTTTATCATCTCTGACTTATTGTAGTTCACATTAATGAGTTTTAAGCTGGTTGTGGTTTTGCAGCTAATAAGACATCTTCTTTCTGCGGGATTTTCTATGACAAAAATTTCCACAGGTATGTGATTATCTCTGTGCACTAGATCACACATACATTTCACTCTTACAACCAACGGTTGTTTCGTTCCCCACTGGAATATGTTGGTTCTTGATGGTTGTAATAGATATAATTGGGCTATTTCTTCATACATCTGGTTGTTCATTACATTCACTGTGGCCCCCGTGCCTATCAAAATTTTTATATTTTGATCCCTAAACTCACGGTTACTCTTATGGCTGTACTTCTATCAGATGTGTCATATATCAATCTCACATACTCCTTACTATATATGTCATAGTCTAGGTATTCATTGTTCATTTCGGCATTCATGTTTCTATTTCCTACCGGAGGATTTTCATATGGATCTTCATATTCTCCCCTTACCTGATCTTAAGTATTATGTACTTGAGTTATCAGGGCCGGTTCAGGCTCTATTTGTTTAAGCTCTTCGATCTGTAGAGCATCCATAGTCCTTACAAATCCTGGCCGGAAAACTGGTTAGTTTGAGTTTGTTCTCACATTTCCATTAGACCCTTCCATGTTTGTTTGTACACTAAAATGTCTTTGATTGTCATATCTTCGACCTTGGGTCATCTGAATATTTGATTTCTGCATAGGTGTGCATGGTATTTTCTCTCTGCACATATTATGGAAATGATTTTCTTGACCACATCGTAGACACATGTGTCCTAAGGCTGGACACTGACCTCTGTGTGGAAATTCAAATCCACACCTATAACATTGCCTTTCTCCTATATTTTTGCGGTTGCTATTCCAATGCAATTCATTTGGGTTTCTTTTTTGCCATTGTGTACCTTGTTGTTGATTCATGGTAGCAATAGTGTCTAATCCTTTCGGATTCTCTTTGTTAGCTGCTTGAGTATCTACCCTTTCATAAATCCTTGCAAGCTCCAGTACTTCTTTCAATGGAAGGGATTTTTTTAATAGATGTTTCCTAAACTGGGACGACAAACAACCTTCAATGATTCTTAGTCTGATCGCTTCATCATCACTGAAATGTGAGAAATCACAGTGTATTGCTTTCCGTTGAAGACACAGGGCAAATTGTGCAATGGTTTCATGTGGGCTCTGAGTGCACTGATTAAAGATGTAGCGCTCGTAATCACGATTTGGCGGTATTATGATCCTTGCATTTATTGCTGTCACCAATATTTGATATGTTGTCTTTTCCTCTGATGGTATCGTTTATATTGTGCTTTTCATTTCTCTCTCCACTAGATTCGTAAAAATGTCTAGTTTGTTGACAGCATTTTGGTTCCCAACTGCTCACAAAAATTCATCAAATTCATGGAGCCACTCTTGCCATCTCTGCCCATGGTCATCCTGTGGTTCTAAATTAAAAGGAGTGGGTTTTCTCAGATAATTCGTTGGGTCTGTCAATATAACTGGTGTTCCCATCGTGGCTTGTGATGACATGGTCATGTCTCCACTTGCATTTTATGATGACATGTTTTATTATAAAGTCTTATAATTTATTATTTACATTTTTAATTGATGCTTTTCATCAGATTCTTGAAGTAACTTCAATAATTTCACTTGTACCATTTTACTGTTTGTTTTTCTCATTACATGTTTCCTTTTGTCTGAGAACAAAAATTGGTTTGTGTCACAATAATTGTCAATGGCGTTGACTTTTAAGGCCAAGGTGATCTTTATTGTGAAGTTCGTCGCATTACTTCAACAATGTTTCTGAGTATTAGTAACTGTAAACATCTATTGTTGTCCGATCCGCGTTGCTATGAGAAAACTTCCTTAAATACAAATTCTCAATATGGCGGCACGTTTTATCACATTTTTAGGGGCTTTTTCTAGTTTGCGTGCAGTGCGCTTGTGTCATCAAAGGCGGATTGGGAGGCTTGCGCTTTGTTTCGTGACACTCGTACGTTTCTATTGTATTCAAAAGATGCAGCGCTTTCTTTATTACGTGCGCCTGTCTTTATGCTGCTTATGCCAAAGTGTCTTTTTTTTTTTAAAATGCTAGTCACCTTAGGTGCCTTACTGCTTGTATATAGTCCGGATTTCCTTCCCCCTTTTTTCTTTTTGCTCGGTTCTTTCCGATTCAGCTCACTACTTCCTTGTTATTTCAGCTTTACAATGTATCAGTTTCCTTCTTCCTTCTGTATTTCGTTTATCCTCGTCGCCATTGTTTTATATGTTAAACACGGATAGACTGGAGACCATATCACATCTAATCTGCATCCTTTAATATACTTTTTGTAACTGTCCTTCTACATTCCAGAACCTCTTTCATACATTCTCCAATTCCATCACTGACATATTAATGTTCTACATTAGAGCAATTATAAACAATACAACGCATATGTCTGCCATTATCATGCAAACACCCACATTGCCAAGGCCTAAGGTTTATTCCCTTCCGAGCTCTATAGAAGTGTTGTATAGTCTAAAGTGGACAATTCATGTGAAATCCCACCTCACAGGAATTTAAAGGAGTCACCCCCTATTTTTCTCCCAAAGACAGATGCTATTGTGGTAAGTCTCTTATTTCAGATTTGCCTAGAAACAGATTTCCCAAGTCAAAGGGATCTACCTGTGACTCCAACAGAGACTTCTTGCAATGGACCCCTGCTTTAAACCATTTAACCACAAAATGCAGTTAAGCACCCAAGACTTACTCCCATTAATGGACAACCCAGAAGAAATACTGTAACGTCCCACCACCTCAAGCATAATTGGAACACTCTGAATTGGCTCCCTCAGAAATAATAATAGATCTGCATTCAATGCAGTTATATTTTCTTTTCCAGAGCACCAAATATCATGCAATCTCTGAATTCTAAGAACTCACCAGAGGCACCATTATTGGGGCGAACAGGAGCAGAGTCAGGTAGCACCCTGTCTCATGCCCATCTCCACGTTCCATCCCTCGAAGTCCAGCAAACCAAACTTTACGATAGCTATTGGTTTCAAATACAATACTTTAACTAAACTAGTGTAATTTGCTCCTATATTCATTGCCTACTTCATACGAAATAAAAGTCTAACATGAGTAATGGAGGAGATCTTTCCCAACATTAATAATAATAATTATCACTGTTTCTCTCATCGATAGGAGCATCTTCTCTATGTGCTGAGCATCATGGAAAACTACATCCAATCTAGGAGGCAGTAAATACCCAAAGGGAGCATAATATTTTACTGGCAACTGTCACAAATCGAAGGTATTCGTCCCTTCTCCTGTTGAGGATAGGCAGGTAAGCCTGCTTCGCAAGACTCTCCCTAGGGGACTGGGCAAGTGGGACCTCACTGGGAGAGACTCCCCCTTGGGGGACAAGGAGTCTCATTCCTGTGAGGAACTCCCTAAGCGACACAGCATAGTAGCATACATGGGACTATCTGCTACGAAGACTAATGTAACATCTGCATATTTGGTTGAAGGTAATGCTGGAACCAACCAGCCCGGATAAGGAAATGAGAATGGTAAGCTCTCTGGCACCCTTGTTTCCGGACCGGTAAACTACAAGTTTGCCTGCCGGGGCCGCTGTGCCTGACAGGTCTGGCCATGCTGGGCACAGCGGTCACGGAAGGCAGACTTTTCACGGAAGCAGCCGCACCTTCAGTAACGTTGCCGGTGCTCCTGTGTCCCCACTCCCATAGAGTCCAATAGGGAATGGCGATTAACATATAAACCGGTGCCTGGCTTCCCGGCTGCCGGACTCGGAATGAGCCGGTGGCGCCGGGAGGTCAGGTGCCGGTAAATTATTCCTAGTCCGCCAGACTCGGAATGAAGCCCAATGTCTCTTTAGGAGAAGACGCATACTTAACTGGGACGAGTCCAGGAACATGGAGAAGCACGCCGGCTAAGCCCCCTGACGACAGCATGCCTTGGAGAGATGGACCTGATACGAGCCGCACAGCCCCCAACTTTCAAGTAGCTGCAGAACACCAGAGTGAGTCGCTACAGGCTCAGGGTACCCAACAATGGAGGAGCCGTTGTGAAACAGGAAAGCAGAGTCCTGTGTCAGGGGGTGGCAAGACCATGTCCATATCGTGGTGGGCAGGGCATGCAATGAAACACGGCATCAGAGAAGGAAAGAGGGAGCGTGAACAGATTGCTAACATTATGTTAAGGATCACCTGTACTTGTAAATGGGTGATCCGCTTCCGATCTTGAACAAGTCATGTAGTTGACGAGTTCTTTCTGTCAATGTACCTCTCAGGAGTACAAAAGGACTGCCTGAGAAGTCTATTAACCAAAAGATGGGTGGAAGCCACAGGATTCAGCTGGCTGCAAAAAGAAACACACAATAAAAACCACAAAGATAACAATCAATAACAATGTAAGACAGTAGACTGTGAATGCCACCTTTTGGTTTGACAAAGAAGTCTGGTACCCAAGAGATCCTATTCGTGGACCAGGATAGAAAACACCCTAAAATAGGGAGAACAGAATCTTATCTATATACTCTAATAATCCAAGAGAATGACAATCAAAACGTTAGAATCATAAATCAAAAACAGGTGAAACGGTCTTACCAAAAGAGTCTTGGAATGTGATGAGATAAAGCAAGAAAAGTTCCTTTTGATTCAGGGACAGTAGCTTAAGTCCACCTAACCCCGCCGGCACTAGGACGACTATCCACAATCCAGGTGAGTACAATGAATCCACCTAACCCCGCTGGCACGAGGACGCCTGGGTGCCCAAAGGCAGTCTCTAGTCCGAGCACAGCTGGTAGTTGATCCTGAGTAGAAAACATGTGGATGATGGACGAATTTCTGGTGGTGTGCATAGTGTTGGCAAGAAAACTGAGTAGAAGGAACAAACAGGACAGGAACGGTCCAATAGTCGGATGCGGAAGCAGGCCAAACATAGATCAGTGGAGCAAGCAAAGCAGGTCAGGGGCGTTCCGTAGGTCGGTAGCCAGGGGTGAACGGGAATCGGACAAGGACAAGACTAGGACACAATCCAAAGTCAAGGCGTAGAGCAGGTAGTCAAAAGTTGTAGGGCTAAGAAACGAAATTCAGAAGCACTGAGCCCCGAATGGGAGGGTCTAAAGTACCTGAATGCAACACCACATGATCAGTGGAAGCGTCGCTCAACGTGCAAGGACATGTGACGAACACGAAAGAGGAACCCAACATCACCATGGCAACACCCAATGCCTGTGGATTGGAACAACACGCGACGGGATTCTCCCACGTTTGCGCAATGCGGCATGTGGAGGATTCCGTCTCCTAACATGAGAGGAATAGCAACGAGATGGGGTAATGGATGTAGTATCAGGCGTATGGTTTGTGGTCTGATGACTGGATGAACCCCTGTGAAATCGTGGTTTCTTGACACATTAACCCCCGTATACGGCATAAGGGAAGCTGAGAAGGGGAGACCCACAAACACACTGAAAAAGAAGGTAACTGGGAATGCAAACAGCTTTCCAGCGTCAACCTCCGTGTATGGCAGAAGTGAAGCTGAGAACGGGAGCACGATGAAACCAAGGACCGAAAAAGGCAGTACCAAAGAGGATCACCCGAGCAAATGCCATTGCCCGCAACGATCCCAGACACACAAAGAGGTAACAGGGAGAAGCGAGAGGCTGCCTGGGCAGCCGAATACAAAAAAAGAAACTCATCCCAGTACTTATGACGAGTTACTTAATATAAACCTATGTAATTCAAACTGTGTCTTTGAAGAGTCTGAACAAATGCCCGATAAAGGAGGGAAATTGCTATATTAGCTCAAGATGAAAATGGGAGAAACTGTGGCATGAAATCTTGTAATAAAGAAAGACATACAAGACTATCAAGTTAACAAGATAATTACAAAGATAGAACCCGGGTGAGGGGAAATACCAAGTGGAAAGAAACCACAGCCACGCTGAGAAAGCCTGTCTCAATAGATTGAGAGGTCTAAAACCTCCAAAAACAATGTGAGAAAGTATCACAAGGAAAGTTGTCACAGGTACATCAGTAAAGAGAGTACAAAACCAAAGACTTGTAGAAGAGCTACAAATGTTAATCCAGGGATAAAGAGAGACTACTAACAAAGATTGTGCTAGACATGCAGCATAAGGAATAGATAAACCAGATAAACCAAAACAGAAGAAACTGCTGGCGAGTGTTGATATGAGTGTGGTTAATAATTCAAAACCTTTCTCTATCAACCAATAACTTGAGAACAATTATTAAATAAGAACAAAGTGGTTTTATGCCACATAAACGCACACACACAGACCACTCTAGTGTATTCATAAGCTATAGAATGTTATTTTACTAGTAATTCAGCTTGGAATAAAAAAGCAAACAAAAACATTGCATAACACTATTAGGTATATAGCCCGAAATGCGAAATCCAATGCAAATATGTATACCTTGTGTAATAGGTATATTTCGAGTGGATTGTGTCCTCCAACGTATTCCTCATCTTAGATGTATTCCATCCAGCTTTGCTGCTCTTCGGAACTTTTTTCGGCAGAGGGCGCTGTGCGTTAATGTCGTTGAGTCGATGGTCCCTCGAAGGCCTCCGTCGAGGGTGACGTCATTGGGTATAAAAGTAGCACGCGTGGCGCCCGTTGGCCTCAGTTCCGGTTTTCTACAGTATACGTTGCTTCGGAGATTCGGCGCGCCTCGAGTTCTGTGAAGAAATAGTAAAAAAACTAATATGTCCTCGTCACGACCCCGAGATCGGGTTTCAAAAAGTGCAAGTCGTGCGGTTCAAAAATGTCGATCACAGATCTGCACCGAGAGTGTTTGTGGTGCCTCAGAGAAGGCCATGCCATGGAGGCATGTACGAAGTGTCAGGCGATGACGGGGAAGGCCTTGCGAGAAAGGAGGGGAAAACTACAGGTAGGTCGCAAATCCGACCGTAAAGCCTCTAGCGTCGAGGTCTCGTGAGGAGAAATCTCCTCGACGCGAAAGGCATCGGTCCAGGTCCCGAAGCAATTCCCATCGCTCGTCGTCTTCGACGAAAAAGTCGAAGAAACGACGCCACAGGTCCCCCTCCACCTCGTCCTCAGACGAGTCCCCAAAAAGGATGAAATGCCCCACGAAACATTTGTCCTCCGAAGAGTGGGAAGCATTCAGGGTCAAAATGATGGAGGTGTTTAAGAAAGCGAAGCCTCGGTCCGCGCCTTCTTCGGAAGCCGGCCGGGAGCGTTATCGCTCCGACACTCGCGCGCCCTCGAGCCCGGGTGATCGAAAAAGGAAGGATAGAGAACCTTCCAGAACGCCGAGTGAAAAGGAGCACTCAAGTCGAGTCGACCGCAAGAGGACACCGTCCGAGACCCAACGCACCTCAAAGGGCAAATCTTCGAAGAGTGCCTCGATGCCCTCGAAGCAGGCTCCGTCGACGACCACTATTTCAGAAACGCCATTGACGCCTTTGTCGACGACGACCCCGAAGCCCTCAGCGCCAAAGGCTCCAGCCAAGCCAGGCCAGCCAGAAAAAGGGAAAGACAGGGTTACAAGACCTGTAATGCCCTCAGAGCCCTGTAATACACCTCTTCCTCCTCCTCTCCCAGAGAAGGTTTTCAAGCCTCTCCCTAGGAAGGAGTTTTTCAAGTCTCTGACCTCAATTTTTGAGGAACAGGAAAGATCTGATGAGAATGTACCTTTTGGGCTAGAATATGGCACCCCAAATGTCCCAGAATGCCTGATTTCAGAAGAAAGCAGATTTAGGGACTTGATGGAATCATTACACAATGTAAGTGGCATTGACACATCTCCTGAAAATGACTTTGGCAGACCACAACCAGGAGAGCATGCCAGTCCATCATACCGTCAGTTAATGACGAAGGTAGTAGATTACTTAGGATGGGCTAGACCATCAGCCCAATTCATCTAGGATGATTTGACAGATATATTGGACCATGGTCCCACCGAAGACCCAGTACTACCCTTTCATGTAGCCCTGCAAAATAGGGTGGCCAAGAATTGGGAAACTCCAGATTCTATTCATCCGGTAAATAAATCCTTCCCCTCAAAATACCGCCCTGCCAATAGCGACCCCGGCTATCTGTCCAAACATCCCACTCCCGAGAGTCTGGTCATAATGGCAGCCACAGCTTCTAACAAATGTGAGTACCCTCCTATGCCTCCAGACAGCGACGATAAGCGTGTGGATGGCTGGGCACAGAAGGTATTTTCAGCCGGGAGTATGGCTTTAAAATCTGCCAACTTCACATGTGCCTTGGCAAAGTTTTCGTACACTCTGTGGGAGTGCATCGCAATGGCGGCGGAGCACATACCAGAAGGGGAGAAAAGGGAAGGGTTCCTAGCCATCGTTAGAGATGGAAAGGAAGCCAGGCAGGAATCCCTTCAATCTGGATTGGACACTGCGGATAGTGTAAGCAGGTCCATGGGCACTAGCACAGTAATGCGCAGATTTGCGTGGTTACGGAAGTCGGGTTTCGCACCGGACATACAGAACCGCCTTTTGAACATGCCCTTTGACGGGTCTCACTTTTTTGGCAGCAAGGCTGATGAGAGCCTTTAGAGGTTGCAGACCTCAAAATCAGCTGCCAAATCTTTAGGGGCTGCTATTGGGCAACCTCAGCCTTTTCGTGCGCCAGGACAATCGTGGAGAGGACGATCCTATCGTTACTACTCCTCATATGGAAAGACGAGAGGAATGGCCAGTCAAAGGGGCCAGAGAAAGGCCACTCGCAGTGGACGACCAAAACGTGCAAAGCCAGCTCCAGCTGCAGCCTCTTTGCCATCAGCGGCTGCAACAACCGCCACAAAACCACTTTGAGGACTTGCATCACAAAACACCTGTAGGAGGCAGGCTGTCGCAGCATCTGCAAGAATGGCGAGCCATTACTTCAGATGTTTGGGCTTTAGAAATAATAGCCCATGGTTACTGCCTTCCTTTTCTAACGCAACCTCAAAGCAATCCACCAGGGAGACACCATTTGAAGTTTTCAGACCCACTCCTACAGCAGGAAGTTCTAACCCTGCTGGAGAAAGGTGCTATGGAACCTGTACCTGCAGCGGAGAAGAACAAGGGATGGTACTCCCCGTATTTTTTGATCCCCAAAAAGGACGGAGGACTGAGACCCATCTTGGACTTAAGAAACTTTAACAAGTTCCTCAGGAAGGACAAGTTCAAGATGGTTACCCTTTCTCAGATCCTTCAGGCCCTTCAACTTCAGGACTGGTTGGTGTCATTGGACCTCCAGGATGCTTATTTTCATGTGCCGATTCATCTCAAGCACAGAAAATGCCTGAGGTACGTAGTTGGCGAATCACACTATCAGTTTCGAGACCTGCCATTCGGATTGACCTCCGCCCCAAGGGTCTTCACCAAGTTAATGGTAGTGGTGGCAGCGCACCTCAGGAGAGGGGGAATTCACGTCTAACCCTACCTGGACGATTGGTTGATCAGGGCACATTCTGCCGAACATGCACTGGATCATCTGAAAGTCACCTGCCACTTCCTCCACAGACTGGGCTTCTCCCTAAATTTGTCATACGCCGCCTCCCGTGGACGTTATGGTCCAGGTTTCGGCTTGGGGGCCGCCATTGCAGCGTTCCACCACGTTTTCGGACGTCGCTGTAACGGTCTAGCGTTTCCTTCACTGCAAACCGGGAAGCTTATCAGCCACGCCCCCCCAGCTCACAGTGCGTTGCAACCCGCTTGGTCAGCTCCCTGACTGCTTTCTTTCGGTTGCTGTTTATGCTAGTTTTTCCTTTTCCCCCTCTCTCCTCTGCCACCCCTCGGGCCACTTCTTGCCTTCCCGTTTCACGGTCCTCTTGTTTATCCTTTCCCTCTTCCTCTTGCTCCCTTGGATCTCTCCGTTTGTTGCCTCCCTATCACCGGCTCCCTTTCTGTTCTTTCTCTGTGCTGTTGACTCCCGCTGGCCGTCATTATCGGCTACCTTACGGTTCATTCGGAGCCCATCTTCCACCCGGAATCCTTACGACGGACCTCCGCTGCTGCTGTTCTACCTCTGGGTTTTTTTGTGCCGGCTGGCTTTTTCCCCAGTTTGTCCCTCTCAGAAGAGGGGCCGCAGGTAGTGCTATTCACAGCAGTACACTGTGGCTTCCTTTCGTGAGAAAGACACTTTCTCAGAAAAAAAAAGAAAGGAGAAAGAAGGAGAAGGATTATTGCGCTAGAAGACCACAGATATCATCCATTCAAGACCAATCTTCAGGTGAGGAGGAGGAAAGGGGAGAAAGGTTAAGGGTGGAGATTGAACATTCTCAGAGGGCTGACAAAATTTCAAGAAGTCTCAAATGAAACCTTCCCAACAGCTCAAGTACATAGGAGCTGTATTAGACACATCCTTGGGAAAGAGCTCGTCTCCCAAGTCGAGGGCTCAAGACATTCTTCAGATGGTTTCCAAATTCCAAAATGCCCAAAATCTCCAGGCTTACGACTTCTTAAGGTTGCTCGGCCTCATGGCATCCTGCATCTTCCTGGTGCCAGAGGCACGTTTGAGGATGAGATCCCTTCAATGGGCTCTAAAGACTCAATGGTCCCAGTTCTCAGGTCAAATGACGGATCTTCTCCAGATTTCGAACAAGGTTCGACAAGATCTTCTATGGTGGACTTGTACCGAGAACATCCTAAAAGGAGAACTTTTTTGGCAACCATGGCCAGAGATCACAGTAGTGACGGATGCCTCACTCATGGGGTGGGGAGCTCATGCCAACGATCTGACAATCAGCAGTTGTTGGTCTCCATCGGAGTCCAAACTACACATCAATCTTTTAGAGCTGAGAGCAATCAGACTAGCGCTGAAAGCTTTCCTGCCATCTGTCAGGGGAAACAATGTCCTGATAATGACAGACAACACAGTGGCCATGCATTATATAAACAAAAGAGGAGGTGTAGGGTCACTACCTCTGTGTAGAGATGCAATGCAGCTCTGGGATTGGGCAATTCAGGAAGGAATCTCTTTAACGGCAGTTCATCTAGCTGGGGAGGAGAATTTGACGGCAAATGCTCTGAGCAGGCAGAGCATGGTGTCCCACGAATGGGAATTGGCTCAGGAAATCATTCAAGAGATCTTCGCCCTTTGGGGAACCCCTCAAGTAGACCTATTTGCGACCGGAATCAACCGGAAGTGCGAAAGGTATTGCTCAAGGGAATTTCCCCCGAGAGGAGCCCTGGGAGACGCGTGCGTGGTGGAGTGGAATTTCCCACTATTGTACGCGTTCCCTCCGATTCCCGTCATTCCTCAGTTCATCAGGAGACTGAGACGGTTCGGGAACCGCATGATCCTAATTGCCCCGGATTGGGCCAGGAGAACGTGGTACTCGGACCTTCTAGACATGTCCATCTGTCCCCCAGTATGTCTTCCTCAGAGAGAGGAACTTCTCTCACAAATGGAGGGTCAGGTTCTCCATCCAGAGGTCAAAACTCTCAACCTTCACGCTTGGTATCTGAAAGCCTGAGATACAAGGATTGGGACCTTCCAGATGATGTCATGGAGGTGTTGCTTTTGGCAAGAAGGCCAGCAACAAAATCTTTATACCGTTGCCGTTGGAGGAAGTTTTGCAACTGGTGCAGAGAAAAGAGTGTCAATCCTTTTCTATGTTGTATTCCGGAAGTACTGTCCTTTGTCTTGTCCCTAGCGCATAGAGGTCTAAATGTTGGTACCATTAAAGGTTATCTTGCAGCGCTTTCCATCTTCAGGCGCTCGTCGGAAGAATGCTCCTATTTCAAAATTCCTTTGGTAGTGCAATTCTTAAAGGGACTCACTAATGTGTTTCCTCCTTACCCATTCCAAGTGCCAATTTGGGATCTCAATCTGGTTCTAAAATTCTTAATGTGTGCTCCTTTTGAGCCTTTGAAAACTTGTCCATTAAGATTACTGACATGGAAAACGGCTTTCCTAGTTGCTTTAACATCTGCAAGAAGAGTGAGCTAATTGCAGGCACTGTCTTGTGGGCCACCCTATACTGTGTTCCATAAGGACAGATTTGTGTTGAGGGTTAAACCCTAATTTTTACCTAAAGTAGTATCTGATTTTCATTTTAAGTCAGAACATTGTTTTACCCGCATTGTATCCTCCACCTCATCCTAATAAGGAGGAGGAAAGATTACACAGGTTGGATCCAAGAAGAGCTTTAAGCTTTTACATCTCTAGGCTTTCCAAGCTTAGAGTGGACAACCAACTGTTTATCGGCTACACCAAAAGGAAATTGGGTCAATCGGTGACAAAACAGACAATATCACGCTGGATTGTGCTTTGCATTTCAGAATGCTACAGATTAGCACAAAAAGACCCATCAGAAAGGTTAAGGGCTCATTCCACCAGAGGCATCGCCTCTTCGAAAGCCCTTCAAAGAGGTGTTCCAATAAGGTCCATTTGTGAAGCAGCAACTTGGTCTTCACTGCACACCTTTTCAAAATTCTATAGTCTGGATGCTTCCGAGTCTAAGGAGCTGAATTTTGGTAAAGCAGTACTATATTCAGCCATCTAAGGGCATTGAAAAATCTAACCCCTCCTCCAGAGAAATTATCCATACTGCTTTGGGAGTCTATCTAAGATGAGGAATACGTTGGAGGACACAATCCACTCGAAGAACAAGTTACTTACCAACTGGTAAAGTTCTTTCGATTTGATGTTCCTCCAACGAATTCCTCATCGCCCTCCCAGCCTACCCCTGTGTAGATTTTTCCAGGTTATTGCCAACTCAACTCTCGCAAGGCTGATACCTGTCTGCCGGCACAATCTACACAGTACAAAATCAAAGGTGAAAAGGGAAAAACAGAACTGAGGCCAACGGGCGCCGCGCGTGCTACTTATATACCCGATGACGTCACCCTCGACGGAGGCCTTGGAGGGACCATCGACTCGACAACATCGACGCATGGCGCCCTCTGCCGAAATTTTTTTCGAAGAGCAGCAAAGCTGGATGGAATACATCTAAGATGAGGAATACGTTGGAGGAACATCAGTTGACTGTGCTGCTGAAATTAATGCCTAGGCACCCCTGTCTCCGGACCCAGAGTAACCCCATTCATGACAATGTGAGCATATGTTGTCTTGTTTTACAGGGGTGGGTTATAGTGTTTATGGATCGTGTGTGTGTATTTTTTGTTTACTTAAAGTATTCTTTTTTTATCGAACCTTGGTTGGACATTCTTTTATTTTGGTATCACAGTACTATTGTTTTTTGGACTGCTTCTGTGCTAGCTCATGCCCCCCTGAAAGGTATAGCCTACGTTACCCCACAAGCCAAAGGAGGTTTACCTGTCTGGCTATTCCTATTTCATCTTTGTGACTGGGATTGCTGCTGGTTTAATAGTAGCGTGGGGCTGATTAGGAATGTTGTCCATTGCTCATCCCTGTACCACTCCAGAGCAGAAGTCTCCCCCTAGTCGCTTGTGATGCTATGTGCTCCCCACCCTCCCCCTGGTCGCCTGTGATGTTGTCTGCCCCCACCCTCCTTCTGGTCGCCTGTGATGTTGTGTGCCCCCACCCTCCCCCTGGTCGTCTGTGATGTGTACCGCCCACCCTGCCCCTGGTCGCCTGTGATGCTCTGTGGCCCCCCACCATCCCCCTGGTCGCCTGTGATGCTATGTGCCCCCCGGTTTATAGTGACATTTTCGAATGTCACAATTTTGAATGCATTTTTCTCGAATGAATAATGCGGAAAAAAAAATGTGGAATTTTTTTTCATTCTTTTTTTATGGGGGGGGTTCCCCCAACCCCATTTTTTTTAATTGACCTTTTTTTTTACTAACTAAACCCAAAAAAATATAAAATAAAAAAAATATATTAGACATTTTTTTTGACATTTTTTTGTGACTAAAATGCATTCGAAATTTTTACTGGATACCGTGCCCCCATAACCTCCCCCTAGTCACCTGTGATGTTGTGTGCCCCCCCCCACCCTCCTCCTGGTCACCTGTGATGTTGTGTGCCCCCACCCTCCCCCTGGTCGTCTGTGATGCTATGTGCCCCCCACCCTCCCCCTGGTCACCTGTGATGTTGTGGCCCCCCCTACGATCCCCCTGGTTGCCTGTGATGCTGTGTGCCCTGCACCCTCCCCCTGGTCACCTGTGATGCTATGTGCCCTGCACCCTCCCCCTGGTCGCCTGTGATGTTGTGTGCCCCCCTACCCTCCCCCTGGTCACCTGTGATGCTGTGTGCCCCCCCACTCTCCCCCTGGTCACCTGTGATGCTGTATGCCCCCACCCTCCCCCTGGTCACCTGTGATGCTGTGTGCCCTGCACCCTCCCCCTGGTCACCTGTGATGCTATGTGCCCTGCACCCTCCCCCTGGTCGCCTGTGTTGTTGTGTGCCCCCCCACCCTCCCCCTGGTCGCCTGTGATGTTGTGTGCCCCCACCCTCCCCCTGGTCGCCTGTGATGTTGTGTGCCCCCACCCTCCCCCTGGTCGCCTGTGATGCTGCGTCCCCCCCACCCTCCCCCTGGTCACCTGTGATGCTGCGTCCCCCCCACCCTCCCCCTGGTCACCTGTGATGATGCGTCCCCCCCACCCCCCCCACCCTCCCCCTGGTCACCTGTGATGCTGCGTCCCCCCCACCCTCCCCCTGGTCACCTGTGATGCTGCGTCCCCCCCACCCTCCCCCTGGTCCCCTGTGATGCTATGTGCTCCCCACCCTCCCCTTGGTTCCCTGTGATGCTATGTGCCCCCCTACCCTCCCCCTGGTTGCCTGTGATGCTGTGTGCCCCCCTACCCTCCCCCTGGTTGCCTGTGATGCTATGTGCCACCTACCCTCCCCCTGGTTGCCTGTGATGCTGTGTGCCCCCCTACCCTCCCCCTGGTTGCCTGTGATGCTGTGTGCCCCCCACCCTCCCCCTGCTCGCCTGTGATGTTGTGTGCCCCCCCACCCTACACCTGGTCGCCTGTTGTGCTGCATCCCCCCCCACCCTCCCCCTGGTCGCTTGTGATGCTATGTGCCCCCCACCCTCCCCCTGGTCGCCTGTGATGCTATGTGCCCCCCACCCTCTCCCTGGTATATGATATGATATGGCATTTGTAACGCGCCTCTACACAAGTGTTTCAAGGCGCGACGAGGCAGGGAGGGGGGAACAAGGGGAAGACAGACAACGATCCTACTAGGCAGGGTGTCATTTAGATCGCGCAAGTGCAGGGGTAGGGGGAAGGGAAAAAGTGCAAGGGGAAGGGGAGGGGGGGGAAGTGCAGTACAAGGTAAGTAGAATAAAATAAATAAATAGGGCCAGCTGGTGGCAAGTGCAAGGTAAGCGCAGGCAAGTGCTGGGAAGGGGGGGCTGTCGGGATACAGAGACAGTCCCGCAGTGCAGGGGTTGCCAGGGAGGCAGTGCAAGTGGAGAGTGGCTGGGCCCAGGACCGAGGGTGGTGAGAGTGGCCCAGTTGCAGATTCAGTGCAGTTTCAGTGAAGAATTTAGCGGGGGAGAGGGAGAGAGAAAGCAGAAGCAAAGAGGAAGGTTTTGAGGTGCTCCCGGAACCGGAGATGGTTCTCCTCAAGTTTCAGGGAGGCAGGAAGGCTGTTCCAGAGGGAGGCACCTGCCGCGAAGAGAGATCTACCCCCAGCTCGTTGCTTCGAGAAGCGGCTGACCCTGAGGGAGTTGGAGACGGATGAGCGAAGGGCTCGGGAAGGAAGATATTTAGGAAGAGAGAGTTGAAGGTATTTAGGCCCCAGGCCCCAGAAGGCCTTGTGGACAATGGAGAGGGTTTTGAACTTAATCCTCGCAGCCACTGGGAGCCAGTGTAGAGATTTCAGTCCTGGAGAGATACGTTCCCTGGGCTTGAGGCCAAGGACAAGTCTCGCAGTTCTGTTCTGGATGAGTTGCAGAGGGCGGAGAGTGGAGGCAGGCAGATTAAGATAGAGGCTGTTACAGTAGTCCAGCTTCGAGAGAACCAGGGCTCGGGAGACAGTGAGCTTCTGGGGGAAGGAGAGGAAGGGAAGAATACCTCTGAGGAGGTGCAGCTGGTAGTGTGACTTCTTAGAGACGTCCGATATATGAGGAGAGAAGGAGAGTGTGGAGTCGAAGATGACCCCGAGGTTTTTTGCCTTGCAGGTAGGAGCATGAAGAGGGCCAAGAGAGGCTGGCCAGAGAGCTGCAGGGAAGGAGCTTTTTCGCGCCTTGAAACACTTGTGTATAGGCGCGTTAGAAATGCCATATCAAGGAGGGAGTGGGTGAGCCGATGAGTAGAATGTCAGTCTTACTGGCATTAAGGCAGAGGTCATTGGCGGCACACCATTCCTGGATAGCAGACAGACAGTCTGAGATGAGGGAAGGAGAGGAGGAGGCCGAGGGTAGCCTGAAAATGAGCTGGGTATCCTCCGCATAGCACTGAAAGTTGGGGCAGAGAGCGGCGATGCGGTGGGCAAGGAGTGCCAGATACTGGTTGAACAGCCAGGGAGAGAGATTAGATCCCCGGGGGACACCACAGGTGGAGAAAAAGATGTCAGAGAGGAAGAGAGGAAGGACCCCAGTTGGACCTGGGAGGGTTGATTGGAAAGGAAAGAGGTCAGCCACGCCAGAGCCTGACCAGTGATACCCAGGTTGACATGGAGACGGTTGAGCAGATTGGCCTGGTTGACAGTGTCAAAGGCAGAAGAGAGATTGAGCAGAATGAGAACACACGGAGTGTTGGAGTCGAGGTTCAAGAGCAGGTCCTCACGGATGTTCAGGAGAGCAGTTTCCGTGCTTCTGGCAGCTCTGAAGCCAGATTGATGGTCATGAAGACTACCAACAGATTCAGCATGGAGGTTAAGCTGGGAGATGGCCAGTTTCTCCAGGAGCTTGCCCAGGAAGGGAGTGATGGAGATTGTGCGATAGTTAGCCGGGCAGGAGGGGTCGGAAGAGGGTTTCTTAAGAAGAGGGTGCACAAGGGAGTGCTTAAGGGGGGGATGGGAAGACTCCAGAGGCGAAGGAGTGGTTGCAAAAGTCAGCCAGGGCAGGAGCCAGGGAGTCGATGTGATCCTTGATAGTTTTGGAGGAACAGGGGTGAACCTGTTTAGACAAGACTTTCATAGATCGGACTTGTCTGGAAACCTCGTCAGCAGAAAAAAGGGGAAAGGCAGAGAAGGAGCGAGGAGGGGTGGCTGCAGAAGGGCCAGAGGAAGAGCCGGGAAAAGAGGGAGGGAGGGAGGTGATAGGAGGAGAGTGAGGACAGGATGTCCTGAGTTTTAGAGATGAAGTGAGAGGCCAGTGCAGTGCAGATGGCCTGGGAGGGGACAGGAGAGGTAGAGACTGCAGCAGGGTTGGCAAGCTCCTTGCAGATTTTAAAGAATTCGGCTGAGTTGTTAGATGCCGCAGAGATGCGGGCTTGGATAAGGGCTCTCTTCTTGGTGAGAACGGAGAGACGGTATTGCCTTTGGAGCAGGCGGCAGGCCAGTTTGTCAGAGGATGAACATGAAGCATGCCATTTCCTCTCTGCCACCCTGCACTTGCGTTTTAGGGTGACGAGATCCGAGTCATACCAGGAGTTACATTTGGCTTTGGGCTTCAGGCGGATTCTCATGACGGGGGCAAGGATATTGAGGGTATCAGATATAGCAGAGTGGAGCATGGAGAGGGCTGTGTCAGGGTGGGAGTCATCCGAAGGGGGAGAGGGGGCCGAGAAGGTGGCAGCGAAAGCCTCAACTGACACGCGCTTCATGGGTCGGATGACCGAGAAGGTGGGTGGCAGTGATGAGGGTGGCTTTGCCTGTAGGGTAGGGAGGGTGAGGTGGGAGGATAGGAGAAAGTGATCACTCCAGGAGAGAGGAGTGGAGAGAGGGACGGAGAGGGGAAGGTCAGAAGAGATCAGAGCATCAAGAGTGTGCCCTGCAGAATGAGTAGGCCCAGATGGGAGAATAGAGAGTGAGAGAGAGTCACAGAGGTCACGAAAGAGTCCAAAGGGGGGGACAGGAGGCATCCAGGTGGATGTTGAAGTCCCCAAGAAAGAGGAGTTGAGTGGTTGAGGACAGGAGTGAGGAGGAGAGGTCAGCCCACTCAGAGAGGAAGGAGGAAATTTGACCAGGTGGCCGATAGATAGTAGCCACGGTAAGGGAATGGCTAGGAGAGAGAGAGAGTCGGCAGACAAGACATTCAAAAGATGAGTAGGTCTGCGTAGGAGTGACAGTGGCAGGAATCCACGCAGGGAAGATAAGGGCTACACCCCCCCCCCCCTGCACGGTTGGGCTTGGGCACGGAGAGGATCTTGTAACCGTCAGGTAGGAGTGTGTCAAAGCTGGTGACAGAGCTGGCCGTGAACCATGTCTCAGTGAGACCGAGGACGTCAAGGTCCAGTTCCTCAAGAAGGCGACAGATATCAGAGGAATGT